>NW_010972820.1:9536808-9723649 GCF_000737465.1 Haliaeetus leucocephalus | reverse complement strand
AAAAAAAAGCAACGCGCACGCCAAAAAAGCCCGTTCTCGGGAGAGAGATCAAAAATAGCCACAACAGCATTGAAAGTTGCTCGCTTTGTGATTTGCATTATAACGCCGCCGCCTGTCTCCTCCAACCGCGCACCCGAGGAACACGCAAGATGGGAGCGAGGGAGCGAGCTACTTTTTGTGTGCTCTCCCTTCCTGGCGGTAGTTCTCTCAATCTCCGTCTCTCAAAAAAACCCACCACCCCAACCCCCAAAACCAAACACTTCCCCCCCCTCACACACTTTGCCGGAGAGGCGGCTCCAGGTTTCCGAGTTGGAGTTTGGGGTGGGGGTAGAGGACCCATGGGTGCGCTCCCCCCCCCGGGCCATGGACCCTCGGGTTTGGCACCCCGGGGGGGGGGGCAAAAAAAGCAGTGGGGAGCCCGGGGAGCTGTTTCGGGGAAAAAAAGATTGGATAAAATCAAACTTTTATTTACCACCAATTCACGCCCTGATGAAAAAAAACCCCATCACCAAACCTTAACCCAGATTACACAGTTGAACGTATCGAGCCGGAGGTAGCGTGGCTGTTTGCCAGACCTATGATCCATTAACCTCTTTAGCTCACTGTTGGCAGGCAACAATAGCACGCGATCAAATTCTTATATTTTAAAGACGAGCCGTTTTCTTTTCATAGTGAACTCCAGTCTCCTATGTTGCAATTAAAAGGGTCTTTTCAACAACAGAAGTAATGAGAAATATACTGTGGGGGTTTGGCTACTTTGTGTTCATTTTATGAGCAAAAACATTGTGCTATGCTTAAGGTAATATGTACAAAGGTGGACAGCAGCACATGAAAAATTCTTGCTTTATAACAAGGATTTTGGATAATTTTACCTTCACCATTTAATTATGTATTATTTAGAGTGTGCGCCATTTAAAGTTTTAGTTCCGGTTCTTTTACAGAGAGAAAACAAGCAAAACCCAACAGAATCAAAATTAGAGTCTGAAAATAGGATATAGAGGGCCCTTTTTTCTTTCCATATATATTATAGGTGTATATACAGATATATGCCCTTAAATCCAAAAACATTCTGCCTGAAGGTATGTATTTATACATAAATGTGTGTGCACAGGTATATGCTATATATATGCACCCATTATATAAATAACATACTTCAAAATCATTAAAAAATTAGTATAGAAAAGAAGCAAAGAGAAAAACACAGCTCTCAACCCCCTGCCGAGTGCTATAAAAAAATGCTACCACTTGGAGGAGAAGTCACAGAATCACTGATACAGAAAGAATAGGAAAGTTATACCTTGCACCTTATTCTTTACACAAGCAACTTAGTTAATAGAAATACAGCTGTGGAAAAATGGAAGTACAATGTGCTCTGGGGTTTTTTTGGTGTAGGACATTTTGACATTAGGCTTTGGTCCTAACTGCCATATACCAAAATATTTGTTTTGGAAAGTCTGCATTCAGAGAAGTTGAATCTGTCACTGCTAAATCGAGCTGTCTGGTCTGGGAGTGGAAGATAATAGGTGCAAAAATGATGACTGATCCCATGAGGATCCGGGGAAAAGGAATGGGAGAGGTATGGGGATGGGGAGTAGGGCTAGCTGGGTGACAACAGTGAATACAAGAAGCTGGTGTGTTACAGGGGAAACTGGGCCTGGAAACAAAATGCCATCTCATGTGGAGGAGGCAGCATGAAAGAAGATCTTCACCTCCTTTTTCACGGTCAGGCTGTGCTGTAAAACACAGCCCATTGCTCATTAGGGGATAAGGAGTGTAGGGTAACGCCTACGCCCTCTCAAGACCTCCACGCATTGCTTCTAAATCCTCTGTGGCTTAGGAAAAGTCCTCCCAAAAAAACCAAACATGAAACTCTGGGAAATGTTAAAAAGTCTTAAGTTCACGGGACTCACCCACTTCCTAGAGGGTCTTTGGTTAGTTGTTTATCCCAAGGAGGAAGGTTTTAGGGGTGTTTTTTGTCACCCTGACCAACTCCTCAGGCATAATCAGCTGGCACTATGCTGTCTTAGCCCGAAGAGAGAAAGGCCCGAGACTCTTTGCTGGCTGTTTTATGGTTTTAATCTGAGAAAATGAAGCCTTGATCCCATTTTCATTAAGATCAGTAACAAAATCAAGAACTGACTGATACGTTAGCGGAATGTTTGGAGTGCGTGAGACTGCCTGGCTTCAAGAGCAGACGTTCGGGGTGGGAAAAAGATGTAAATCTACGCTGTATAAATAGCGTTAAATTTAGGCTATATTTCAACCTGTTGTGGCAAGAGTAGTCATTAATAGCTCAAAAATGAATGAGTGCTTATCGCTACTGTAGGAAGCCTGTTAAATATTGAAAGTAGGTATATTTTAGCTGGTTGCTTTTTCACTGTGTTTTCTTCACTAAGTCCAAAGTGTTTTCTCCTTACTTGAGAGTTGCCTACTGTAGTATGGGAGCGGTATAAGGCATCGCACATCGGCTCCTCTTTGCATATGCCATGTAGGATAATCACTTTGATATTAGATGATGCAAAACGGTGAAGTTCCTGGCTATCCAAGCTTTCTGCCTTTCATGTGGTACAAAAATAGCTGATGTTTGGTAGCCATTATCATAAGGAAATACAAATTTGAGCCCTCTGTTCTTTAATAGAGTTTTTTTTAAATTTATTTCTTTTTCTACTACAAGGTATATTATCCAACAGCTTTATTGTATTCATTTTCAGTACTGTAACTTGAAGCAGTACGTATCATTTATTACAAACAGGCTTTGGTAATGAAATAATAAACATAACCTGTTGTTTACTGTGAAAAAGCAAAGCCAGCAACAATAAAGAATGGTAAGATTTAAACGCCCAGCCTTTATTACACTTGCTATATGGCTGCATTGGCTTGTAATCTCATTGACCCCTTTAAACCAAGTGAAGTTTTTGGTACTTAAGAGGGTTTTCAAAGAAAGTCAAAATGATGGAGAAAATGACACTGATTGGTATAGGACGGCTACTCTTCCTTATATAATGGTAAGGAACTGAGATAGTAGCTTGAAATGGTGTTTTGACAAAATATGAAATTCAGTTCGCGAGCCAATATCTGACCATTAAAAGATACGCTGTTTTGTCACACGCAGATACATGGTCTCAGTTGTTAAAAAATATTGTGGCTAATAGTAACAGAAATATATTCTGCCTGCATTTTCAGTTTAAAATTCAAGTTTCAGTAATAGTTCTAGCAATTAGAATAGGATGTTGCTTTATTTGTTAATCATCTGTCTGTCATAAAGGTATGTTTGATGTAATTGCACCCCACTTTCTCAAACTTGCATTCTGTTCAATGTGAAGTGTCTCATACCCCAAGTTTTTATGAATTTATGGCATGTTCCCTTATTTTTTGGAAAAAAAATTATGCCCTTTGAGAACTTCATAAAAAGTTAAAGGTGTTTAAGGATCTTGTAAGATTATGTAAACTCATGTATTACAAGAAGAGATATAATTTTTAAGAAATCCAACCGATATACTTCTGTTAGGTTGGAACTTGCCTTCATAGCCCACTAAAAACATGCTTCACTGAATCAGTAAATACTATATTTTTGAGCTGTCTGCATATTATTGACTTTTCTGGCTTCTGCAAAGCATTACATCAGAAGTCCCTTCCCCCCATTGTTTTCAGACCAGAAAAATCAATTCAAATCTTAGATATACAAAGCAACAAAGGTAATCTAACCTTGATATATTTCAGAATTTATACCATGTCCTTCTTTATTGTGTTGAAGCTCTGCTTTGCGGGCTTATCTGCAGCACCTGAGAGTTTTGACAACTCTTTCTAAATATACAAGAAAACATACTAAACCATAATAGGTTGAGAGGCAGCTTATTTAAAATTGTTGTGAAATGTGACTAGCATGTTAAAGAGAGACTTTCATGATGGGAGAAAAAAAATCCAAAGATACTAGGCTTAGAATCAAATTCTGCCTTCAAATGTCCATGCATGACTCCCTCTAGGAAAAAAAAAGTTGTATGCAAAGACATACCATTAAATTTAATAGAAGATCAATGGATATGTGCAGAGTTATTTGGTCATTGGGCACCCATACTACTCATCATTTTCACAGGTTTATGATGTTTTTACTTTTCTGTTCAGTTCTAAACTGACATAAGAGACCTACCGACTCTTGTTTTCCATTCAGATAAGCATTGACAAAATAGCTGAGGTTTGCATAGAAGAGGAATAACTCTCAGCTATTTTACTGCCCCTTCCATGTTTCTTTCTGACACTGCCATTATCTTACACTGCTTTTAGCTTCTTATAAGTTTGATAAACTTTAGTGATTCAATCTGAAATTCTGTATGCTGGAACTCTGCCTCAGGCTGCAAGTTTTTAGCATATCCAACAAAAATGGCTCAGCTATACCTAATTGAGGGACATTACTTTGTTTTATTTCTTGCCAATGCATTCCTTGTAAGACTTACTTTTTTAAGGACTCTACAACCTGCAGGAAATGGACAAGAGACTTGTAAGTTGGCAGGCTGATAAGTATTAGTTTAGTTGAAGACTCCTTGGAAGCTTCCTAACGATTCATTTAATTTTTTCCCATTCATGAACGTTTGGAAGTTCGGTTCACACATGCTAAATAGCAGTTTGTTGGTGTTAGGCAGCTAAATGCGTATGTTTAGCTGTTCTCCAGCCAGGTACATTGAGATGTTGCCCGGTTTTGTCTCTCCCAATGCTGTTGTTCTTAAGCAAGAGGGTCTGTCTTTCCTCTGCTCTTCATTTGGTTAGAGCCAAAGCTGCTCTGAGAAGGAAGCTGGTTCAGCTGAGCACAGGAGGGCAAGAGATCTTCCCTGGATTTCTTGGGACTGGGGAGCTGGCAAAGATAAATTGACAGGGATTTCAATGGTAAAAAGTATGGGAGAAAGATCTGAGACCTGGGAGGAACTGGTAAGGAAAAGACTGAACTCAGATGACTAACTGCTAGGTGCAGGAAAAGAACTATGTGAGAAGTTTATAATTTTGGATATGCTGATGAGGAAAAAGAAGAAATCTAAATACTGAAGACCGTAGCTGGCTAAGTGAAAAAAGTCAGGTGGAAACAAGCCAGTGAAGATGTGAAGATGAGAATGAAGTCCCAGAAGTGGGGGAGAGAGCGAGAGAACTGGAATAAGACATGAAGCAGAAAAGTAACAGAAAAGTCTGTAATACCAGAGCATACTGCCATGCAGATCTTGGAAATGAATCAACCATCCCAAACCTCAGCATTTCGCTGTTATCAATAAATATCTGTGAAACCTGTTGGCAAAGTGTGCTCCTCACTCTCCTCTGGTGCTGCTCTACACAAGGGGTGACCATCTGTTACCATTGTCAAGCCTGACGTTAGCTCTACTGGCAGAAACACATCCTGTAGGTCTAACTTCCCGACCTCAGTGATGAATCTTCTTGGTATCAGGCCATTTTTTGAAATATTTATGTTAATTCTTCTTTGCAGAATAGAAAAGGCATGGTAAATAGAAAGGACGAGAAAGACAGAGAGGAAGGAAAAGGAAAGGGAAGAAGGGGACCCTCTAATTCTTATTACAGTACAGTGTTGCTGTCTAATCAGGCAACCTTAGAACCGAAGTCGACTCTACTAACTTCATTCATCTTCTTCCCTACTTGTGGATATACTTTATAACACAGTTTAGAATTACAAAACCATGCACTATTTTTTCTTCCATCAGCATAGGACATCTATCACTGCAGAAGATGAGTCCTACTCAGTGACTAAGCAGCTGTGTAATGTTTTGTTTTATTTTCATTGGCCTTTGGGCAGATCAGACACTTTTTACCAATTTATTCAAACTCTACTAGGAAAAAATATTAATTGCATCTTCAGAGGATTTTCTCTGATGCCAGTCAATATGGCATCTGCATACCTCACAAATGAATATTAATTTACTTTCACAGTGCTTCCGTCATTCCCATTGTAGAGATGAGAACTGAGACATAACAAATTAAAGCAAGGGTATCCACCAATTTTGTGTGTAAATGTAAATTATCTAGGAATTAGCATTTTACTTTTTGAAAGGCTATTGTGTGCTCACTTCAGCTGAGAGGTGAGCACTTCTACAAATGAGACCCAGGCTTTTAAGCAGGACATCCAAAAATAAAATACTCATAACTTAGGAGAAATATGTGAACAATTCAATTTTAGTGGCTTTTCCATCTTACCGCTGGAACTTCCCAGCAATGCAAGGGGATAGTATCACGCTCTTCATGTCACCATTCAAACGGTTTAAGAACGAAACATTCATTGAAATGCATACTGAAGCTTCTTTCACTGTATACATTCTAAAAAATAATAAAAAAAAAAAGACAAAGGCAGAGAGAAAACAGATGACAGCATTGTTATAAGACACATCCCGCTGTATCCCGAGATAAGTCATCCTGTGTGCTGATGAGGAGACGTCCTGCAGAAACAACAAATATCTTCACTATCCATGTACGAGCTAAACTGGAACTCACCTATGCTTTAGACTTAGGTCATAACAGAGTATTAGTTCCTCAAGCACAGTGAAACACTAAATCCCAGAATAATCTGCTACTTAAAAGCTTGCTGAACATTTATTTTGGAGCCAAACTGGAAAAGTTTGTCTACTGTCTAGAAGCGTCTGGAAAATTTCCAGCTTTGAAGTTGACAGCCCACTTCACTTGGTGCTGTCATCTCATTATTTTGAGCACTTAAAATATTACACTTATAGGGGGAGAAAGGATCCAAGCAGAGCTAGAGGAGAGGGAGATCGCTTGGAATTGCTAGGGGCTGGAAGCCTTTCCTTCTCTCTCCAAGTTTTCTAACAACAGCAATGCCAGGATAACCTTTCCTGTTTTCAGATTTAGAACAAGCATTGAAGAAAAAGTGAAATATGACCATTTCTTCCTTTACTGTCCACAACAAGAAACTTCTTTTGCTAAATTATGTCTTCAGAGAATTTCAGTGGGACATAAGATGTTACAGTTATTTTTATATTCATTTTCCACCAAACCTGAAAAACAAAAACCTTTAGCTTAGCAAGGACAGAGTGATATACAATAGGGAGCTCCTTTTTCTCTGCTAAAACCCATAGGCGAGGACTTTTATCTGTGGGAAATTTTGTAAGAATGACAAAGTGAATATTTCCTTTGAATTGATCTCTTGTTGGCTAGGATCTTCTTGGCCAGGAATTGCTTTGCTAGACCAAGATAGACAATCACCTGATTCGTCTGTAATCCAAAACCAGCCTAATTAAGGTCAGGCCTGTGGGGAATAAAGCTAAGGACCCTGGGTTTTTTTTCATCATTTCTGCAGCCACCAACAATTCTCTAAGTTTACCTGTTCTGTTGGAGCCACACTGCAGATTGCTGCTCTGAACTTTGACTGAGCCACGTGCCTGTTTGCATCCATAGATCTCGATCACAGTGGAGAGAGGCTGCAGAGCTGGTCCCTCTGCTCTTTACAGAATTCAGAAAATTCATCATGCACATCTTGGCCCCTCTCCTTGCTGAATGTGATTTCCTTCTTGAACTGTCGATCCACAACAACCACAGCAAGCTCTGGACAATGGAAACAGCTGAATTTCTTTAACTCAGACTCTAGGCTGGTGGAAAAAAACAGTAAATACGTACAAGTATGTGTTGAATAATGTATTTCAAGAGCTGCCTGTGAGCGTGACTGTTTACGTTTACTTCCATATTTAACAGATTTTTTTTTGTAACAAATCCAAACACTCAGCATCACATGCTTAGTAAATTTGCATTTCATGATACATGTAGTTGGCAGAAATAGAGATAAGTGGCACCTGCATTGCAGGTGACACCCTATAAAGTGTACATAGTCCTTCTAGATGCCATATTTAGAAGCTGGTGTACAAATTAATCTTAGTCTTTCAAGTCCAACCTTGGTAATCTGATCTTTGGTATTGTTCAATTTTCCCTTAAGAGACACCCATCACTAAATCTATGGGTTCAGTCTCTATACATTCAGGTATTACACAACCATATATTACCCATTTAGAGTAATTTAGAAACACTGATGCCCCTGGAGTCTTGCTGGTGAGAATGGAAGGGACATGTGTCAGGTATCCCATTTCCCTCCTGGCTCAGGCATATGACAAATAATCCCATTCATAATGGGATTAGATCTACCGAGATCTCTTCTAAAAGCTTTCTTCTTACGTAATCTAACTGGAAAGCCACTGTAAAATTTGCTTGGTGTAATGGCTAGAAGCTTTTTTCATTTCCACCTCAGTATGTTTACGTCCATTTAGAATGTTTTTTGTTTCAGTATTATCATTTAATGAGCTCTTTCTTCTTTTATTTATCCACTGATGTACTTATGGACCTCAGTCACCTCCCTCTCTGCTTTGTTTTTTTTTTCTATATATTTTCCTACCAGGACAACAGTTTCAGGCTCATCCTGAAAATTGGGCCTCTTCTGTTTTCTTCCCCAGCCTTCTCTGCACCTGTTCTCTTTCAAGGTTACATTTCCTGACCAGAAAACTCAATACTGTATTGGAGCCGAGGTTTAACCAGGGCCTAGTGTAATGGGACCAGCGCTTGCCTCATGGATTCACCTTCTGCGATAGATTTTCCGTTTGCATTTACTATTTTTATGCTGCATCATACTGGCAGTTCATTCATTCAGAGATTGACTATCACATCCCATTCCTACAAAACACTTCCAGCTGATAAGCCGCCAGCATACCGGAGAACTTTTTATTATTAGCTCCACGTGCATGACCTTGCATTTCAATCTAGTCCTATTTCTGTTCATCCAGATCTTTTGGTATTCAGTTCTGATCTCCTCTGTCCTACCTTCCACATTCATGGCATCGGCAAACTTTATCGCTATGGATCCAAAACTGTGCCAGATTGAAAACAATAAATGAGATGAGTTCCAAGATTATGTTCTGAGGAACTTGACTAGGAACCAACTTGATACTACTGTCTGAAACATCGGTGTGCTGCTGTCCCTAAAAATATATCTTTGCCAATTTTGCAATTTCTCTATTAGTTCTAATCTTTTTTCCAGATTTACTGATAGTATCCGAAGTGCTACTATATCAAATATACCTATCAGATGACTAGATAGAAAAAAGCACTATGTTGTCTAGGAAAAAAGTTATATTATCAAAGAAATATAAATCTCATAATCGTTCTCAAAGAGAGAAGGGACAGTTTTCACATTGTTTTTATTGCAGTGAAAATGCTTTTTCAGCTGTATTAAAAAAAAACCCAAAACACCAAACACCAGACCCATTTGTGGCTGCTTAGATATTCAAGCACAACAAAGCTTATGATTTTGATGCTGGAAGAGTTAAATACTATGCTCTACGATATGTGGGCGTTCTATGAAATCAAGGCAATCCTTCTAGTTCTCTATCTGTGGACAACTGTAGCTTTCTGAAAAACTTACCTTTTGAGCTGAAATTTTCAATGAGTTAGGCAAACCCATGGCCTTTCACTAAAATCCAAGGGTGATTTTTCTCACTGATTTCAAAATTAACTAATAGTAATAAGTAAGTCACTTTTTGAAAAAGTGACCAAATCAAACCAGGTCTCTTGTCATAACAGGAGAGAGAGGAATCAAGGAAAAGATTAATTTCACCAGGCATTTAACAAAAAGACCAATTGACTTTTGTTTTGTTTTGAAGAGCTCTAAAGCAGTTGTGATACAAAGAATAAAAAAGAGATAGAAGTAGGGCATGACCTAACAAAGAATTATCCACAATATGCAATAATTTCATAAATATTCTCCGAAGTCCTGTAGGCAAGATTACTGTGGTGGGCAGTGATCATACAATGTTCCCATAGGATCTTTTTGCCAATTAATTATGCATCTCAGAACACACTTTTCATATAATGTAGGGTATATGTTGTTTTCTACCCATTTCCATTACATTTTCTGTCAACATAATTCATATATCTATATTTCTTTTGTGCCTGATCATATATATTGCATAGAGTTTGAAATGGATTATTAAAACATTCATGTATGTTGATAATTTCTTTTGTACACAGCTGCATGAACTGCCAGCATTACCAAATCTTGAAGAGGTGGGGTTTTTTTCGATAGATCAGGCTCTTTTTTGTAGCTTTATATGTGCATTTCTCACAGAGAAACAAATGTTCTCATATTCAGCCTAAATAAGCATTTTAGCAGGCGTAAGTTTTGCTTTTTCTTGTCAGAGCAAAATTAGATATTAATCCAATGCCAAACAGGGTTTACAAGAATGTAATTCAGACACCAGATTGCAAAGTGCTTTTAAGTACTCCTGCACTATTTCCCTAAAGAGATTGGTCTCTTAACATGCTGAAGGGGAAGAGCTATAGAATGCGCAGTGGAAATATGGAGAATATTTCTTCCCTGTTAATTTATTATAGTGAATTGACATAATGAAGGATGACAAATAGGTCTTTTTTCTTCATCCACACAGTGCTTCCCATTAAAATGTGAATGTTTTCTGTATGAGTGTCAAGAGTAACACATTTAATTACACAAAAGCCATGCGTCATATGTTGTGAACGTAATTTGGAGCACAAGAGAAAATGTACTGTGTATTGCTGATTAAAGTGTTAAAGGGGTACCAGAGGTCTACTTTAAAAGGAAGCCTCTGCAGTGTTTGAACTCATCGAAAAAGAATATTTTTTTTCTTCTTAAAGGTAGCAGTAGAAAAATTATATAAAGACTTTGTCTTGAGCTTTTCTTCTATCCTGTAGGACTGAACTTGTTGCTGCCATTACAAATTAGAGATTGGTCCACTGAAATATCCATATCTAATATATAACAATAATATGTTCTGTGTAATATAATAGTATATAATGATATATACTCTGTCGATAATATATATAGGCCATTCATTGTTATCTATATGTACATATAAAATATGCACACATATTAATAAACACATAGTAAAATATATCCATTCAAATCTTCACTGAATTCGATGAAAGTAAAATGGACATGAATTCAACCTTGTTCATTTTAATTTCTTGTCTGAAAGCTCACTATGAAACTTCATAATTTACCATGTAACTTGTCTAAAAGAAAAGTGATAGTTATTAGCATTGCTCATTCAGTAAAAACATCTCTATAAACAGCTTTGTATTAATAAATTATAGCCAAAAAAAGCATAATTTTTTCATGCTATATGCAGTTACAAGTATTTGATATCTATCTTTTATCAACAAGCCTAGTAGAAACAAAGTCAAAATATAAGCAAGATTTCAATAGTTAAAGCACGGTTAGTATTGTTAATTAAAGCATTTTCTTATTTGATTTTGTTGAGCATGATGCAATTTTTATTGTGGTTAAGTCCAAGAGGAAGTGAAAATTACCATACATAATGCAACAAAGCTAGATTACTGTGAACTTTAAAATAAATGGTCTTGAAAAAAAAACCCCAAACTAAATACAAAATAAATTAAATCTACTCATCTGCAGTTTGTATACTTCTGCATGACAACATTTCCATATGTTTTCATTTTTTTGTTTGCTTTTCTTTATATATCAAAGAATAACAAAACAAAATTGGTTGGTTGGCTGGTTTTCTTCTTTGTCTAAGCAAAGGTTTTTGTAAAGGCTACTGGGGCTTCCAAAAACACACCTACTTGTGGGTTAGTGAGGTCACTAAAGATCCACTGAGTCTAAGACCATCATTGGCCAATTGTTAGTAGGATGCAGGGAGCATTATTTTTACAGATCTATTATTTTTACTGGAGAATTTTTGCTCCAGATTCAGGAGTTTTTTACTCTTTCAGATTATTTCTAGCTATTTCTTATGTTTTGCTTCCCTGACAAGGGACAACAAGCTGTACTGCAGTGACAACATCACAAACATATGAGCAAAACTTTCATTGCTGCCTTAATCTAAATGGGATGTGTTCACAGGTCTTGCTAATGGTCTAATTTGTATCTGAAGTCTGTTACTGGCGCATTTTTCTTTTCTGTCATGCTCCTTCCCTCTGCTTTGTCTTCTTTAGATTAAAGAATCTCCATAGTTTTAATGTTTATAGGGCACTACTACTTCGTAAACTAGATAGCTTAAATGAAATTGAAGCTAGCATCACAGTACTGGCAAACCAAGTGTTATTTAAAAACTTTTTTTTTTTACTCCTTGCATGCACAAGATTACACACAGTTTAAAGAACTACCTGGATGCCTGTCTTCCAAGTACACAAACATCAGAAACGTTCTATTTTAAAGAATAAAATTATGTTATCTCAAAGAATCAAGCTGTTATAAAGCTCTACCATCCACTAAGATCCATGGGCACAGAAGTTTATCAGAGTGTGGAAGGTTTGCCTAAACAAAATAAGCAAACCTGATGGGTCTAAAGTCACTATTTTCTTTCAGCAGTTATTTCTGTTTCTTTGCAAAAATCAACCTTTTTATATTTTACTGTTCAGGGTCTTTTATTTAAAGTGCTTTGTCATGCGTGTCTGCTATAAGACCCTCTGTTTTGAGTGCTGACCCTTTGTAGTTCATAAACCTTTTGAATTTATGTTATAATTTTCTTTGAAGTCATACAAATTGATATCTTTTGGTGCAATGCAATTTAATCATACAAATCTTTTAGATCACTAGTTCTTATTCATTTCTTTTCTGTGTCCAGATCATCTTCTAGTGCCTACGTTTAGTGATTTTCATTGGATCTATTAACTGAGTGTATTACTACATAACAGCAGGAGTCTATCTGAATGGCTTTAGCAATCTCTCTCTAAAATGCAGGGATCAGGTTCATGCCCTGAAACCACAGACAGCATTTGAAGCTGTGACAGTGTTTGAAGGTCAGAAAAATTGGGGTTACAAACCCAAGGAGAATGGGGTGACCCAGCCTACCTACCCATGTGCAGCCACACCGCCAGGGAGACGTCAGCTACGAGGGAATTTGTCAGTTAAGGATGACTGCGAATGAAGACCGCTCATTACAAGGGTCGCCGATGTCATCTCATGAACAGGGTGCCCTTCACCGAATGAAATAACCCCGCTGTTCCGAGAGGGTTGTGTGTGTTGCCCAGCACTTGCGAGGCTGAGGGGAAACTTTGCCAGCAAGGTGAGGGGCTGAGCGGGTGAGCTGAAGCACTTTTCAACAGCCAGGCGTGAGGATGGTTGAACAGCCAGGCGTGAGGATGGTTGAACAGCCAGGCGTGAGGATGGATGAACAGCCAGGCGTGAGGATGGTTGAACAGCCAGGCGTGAGGATGGATGAACAGCCAGGCGTGAGGATGGTCGTACAGCCCGTCAAGGCACTGTTCAGCTGGGAGAGGCCATCAGAGAGCACCTGAGAGAGAAATTCTGCATTTACGATCCATATAACAGAAGGGTGGTTTTGTCCCCACCGTTTCTTGACAAGTTAACAGCTAACAGCGAATGGTTTTATTCTGTGTAATTAACACGAAGAATGAAGGGTATGAATTCAGTGGCGTGTGGTGCTACAGTAAGATGTACTGGGCTTAGGCAGAAATGGCCATGTGGAAAGTCACTGATGCCCTTGAACACACAGCGGCTACCTAGCCCCACATATCGATAAGCCCACGTAGCTGCTGCTGCTGGGTCAGACAAATCAGAGAGCTTTCTCTCGCAGCCTGAATGAAGAGCAGCAATGGTCTCTGTAAAATTTCAGGGGTGCTTATTTTTTTTTCCTAAATACAAATACTTCTTCATGAATGTTAGAATTCGTCAGTCTATTATGTTTATTTTGTGTCAGATAGTGCCCTTTCATGTGTCTCTCACTTTGTATCAGTTCACTCCTTCAATATTTAGTACCATCATATGAAAGTATTACAGTAACACAACAATCAAGGCAAGAAGCAAGCTTTTGAAACATGGTGGTGGGCACAATAAATACTTTTTTTTCATATTAAGGCATATATGTCTTGAAATAATTATATACAGTTTTCACCAAGGATGTGATATGTTGCTGAAATAAGTCCACTAGGGCTTATTGTAAATGGTATTTTTTGCAGCTCGTTTCCTTATGCTTTTGTCATTCTGCACTTGATTTAGAAAGAGATTCATGGAAAGTCATAATTATTTTAAGAAGGCAGCAGGGAAAGTGTTCTTTCACCATGTCTATAAATCTTTACTTATGCTCTACAGAGAACTCTGCTCCCTATGTCTGCTTTAACAGTGTAAGAGGAGTATATCATAATGCCTTGAGTTGTCAGAGCTTCGGGAATCTTTAGAATATGAGATCGCAAGTGGAGCAATTTCATTGTAATGGTCCTGGCAACAAAGAAAAAAGGATACCAATTCAGCTGGCACACTGACATGATAGCAAGGATATGTTCTTTCCTAGAGTTGAAATATGTGTGGGATTGGACTGTGTGTGTATATACATATATGTATGTATAGACATATACATATATATACAGATATATATGTATACCTAGGAAGCTAGTAAATCTGAGACTTAGAATCTAAGGAGATGACTATTGACAATATGGACTATTTTGGGGATAATATCTCAGAAGGAAAGCAGAATGTAAAAATTGCTCCTTTCAGAATGGTAAATAACTGCCTTTCAGAAGAAGAAAACACTGTTTCTCCTGATGAAGTCCACAGCAGATAGCAGCTTGGGCTGTTGGTTTCATTGCCCTAAACACACCTTTTCAAAAGAAAATTTTCATTTTCTTTTTCTCTTCTGCAAGGAACTATCCCTTTGTAAGGCTTACAGCCCTTCAGAGAAAAAGTACTTCTGGTGGTTAAATATGGACACAGATTTCTTGTGGAGGTTAGGGAATCTTTTTCACTGGAAATTTGGAAAGCAGTGTAGAGAAATAATTGTCAGGATTTTTTTAGGCATGGCTAATTCTGCTTTGGGTAGCAGTTAAGCTAAATGATTTTTTATGGTCCTTCCACATTTTTTTTTTTTTTAAGCTCCCTATGAGATCATGCTGGTAAGCAAAAACAACTGAAAGCTTTTCATCAAAAACACTTTGTTTTAAGAGCATTACAATATTTACTACCTCTGTTTATGTAAAGCCACCTCATGGTCATTTGTAAGAAATTAGTTGTCCAAGAATAGATGTCTCAAGGACCTTTTTATAGTGTTCGTGTCTGCTCTGCAAGATAGGTGTGTTGCACAGTAAATACTGTATTCTGAGTGCATATTAAGTATATGAGGTGAGGATGAAACAAAAAGGACATGAAATATTCAAATTGCTGGACATTCAGACATTTTATTTTCATACATTATTTTTAAAAATGAGAGATCTAAATAATAAAAAAAAAATCTAGGGAAAGCTGAGAAAGATAAAAATTAGGTCACTCAGAAAAAACAGCTGGAGTGCCAATATATTTTTGATGGGTTCCAGTCTACAATTTTCAGACATGTAAAAAAATTTGAATATGTCTTAGTGGTTATGTAAATAAACCTTTATCGATTGCTATAGCAGATATTTAATGTATAGCTTACTCTCATTTCTTTTCCTTTTTTTTTCATTAGCAGTATGACTAAGAAAAATTGTTCTGTCACACTCTTGCATTTTTTTTTATTCTTTAAGTATGCAAAACAGATATAGCACAAGTGTGTATCCTTCCTGAGTGAAAAGTTTGCAATAAAAACTGTTTTATTTACCCTGGGGTAAAATCTAGGAGTATTCTTTAATGTCAGTCTTTTATAATTGTCTTGCAACAGAAGAAAAAATTCACATGTAGGAGATTTATTCTGCAGATTATATCACTTACTTACTATCTTTTTACCTCAATGAAGTATAAACAAGTAATAATTTTGCTGAAGCATGGTATACTTGACAGTTTAGGAAAACTTGTAATCTTCTCGTTATTACAATATTATATATTTAGAGTATGCAGTATTACAACATGAAAATGTCCTCTTTGTAAACTGAAAAATAGCCTTTCTTTACAAGAGGTCCACACAACAAAATTTATTCTTCCAACAAATTTTATGTAAAAAATTGAAGTATCGCTAATGATTTCCTGGTGCGAGATATAAATACGCTGTATATAGTTTATGTATATTTAAATTAAGAAAATACTGTTATGACTATCAAAAATACTAAATATATATCTAGACACTGAATGAAAAGAATTAATTTTGTTATTTTTCCTCTTATAAATTTCAGAAGTTTTCCAAAATTTCAGTAGAAAAAGAAACAGCTGTTGTGGCCCTCCTTCATGATTGTGCAGCTTTGATGTATCAAAGCCCAAATGAGTTCTATCACATAAAATACCTTCGCCCAATTAATACTTAACCCAACTACTGCCAAGACAGGGAATTTTTCTCCAAAGACACTGACTGACTGACAGAAAAAAATAGAGACAGAAAGAAGCACTTGACATCAGAATAGAGCAGAAATTTCGTAGAATCATAGAATGATCATAGAATCATAGAATGGTTTGGGTTGGAAGGGACCTTTAAAGATCACCTAGTCCCAACCCCCCTGCCGTGGGCAGGGACACCTTCCACTAGACCAGGTTGCCCAAAGCCCCATCCAGCCTGGCCTTGAACACTGCCAGGGATGGGGCATCCACAGCCTCTCTGGGCAACTTGTTCCAGTGCCTTGCCACCCTCACAGTAAAGAATTGTTTACTAATAGCTAATATCAATCTATCCTCTTTCAGTTTAAAACCATTACTGCCTCACCCTATCACTACACTACCTGATAAAGAGTCCCTCCCCGTCTTTTCTGTAGGCCCCTTGACATATTGAAAGGCTACAATAAGGTCTTCCCGAAGCCTTCTCTTCTCCAGGCTGAACAACCTCAACTCTCAGCCTGTCCTCATAGGGGAGGTGCTCCAGCCCTCTGATCATCGTCATGGCCCTCCTCTACACCTGCTCAAGCAGCTCCCTGTCTTTCTTACGTTGAGGGCTCCAGAGCCGAACGTGATACTCCAGGTGGGGTCTCACGAGAGCAGAGCAGAGGGGGACAATCCCCTCCCTCAACCTGCTGGCCACGCTGCTTTTGATGCAGCCCAGGGTACAGTTGGCTTTCTGGGCTGTGAGCGCACATTGCTGGCTCATATTCTGGTTTTCATCCACTAGTACCCCCAAGTCCTTCCCTGCAGGGCTGCTCTCAATTCACTCATCGTCCACCCTGTATTTGTGCTTGGGATTGCCCTGACCCATGTGCAGGACCTTGCACTTGGCCTTGTTGAACTTCTTAAGGTTCATATGGGCCCACCTCTGGAGCCTGTCAGGGTCCCTCTGGATGGCATCCCTTCCCTCCAGCGTGTCAGCCACACCACACAGCTTGGTGTCATTGGCAAACTTGTTGAGGGTGCACTCAATCCACTGTCCATGTCGCCAACAAAGATGTTAAACAGCTTCGGTCCCAATCCTGACCCCTGAGGATCGCACTCATCACCACTCTCCACTTAGAGATTGAGGCATTGACAGCAACTCGTTGTGATCATCCAGCCAATTCCTTATCCACTGAGTGGTCCATCTGTAAAAACCATGTGTCTCCAATTTAGAGACAAGGATGTCATGCGGGACAGTGTCAAACGCTTTGCACAACTCCAGGTAGATGACATCTGTTGCTCTTCCCTTATCCACCAGTGCTCTAACCCCATCGTAGAAGGCCACCAGATTTGTCAGGCATTATTTGCCCTTAGTGAAGCCGTGTTGGCTGTCACCAATCACCCCCTTATTTTCCATGTGCCTTAGCATAGTTTCTAGGAGGATCCGCTCCATGATCTTGCTGGGCACAGAGGTGAGACTGACTGGCCTGTAGCACCCCGAGTCTTCCTTTTTTCCCCTCTTTAAAAATGGAGGTTACGTTTCTCCTTTTCCAGCCAGTGGGAACTTCCCTGGACTGCCACGACTTCTTAGATATGATGGATAGTGGCTTAGCCACTTCATCTGCCAGTTCCCTCAGGACCTGTGAATGCATCTCATCAGGTCCCATGGACTTGTGCACCTTCAGGTTCCTTAGACGGTCTCAAACCTGAACTTCTCTTACAATGAGCTGTTCAAATTTGTTTTTGAGGGCCTTTTTTGTGTAATAGGGCATCGCTAAATGATCTTATTAATAGTTTTTATTTCCAGCAGTATGCAAGTAGAGGAGTTGGTGCCACTGGCTAGAGGCACTAGAATTTCTAAGATCTAGCCAAACGTGATTGCCACAAACCTGGGACAACCTGCTTTTGTAAGGCTATTGCTACTCCTTACCAGCTTAATTTGTATTACTAGTTCTGTAATCGTCCTCCTATTATTATCAATGACTTAGACCTGGTCACTTTTGAGATTGTGAAAATGTCCTGAAGTGTTAAGTAATGGTTGTTGCATTAGAAATATTCTAGGTGAATTGGTTAACTTTTTATGTTCCTTAAAGAAAGAACATAATGAGATTCATTGTGTCTCATTTAAAATATTTCTTTTATCAAACTTAAGTAGGTTCAGACATAAAGGTTTCTTTTTTTCTTCACATTCCAGCCTCACATAGAATAGAGGGAATTGGAAATCTCATAGATCTAAGTCTTTGTAGTGGTCCCCAATCTTAAGACTGAAATAACAGCTTATATCAGTCTTAGCCCTGATGAAGACCACAGGTAGAGTCAAATCAATCCACCTGAGGATTCTGGTGTAGCTGCCATTCAGGTTAGGACACAGCCCTTCTCATATTCCAGATAGATGTGCCAAAGAAGTATTTGTTCATTACGGCTCAAAATCGTTAATGAAACAGATCACTTGCCAAAGTTAATGGGAATTGCATTTATCCAAGGACTATATACATGTCACACGAGCAGGACTAAGATATTTCCATCTGCTCTCAATTCTTAGTACTCAGCTTCCAAAAAGAATCAAACTTTGCAATATATTTTCCTTTATATCTATCTATGTGATGTTTTTCTTAATTAAAAAAGTACAACCCGATTATATTTTGTATGTGGGTAGTTGAATGCATAAACAGAAGGGAAAAAGCTTGTATTCAACCATAACAGGCTTTCAAAGCAAATTCGGAGAAACAAACATCATATGTCATGCTTTTGTTTTTTGGGTTTTTCGAAGTGACATGCCAAGCTGTTCAAGCTTGGCTTTTCATTCCTCTGGTAGTAAAATAGCTTCTATGTTAGCTAGTTCTCCCATATAGGTGATTTAGGCAAGATTACAGTTTGGTGCATTCAAAATGGAATCGACAACCAGTTCAGAGAGAGGAAGAGTGGGTTTCTAATATGAAAAATTGTCTGCTTCCTCGAATTTTACCAGTCATGTCATGTTACATTAGACAGAGTAATAGAACATTAGCTGTGTAATGAGACATGACTGCTAAAATGTAAAGGAGACCGCACTTTCAGATTGGCTAGTCCTGTTGAAAGTGATAGCTTGCATCTAATCTGCAATGCTTGTAGATATTATGCAAACCAGCTGTTTGTGAATTCCAGATCATTTGGAAATGGGAAGAAGTGTCAGATATGTTATCAACTTCTGAAAACATTTCTGTATCTTACTTTTGGTTTCTGTATAAAAGGAGGTTTTTGAGAAACACAATTATAAGTTATTTTCATTTAATGCTTGACAGTTTTTCTTAGATCCTTTGGGCCAGAACTTCAATTGAATTAAAAGGGGTTTTGTTTTACTGAAGTCAACAGAGCTTCAGACATTTAAACAATTTTAAATCCAGCCTGTTTTACAGAGGTACAACTGCATACATTTTGATAGTATTTAAGAAATTGCAATAGCTAACAATGTTGGTCCAAAATAATTTTCCTTGTTATAAGGTAATGCTTCATTGCAACTAAAATATTTCTTAGAAAGCCTTTGCAGAAATTTTATCAGGAAAGAGGAAGGCAGAGATTTTAATTTAATACTATTTTGAGTAAAGATCTGAGTAAAGATCTGACCCTTGAACTTCGAGGTGAGGTGTGTTCTCTAATGACTGAGTTGCCAGATATTTTGAGGCATGCTAGATAATCTCCTCTGTTCCATGACAGATTTCAAAAGGTTTTCTTTCCTCTCCTTTTTCAACCACTAGTAAACAAGAGCAAATTTCAGACCCCTGATGTTTTTTGTGTGCAATAACTGTGGTTTTCAACCATATCTCACAGCAAATCAAATGAGCTGTTTCAAAATCTGAACATTTCTAATATTTTGTCTTCGCAGTACTCTTACTTGTCACAGCAATGCTCTGCATCACGCAGGAAGTCTCTAGAACTTGATCACATTCATAAATTGCATTTTTGTATCTGGAAAGGGGGAACAAAATGGTTGGCATCTCATAATGGACCCTTAAAAACTAGGCACTAGATTTATGTTTTGACTGTGTTGAGTAACACTGACACAACAAATGATGAAAATAACCTCAGCAGTGGGAATGTGAGATTAATTTGCTCAGTAGCAAGAACATAAAAAAAAGGAAAGATTACATATATGGAAATACACATCTAAAGAAAGTCAGGAGATGCAAGCTTCTGATGCTATCAAATCAATCTCCTCGTTATGTCCCTTACATTTAATATTTAGAAAAGTGATTCTACTTTCAAGCACTCCAGTTTATTCAGAGCATCGCCATTTTATTAAGATATGTGTGCTAGGCAAACCTAGCTTCCTCTGAAGTCACTAGGAATAGTCAATCTCATAAACAGCAACTCAGAACAGGAAAAAAAAAAAAAAGAAAAAGACTGATTTTTGCAATGCTGATTGAAGATGAACATTTAGAAAGAAAATGGAACAGACTGAGTGTATGAACTGTTATGTATGTAGTTTTTTGTGAAAGTTTCTCATTTATTATTACTGTGCAATTACAGTCTTACGTATCTATACAAACCATAATTTAGCATCAGTGTAGATGAATTGCCAATACTTGGCTTCCTCTGAGCAAAAAATGCCAAACTGCAGAGCTGAATTATATTATCAAGCAATGTACAAGTTTTTAGCTGTTCTGCCTTTATTCACATCTTGGGAATCACATTGCTAAATCCTCACATGGTATCTTGAAAGAGCACCCCTTTATGACTGTATTTTTCCCTACATATACTTTTTATTTAAATTGAAGATGTCTCTGCTTAACTTACATTTTTAATAGCAATGAAATCCTTTGGGTTCTTATTAGATGGGATCTAAGCACAAAATTCTCTCATCTGCTCTGCTGTACAGATCTTTTATATGAAGGGTAAAGAAATACCTTTTATGTTTGCAGTTGTGGTTACAGACTGATATGCTGATGTCTTTACATTGCCAAAATGACCAAGTTTCATACCTGCAGTTGGAGCCACAATCAAACAGGCAAAAAATGAGAGGAGAAATTAATGTATGGTTTCTTTGGATCCTGGCATAAAGTTCTGCACTTACAGACCTCTTGGCATTTGTATTCATAGACCAGATCTTTCTCCAAGTTCTGGTACCATTTTTTTTTTTCTTTTTATGTGGGGTTTGCATTGATCTTAGCAGAAGGCTTGCGCTGGAAACAGACCCAGAAGCAGGACTAGCCATCAGACCATGTTAAGGACATAGATACTGTAGTTGTAAAGAGAACTGTATTGTAAAAAGATAGCTACAAAAGACTGCATGCCTGGCCTTGCTTCCAGCAAGACAATTTGTTTACAACGTCTCAATATACATTTCATCATGGAAGGCATTTAAATATACAAAAGCAGAATTTGGAACTGTATTGTTAGGGCAGCTCATTAAAGCCAAGAAGGAAACCCATTACAGACTCTGCCTGAAAGCCATCTTTCCTAGTCTATTGACTTCTGATGCTGACCAGAAAATGGCTAACTATGATGTCTAGACTAAGTGAGAGCTAGAGACAGCTGTCATTGATAAAAAAGAAAAAAGAAAAAGAAGGGAAAAAAAAGTGATACTGGAAAAAAGAGTAAGAATCCTTAAGTTATTAAGCTATGTAATTGCAGGATGTCTTTTCCATCTAAATAATAATAATAATAATAATAATAATAATAACAACAACAACAACAACAACAACAACAACAACAGCAACAACTATTATCATCATCATCATCATCATAATTTACACAGGTAGATGCACACACATTTTAGTTGCAGGGGATTCCATTGTAGGATTACTAATGAAATATGCAGTGTTTTTTGCAGGAGTGCAACATCTTACAAATCACTATGTAATATACAGATACAGAGTCTTTCTCACTGCAGGCAATAAAATAAACCAAAAACAAATATAAAAAAATCTAGGCTACATAATTGAAGTTCCTCTTCATTATTCTGACATTAGCTAGCCTCAGGCTTTAGAATCTGCTCAATTGTAATGAATCGTTAAGATTTTAGTTGGACCACAGAGAAGATAACACCTCATTGTACTTTGTTGTTTGCAAGATTTTAACAAAATAACATCTGCTATCTTAGATTGTGGATGATTTAATTTTTAAACACTTGTTCCCAACCTTTAATTTTCTGCAAAACAACTACATAAATTATTAATTCATCTATATTTCCTCAAGGCAAGCTAGACTTAAGGTCCTTCATAAATATTTAAGAATTCTACTGCAAAATAAACAAAAACTTTCACTTAACTTTTAATTGCAAGTCTCAACAACCAGCAACAGCATCATAAGTAACAGCAAAGAGAAAGATTTCAGGTAGAAGTACATTTTTGAGAGAGGATCCAGCCTTTTTAGCTGGTGGAAATTCAATGTGCTTTGGACCAAGTTTGCAAAACATGCATTTCATTAGCAATAAACACCAGGAAAAAAAAAGGCCAGTGTTCAAATCTAATCCAGTCTTGACTTGAAAGGCTCTCTGCTGGTTCCCAGGAGCATGAAGTGCAACACACATGTACACCTGTGTATACGCTTTCTCCAGGAAGACATCTGTCAGTATTAATACAACGTACTCTCCAGGTCCAGATCTGAGTGCCTGTTTAATTCTGGCACTGGATCTGAGAAGTGAAGGCGGTCTCAAGCTTCAGGGCTAGCCTAACGTAACCCCAGCTGCCAACTTTTCCCCTTTCCCCAGAGGAATTGTTCTAATAACTATGGATCACTGCATTTGCTATAACTCACCCCCTCACCCAAACAGTCCTCACCTGCTGGATAAAACAGCTCTCTGAACCCTTTGGAGTGGTGCATAGATCACAGCAAAATTAAGATCTGGGTCCTGTAAATGAAAACAAATGTAATTATAACCCTTTTTATATGGGGGGTGGGGAGGGGTTGCAAAAATTATGCTTCTCCATAAAATTTGTCAGTATTTTCCCCCATATTGCATATGAGAAAAACGCTTTAGAAACATATGTCAGTGTTATCATGTTCCAGTATATCTTGAGAGAGATCTAATATTTTGAAAATATTTATTAGTTGAATTTATGTATTTAGGCATAAAAATCATCTTTAGAAATTTTTTTTTTTTTTACCCCCTAAGATAAAACCAGTGAATTGATTTTGAAGGTTCAGGTCATACTTCATTTAAGAAATAATTTTATCAAGACAGTGACTAAATAAAAGTTTCAGTCATTATTCCAAAGGAAGGAAAAGAAAAAGGTTCTTCCATAAAATGCAAAAACTCATTGTCAGCATTTTTAGTTTTTCTCTAGAAATGTAATAAAATTATTTCCCTAAAAGGTAAAAATTGATAAAAATCCAAGCCTGTGTAAAAGCAGAGAAATCAGAATAGTCTGCACAGTATGGAGGATCTTCAGCTGCAACTACTTTTGTTCTTTGCTTTCTCTTCCAGTCCCATGCAGAGCATTTTGGCCGTTGTTCCTCACCAGTATGGACTCATCATGTCTGACCGTGCTCTCATCTTTCCAGTGCTGTCCCGAACTAATTCCAAGGAAGTACACACAATATGGGGATGTGAGAGTGCAGTAAGGGAGATTTAAAACAGGCCCATGAAAGTATTCCTCCTGCCTTGCCATATGGATATTGATTTCTCTCCCTCAGGCTGAATATAATTGCCTGCTCTAATTTAGCATTGATCTACCCACCCAAGTTTCTTAAAGCACTACACAGGCATCAATTAAATTGTCCCTAATACCACCTTTGTGAAGCAGGATAGCTACAATTATTCACACTTAGAAGATGGTGAGGGGTGAAAAGTGATTCGTCCTGAGGTATGCTGTGAAACAAGCCAGGATTAAAGCATGAGACAATTATACAGTGCCATGTGCCTGTTATCAGATCATTCAGAGTTTTTCTAAAGGCAAAATATTTGCTCATCTAACGATTTGGAATTCCAGTGAAACATACTTGGTTAGATAATGAGTGTACTATGACTGCTGCTGATCATATCAGATGTGCTTATTGCCTTGACTTCTCTCCTTTCTGGGATTTTTCCACTGTCTTATTTTTTGTCTTTTTCTTCTATCCACTCTGCTTAAAATGTAAGAGGCTTTTATTTCATATGCTTCAGCTCTTGGCACTTGATTGCTGGTTTGTTCCCTGATAAGAACTTTTATGCATTATTGCATGCAAGAAATAACACCTCTTGCTGTTGAGGACGATAAATGGCGTTTTGCAGCTCTGCTTTTTAGTGTCATTTTATTTAGTAGTTCAAGACAAATCAGCTAGGGTGCTAATGAAGAGAAAAAAGTACAAAGTATTTCATATACACATCCAAGAGTTCAGAAAAATTACAGGTTCTAGCATATTAACTGGGAAAGCCCAATGCTAAAGCAACACATGGGTTAGATAATTCTTTGAATCAGATAGTAGCAATAAACCAAAGTTGGACTGCATATCAGATTGAATTTAGCCAGCTCCTCTACGCAATATATGACTCGTAGTCAATGAAGAGAAAAACACAAACAAAAAAACCCACCTAGCACACTATTACAAGGCTTGTAACCTGCACAAGGGCAAACATTTACAGATATGTTCAAATGTAAGGTGGACATGACCTTTAACATGCTGATTCTAGCTTTTTCTGAGAGAAAAAGAAAATCATATTGATATTGGAAAGCTGTACAGTATGTTCAAACTTTAATTATCAGCTATGCTATGCTACCCAATGCTTACACAGAGAAACCACAGGATGGTCAATAACACAGTACTTATTATTTGACCTCAGTTTGCTACACTGCTTGACTTGAACCATGTAAGTCTTTGCATTTTTGGCCAAGAACTTCCTATTTCAAAGAATCCCCTCTGGGCTGCACTTAGGGCCTTGGATTAGTTTTAAACATGTTTATAATATGATCCAAGTAGCTTTAGGTTTCACTATTAACATTCTAGAAAATTAGGGATGTAAAGTATAAACTCCTTAGGCTGTTTCTTCTGAAGCATACATTTTTCAGCATAGGAGATGCAGGAGAAGTTAATGAATTCACTCTTACCTCCTGATGAAGCAAGATGATGGAAATTAAGCAGTGTTTCCTTGCTCTGCCCTTACAAATATGCAACACATGGAAAAAGAAAAGGTGGTGTGTTTTTTGATTTTTTTTGGGGGGGGGGTGGTTGTCTGTTGTTTTGTTTTGTTTTTCTTTTCAAATAGCACCTAGCCACATAGTCTTATTCCAACAGACTTTAGTTTGAGGACATGTTTGTGCCTGGCTGAGGCCTTCCCATGAAGGTAACGACATACAAAGCATCAAAGAGATCCAGGCCAAAAGTTTTGACTCCCTCCACTATATTCACAAATATATGCTCTCTGTACATCTCTTATCTATATGATGGTATATTCTACTGTAAAAAGTTTGGACTCTCTAATCCTTCCAAGTGTTGGGTGTTGGGGCAAACTGTCCCACTTGCCTACCATTAGTCTGCATGTACAGCCTGACAAAACCGCATTATGCCAGAAATATCATTATTTTTGTACGCTTACCCACATTACAGCACAGGGAATCATGTCTGACACTAAACAGAGAAAATATAAGCCTATCACAATCTGTCATAATTTACTGCATTTTAAGCTCTCCTGGAAACACGTCTGAATGCCAAGTTGCACAATTACCGTGAAGCTCCAGCATGAAGCACTTCTTAGTGAAGGCATTTCTAGGAGCAGGTGCTGCTTCTCTGTGGCTCCAGCATCACCCCAAAAGAGAAGAAAGCTTTTCCACCACATGCTGACTTCCTCGTCTGCGTTGACACTGCCTGCTCCCTTCTCCAGGCTTGTGGCACTAGTACCTTACACAGATTCTGCTGTCCCACCTACCCTGAAACCTACAGTGCAAGCAGCCTCTGAAGTAAGCGAAGTAGAAGAGTCAATATTGCACATGAATTTGTCACATGGAAATATTACTTCTGCTGTCATTTTTTCCCCCTCAAGTAACAGTGAGGTTTGGGGATATATATTATCAGTGTTCAAATAGCACATTTTGTTTATATGCTATTTAAAAAGGGCTCTGTGCTTGCAAGTGCAATTAAGTAAGAAATTGAGATAATTGCTATTGTTAATTTTCCATTTGCAGAATGAAATGGGGAACTTTCACTTATATATGTATATCTATCCATACGCACAAAGGGAAGAATGAGTAACTAAAATGTAGCAAGTACTTTTTAGAAATAGCAGCAAAGAATCTTCAGCTTTATGGTGTTGTCCAGGAGGTAAGGCAGATAATAGCTTTCTTTGATAAAAGTTTCCCAGTCAAAGAAAAGCATTTAATAGCAGCGATACCTGAAGCCCATACTGTGCAACTTTAAGCATCACCTGAGCTGCGGAACAGTTGGATGTATTCATAGGGGCTTTTTGATAACCCCAGGACATAATGTATGCTCTGATCATTTACAAGAAATAGGAATGCTTTTCATATGCATGACCTGCTATGCATTTTAACTGGGAAAGGCAAGGTACTTATCAAGATAACACTGACAGGTGGCAGAGCAACTTGAACAGTACAAGATAGAAATTTTCAGCTAGTGGGTGGCAAGAGAAAATGGAATAACGCTGACTGGCATAAGCCAATACATCTCCATTTACAGCTTCCTGATTTGTATGAAATAGGACATTGGGAGAGACCTGGACTGCTAATGCTGCTAATTCTTATTTCCCCCCCATTGGAGTTCCCTGAGTTTCCTTACAGTACCCTTTCACACTGAATGTAACCATGCTTTGTGCAGCAGCATTCAGGATTACTTTCGGATGAAACAACTGAGAATAACAAGTCTTCTCCTCATCTGCTTACCAAAGAACAATCATTAGACTGGGAATCATGTGGCCCCAGCTAACCTGTTTAAATGAAGACATATTTTTCAGGTACCCTGAGTCATGGTTTCCTTTTATATAATTTTCCCATTGTCACATTTTCTTTTACCTTCTCCATGACCTGAATAAGCTAAAAATAACTCATAGATGATGCATTATCCTTAGTTTGTTAGCTGTTAAGTTTAAAGTAAATTCTCTTTCTTATACTTTTCACCACCAAACAAAACAGGAATCCCAGCTAGACTGAGTTTTTTATATGGTCTCAGGGTTTTTTTGGAGAGGAGGCAAGTATTTGGTGGATATACAGAGTTAGCTTTTCCTAAATTTTCTTTCTTTCAATCTTACTACTGTGTAATGAAAATGCTTCACTAAGATTGCTTGCAAAGAGCACCAGCACATTTTAGCTGCTTTGGACTATTTTTCTAAATCAAAATAGTCAGAAACTCAGCACACATACCCCACACCCCCCCCTTTGCCAGTTATTTCAGATTTACAGTTCTTTTGTTTTGGCGTGAACTACAGCAGCTCGTAGCCACCTGAGAAAACGGGTAAACTTGATCCTTCACATTTTCTTACGTGTCTCTAAATTAATCAACAGTACCTCAGTACCCTGCTAGTATCAGTGGCAACAAAATAACAGAGCTCAGATTTAAAGTTGCTTTTAACTTCATACGCTCAGGTGCACATGCACACGTGAATATAAATACACAGCCTTATCTCAACAGGTATATGTACGACTGCTAGCTTTAATTGCCTCTCAATAAACTAAAATTGTTTAAAAAAC
Organism: Haliaeetus leucocephalus; assembly: GCF_000737465.1. Lineage (NCBI taxonomy): Eukaryota > Metazoa > Chordata > Aves > Accipitriformes > Accipitridae > Haliaeetus > Haliaeetus leucocephalus. The sequence continues at coordinate 9,695,854 of NW_010972820.1, read as the reverse complement.
CCCTCTGTATTATCTGATAATGTATGGGGTTTGCTGCAGTTTGTATTAAGTGTGAGTTAATCTCTCACAAAACAATGTTTTACCAAGTCTCAAGGTTGGCTGTAGGACACACCATTTTAGCTAATATCACACAGGAGATCAGTTATTTCCCATTGCGATTCCCAATTGGCATCTTGCAGTGAGCTTGTTTACTGCTCCACAGCAGAATGGATTGTCTGTCGTTAAGTACAAAAAAGCTGCATAAAAACAGTGTTAAGTCTCTGGCTTAAGCTGACAAATTCTAGGGAAGCCTAAATTAAAGATGAAGTATCAGAACAGCACTTGTTATGTGCAGTAATATTACCTTGGAATGGGAAAGGAAGACAGGGCAGGCAATAGTTTTTGTCTAGCCATTAAGATGACAGTCTTTTACTTGGATTCAGAATAGTAAAGGCTTTTAAAAGGTCCTTGTTTTTCCTTTTCAGATTTGAACAAAACGATGTATGTGGGCAGTACTTGTAGGCCAGCTTTTGGTCCAATTTCAATTTGAAATGGTCGAGTTATAAGAAGAACAGTATTTCTAATGGAGATGTTGACTGAGCAACCAGGCAGTGCATTTATATTAGCAAGGTGACAAAATCAGTTCTTCAGGAGAATAGCAGACCTTCTTGACTTGAGAGGTATTGGATTAAGTGGTTTAAAAGGCACTGGACTGATATAAGTAATCCACAAGTCGTATTAAAAATCCAGTATAACGAAACTTTTGCTTTCTCTGTGTCAACTGAATCCTTAAAGACATCCAGTGAGATAAATAACATTTAGACATAAAATGAAAAAACAAGCATGCCCAAACAAACACAAAAAAAGGGATTTATTCTGGTTGCTGAGACAAGATGAAAATATAAGAATAGATGGATGGGTGACAGGGGAAAAAGTGCTTTTCCAGAAGGGTGGCCATAGAGCAGAGGATGTCAAAGGAAGGTAGACAAGGCTGTGAAACAAAACAGGAAAAAAAGTCTCAAAAAGGGCTAAGCAGTTAAGAGAGAGAACAAAGAAGAGTAGTGTTTTTTGGATAAACTACACACCTAGGAGAAGAATTAAAAAAATAAAATTTTATTTCAGTGCAGTATTATGCATTTTGGTACTCCCTTGCAGAAAGAACATAAAATGAAGGATAAATCCAAGACAATTCAGATCCCTCCAAACTCTTGGATTCACAGCAGGACTAAGCTAACAAAACCATGCTTATCCCAAGCCACATCTCCTCCCAGGACCATTTCCAGGCACAAAGAAACCTTTCTTGGTCAGAAGACAAACTCCTGAGCAGCCTGCATGAGGGAAAGAATAATCTTTGTACTCCCATCTAATTGAAAAAAATGGATGATCTTATCCTAAACTCAAGCACACATGGGTCGAAAAGAAGAAAGATTTGCAGAAGTGATATTTCTACCAGTTACTATTTTAGGCTCCGATGAAATCACCTAGTATGGACCACTTAAATCAGGAGAGTCGCTTAGACGTTGTGTATGGACAGTAGAAAAAAAATTGCACCTTCAGGCCACAAGTGTTCTAATTTATTTGTGGAGATGTCTTTCTCTGGTGGCAACTCTGCTTGTAAAATAGGCATAATCGGCAATGTAAGGTGAAGGGTTTTGAATCCGTGCTCTAAATTTAGCTAATTGTCCTTGCTCTGTGTCACTATGTTTATTCGGTACCTCAGTAATAGTAAGGTTTTCTCTATGCAGGGACTCTTCTCAATAAAAATCTATCCTTGTGAAGCTGCACAACTTCTGCACAGGCTCTGCATGGAGTAGTTTCTATTTTTCAGCAAGGAAGTGGGTTGCAGCTATAGAGAACAAAGTTTGGCTTCTGTTTTCAAAGCCTGAGGCTCTGGTCTGCAGTCAAAGCCAAGCTCTTGCTGCTTGAGTTGTGCAGTGTTTAAATAAAAGTAATCTCAGTGTTAAATTCAAGCTCTCCACGCCATAGCAATGAAAATAACATACTGTGCCTGGGAAGTGCCTGTAGGGATGGAGCCGTGCTGCTGGAAGCAGGTGTGTGCATACAAATGGCAACCAGGGAGAGAGGAGCCCTCAGCGAGCGCTGGACTTCGCGTGGTTTCTGGAGACTGTGGCTCAGCCGTTCAGTTGTTGTTGCAGCAGTGGGTGGCTGGACAAACCCACCTCCTCCTGTACATAGGTCCTAGGAGACCGCTAAGAGAATTTTTCTTCATATTTTCTGGCTAATTTTGCATAGGAAGCTTTGAGGCACAACTAAACCACTGTCACTGAACTAATATGACCCAATTTCATATTTATTTATGAATAGGTATTGCATATTGCTCTTACTGAAATGAATAAACCCATGTTAATAAGAATTTTAAGTGCTTGAAGAGCACAGCTGTACATGTCTGTCAAAATATAAGAAAAGTAATTACATTCTGAGTATACCCCAGAAGCAGTGAACTTTGCATTAAAAAAAAAGGAAAAAAAAAAAAAAAGATGGTGTCTGTGTCAAGGTCCTGAGGGCACTAATAGGCCTTAGTGGCTCTGACCAACCTCACCTGGGACCCTCTCCCACACTCTACACATGGGTCGGGGTGCCCCATTTCAGCTCAGCCCGCTGTTGCTGCTGAGCTATGCTTTAGATGTATCCGTGCCTTGTCCCCAGGTGACATTGGCTGAATTTCCTGGGCTGACTTGACCTTGGACCTGATCCGTCATCTCATGTTCATCTCCTTTTCACTGGACTGTTGACACGATCCACCGCTGTGACCACCCTGCCCTCCTTGCCTGCTTGGTTAGTCCAGGATGGTGCCTGTCCATGAGGACACAGCGTGTCCTGGAGTCACCCTCGGCTCCTGCTCGTCCTCCTTCACAGAGCAGCTCCTGCTGCTCCCTGACACCCCCACTCGCAAAGAATCATTATTGATACGAATGGTGTACAAGGTAGATCATTCACAGGGGTGAATGTATGGACTGCTCTCTTACTAGAAGAGGAATGTGGAAGTAAAACTCTGTTCAGAAGCACTGTAATTGCTGAAAAAACATTAGTAGTTGTTTATAATGCTCATTCTTTATTTGCACTTCTCTTCTGAAAGATGCTTCTATACAGCGCCATGGAGTTTACCACAAAATTTATCTAAGGATTTCCATTAAAAATATTTTAAAAGCTTTATTTACCATTTTTAATTTTTGTAGGTTCATGATTGTCTTCATTTTTAGTAAACAAGAAAACTTATTAAGCAACATATTATTTTCTGCTCATAGATAATTACTCTATGAGGAATGATTAGGAATATCAAATGAAAATGTTCTCAGATGCCCTTTTGTTCCTTTCCATCAAACAGGAGAAAAGGGATTATTTTGGCTTTCTAGTCCTTGCATTTTGTTTGTCTTCTAGCATCAACTGAATTGACAATCCAAACAATGTTTTTACAAGCAACTGATGCTGTCAATAGTCTTGCACTAGATGTTTTCTTGGCAATAGAGAGGGAGGGTTTGTCAGTGTCTGGTTATAACTGTCTGATTCTGAAGGCCAGCCTTAGTGCCAGGCAGTCCTAATTTTCACATGTATCAGTGAGTCCTTTACAGCAGAAGAAGGCTGGTGTAGTGTAGCAGCGTGTCCCGCTATGAGAGGATGCTCATGGAAGATGCGATGCCTGGAGATCAGTGGAAGCTCAGATGTGTTGGCTCTAATGATCTTCTGATGTAAGGATCCCTCAGGTTTGCCAACAATTTGAAGCAGAAGCCTGGCTTAGGCATCTAGTCTTCTGCTTCTAAATAATTCCCTTGCCACCATTTATTAAGACTCTGCTTAGACTTCCAAATGCTTGCAGACTTACATGTTTTCGTGTAGGCTTTTAAACAACAGAGAGAAGGACAAGGATATCAGTAAACCTGGTTTAGTGGTATAGATGATGCAGAGGAAATCCATCTAACCCCTATTACTGATTTTTATACACCCTTTAAAAGGGTTTTAAATAGGTTCTTTGTTGTTGAATAAACTTCCTTATAAAGTAGGAAATATTTTTTTTGAAGCCAGCAGCAGTGACGAAGTCAGAGTAATAGGAATAAAAAGCAAACAACATGAAGATGTAGCTGAACCAAACACCTGGACTATGATGTGTGTACTTTGAGGTCAGATTTATTTAATACAATTTCATTAACCTCTCAGAACTACAATTGCATTGTTAGTAACACAGATTTCCGAATTGAAGGGACTAGAACAGTGTTATCTTAATTTGGAGTCTTTGGGTCTTAATGTTGTGGTGGGAGAAAGAATATGATAACATGCCTACCTCTCAGTATCCTCTGGTAAACTTTGACTTTTAGCATTGTAATTTCACTATTTCTGTTCATATTCAACATTCACTGTCTCATTCTTGCATGGAAACCTTCTGCCAATATTTCTTTTAAGGTGTTTCTAGCTGGTTTATAGTCTTAACATGCATAGAGAACGCTCTTCCAATCACTGATTCTGCATCCCAAAATAAAGACAGGGATCCTTACACTTACAGTTAGGTTAGTAAAGACTTTATTTAGAAGTTCGAAGTGTTGGTGCACTGAAATATATATCATTAGAGCTCTTACATGCAACATCTGCTTACATCCTATAATGTCAGCCTATTGTAAGTGAACATTTAATCCTAACTCATTATGCCTCTCCAAGCAAGCTGCAACTCTGAAACCTAGGAAGGAGATTTGCTTCTGTTCACAGAGATTGATGCAATCTGTAATTAGAACCCCATACTCTTCCCAGCTGCTGTTGCTGGCACAGTTGCGTTTGAGAATGATGTAATATATCTTCTATTGCAGTGCTTCCTACTCTTTTCACTCAAATGTACAAGCTCACTAGCTTGAAACTCACCCGTGCCAGTCACTAGCCCTTTTCTTCTATTCTATTTTGTGCAGAGTTAAAAGGAGCTAGCATTAGGTATTAGTGCCATGCTAGCATCCAGTACAGAAGTTCATTAGTAAATGAAGGAGAGGGACAGTGAAGATCAGTAGAAAATGCCTGAAATGCATAGTAGTAGCATAACTTAGAATCATATTTGCATAGGTCTAAGTTATACATCTGAAACTAAAGTATTTAACTTTTTACAGAATGAGGGGCTGCAACTCTGGAAAGCAATGCCCCTGAGAAGTGGTTATAACAGACAAGAAACTGTCCAGTGTGATGCTGTAGTAAAAGGGCAAAATAAATTTTAGAATTATAGATAAGGAAACAGTGACTCATATTTAGGATACATTTTGGTAATTCTACATCTCAATGTGGCTTAAATCAGACTGTTAGCTGCAAACTACTCTTTTATTCTTGTTTCTAGCTCTATGTTAAAAACTGTGGAAAAAAAGAAATTAGATATTTTGTGTCTCATACAGACAGATGATTTTAAACCAGAGAAACTAGTTCAAGGTAGCTTCTAACTAACTAGAACTAGATCAAGGTTTATGAAGACAGGCAATTCTGTTTTGTTTGTTAAAAGGGGGACTGAGAAATTACTTATTTCCATGAATAAGTTTCTGAGGAAAACAGTGGGTGGTAAAAGGCTAAAACTTATCAATGATAGGAAGGACAACAGCCAATTGCTAGAAACATAAATCCAGCAAATTCAAATGCTTGAAAAGCACAAGTTTGCAGATGTTATTTTCTCACAGATTTTAATCTCTGGAACAACATATGTATTGATGTGACCAGTCCTTCAACTGCTAGGGTCCTAAAATCAAGGTTGGATCCCTTTTTGAAAGCTATGCTTTAGCCAAAAACAAGTTAGTGAACACCCTGGAAAGCTGATTGGATGAAATTTAATATGAAGGAGTTCAGACTAGAAGATTTAATGATTCCTTTTAGCCATAAAAGTCTGTGAAGCCAACTAAAAGACTCCAGTTAACCTCAGTAGATTTTCTTCTGTAAAGATAACAAAGATCGTTAGCCTGCCTAGGCCACACACCAATTATTTAATTACTTTCCATTCTCAGTAAACTTTCCAGAAGAATCACATTCTACCAGGATTAAACACATCTATTTTTTAGTGAAGAGATAACAGGCTTCACACAGAGGAATACAAGAGGTATTGAACTGTATATACGCAAGTGAATTACAGCACCTAGTATCAAATCAATGGACCATCTCTAGTATATCTAGGTAGAAATGACCTGATGGCCTTCAAGTGTATGCAGCAAGTTAGAAACACATCTGTATTCTACTGGCAAAAAGAAAAGATTGTTGTTCAGGATGTGTTAGCTAAACAGAGTGATTGAATTTTAATTGCCAGTCCAGCATTTCTTGTTCAAACTGTTTTGAAAGCAGCCCTGCATGATGGCACATCTGTGAGGGAGGTGCAATATTCTGCCCATCAAAAGCGCTGAGAAGGCAAAACCTTGAATATTTTCCTTGTCAGCTGATATGAGGAACATGAGTTAATGAAATAGGTTTTGAGATTTTTTTTCAGTAAATGCCTTGCTAAGATAGGTGTCCTCCCTTCTACAATGTGGAAAATTGGAACAGGAGTAAGATTCTGTAATTGCCTGAGAGGTTTTTTTTTGCTGGAGCCCATATCTGCATATAGATGTTTCCTTTTTTGTTATTGTTACTGCAGAATATAGACCTGGAAACAATCCGTGGATCATTAGCCATAATGACATTTAAGAAAACAAGGGGAGAAAGCCAGTTTGCAGTTCCTTTTCCTTTTGTTTTTCTCCTCAAAAATACTCCTGTATGGTGTTGCATTAAGGAGCATAAATTGGACGGACTCTGTTCCCTGTTACATCCATATAGCCCCCTTGCCATCTGTGAGATAGGCCACATGGGCATCGCAGAATTTATTTCCACATATCTTGCAATTAATATCAAGTGATTCTTTAAACATGTGGTTCAAATTCTGTGGGGAATTTTATAACAAGATTTTAGTTTCCTGACAGCACTTCAGACTAAAATAGTTTCAAATATGCAGTAAAAGGGAAAATAGTTGCTGTGGGATAAACTTAAGGGTCATTTTTTAAAAGGACACATTCAGATACAAGAGTAATGCTCTCTTCTGAGCTAAGGGACCTATTCTCCAGTCTGTGAGTCTGTATTTCCTGATAACATTAATCAGAGATATGTATGCATACTGAGTGGAGACTAGATCCTTAATTGTCTTAATTATATTGTTTGGAGTGAGGTGATTTTGTGTTGATTTTTTTTTTTTTTGACTTTGAAAGCCTAAGTGTTCCATTCTTACAGTGTTTAGACAAATAAGTAAAAAGGAAGGGCAAAGATGCCTTATGGGACTTTCATTTACTGGAAAGGATGCTGACTGCAAGAATCAAAGGAACAAGAATACAACCCCGACTCTTACTGTTAATCAACAGAATTTAATAGAAATATAAAAGCAGTTGTGCTTCCCTTAAAATAACATAGTAAACTCTTGTGGAAATCTGGAGAAAGTGAAGACAAATGTTTTATTATATGAATAATGCTGTGATTTCATTTCTTAGATAAATGCTAAGCACAGCACCATTCCAAGAGTCTTCCCACAATCTGTAGAAAAGCATCTAGATGAAAATAAAGCCATGCTATAGCTAACAACACATTCTTTACATCGACCCATGAGCAACCTAAATAATAACATACCGCAACCTTTTTCTTGTCACTGGTCCTGATGCAGGGAAGATATTTTCCCTATAGAAACAAACCTGTAAACCCCTATCATCCTATCACCCTAATCATTCTAGCTGCACTACTAATGGCAGGGGACATTGAAGCCAGCGCAGGTACGTGTACATGGAGCCGTCACACCCTGGGATCCCGTCAAGGTCTATGTGCAAGCAAGGCATGAAAGAACTGTTAAGCTGGTGTTGGCTTCTGACCAAGGGACATTCCCAGCAGCTGCTTCCTAGCAAAGAAATGGAACTTGGAGCACAGAGCATCTACTGTGAGTTGCAGACATAACAGGACTGATTTACTATGAAGTTATTTCAGCTTTATGGTGATATGACACAACTGCAAGCTGCATTGATGCAAGCTGCATCAATCTCAGCAGTTCTTTGTTTTCTTCTGGTCGACAGAAGACAGATCACATGATGCTATCTTTATCTATACAGAATACAGAATATTTTCATCCTCTTTTACAGTTTATTTAAGAGCAATTAAAATTTATTTAACAAGTGGTTGAACCATGTGCTCAAGACATCCAGGTTTGTGAAAGGTCAATGCAATAGAGAAACTGCTGTGTTTGACCCAACAGCTGTGTCACTCTTGTTAATTTTCTGAGTTAGACTGTCCAATTCTTTAAGAAAATGCAGTTACAGTACATGTGTTACTCAAAACCACCACCAGACAGGATGCAGTGCATGTGTGCAGAGGGGTGGTGGCTGCTCTTGTCACCTCCTTTTTCCCTGGCAGGTTCTTGAGTCAGGGGGGCAGATCATAACCAAGATTTATTAGAACGACCATTGTTTATTAAGTTTTTGTTGTTAAAAGAATCTAGCTGTTATTAATACCAGATAGCTGTTCACATAGTATGTTTACTTGTTTCCTCACACAGTTCACACACAAACTCACTCGTAGTCACCCAGTGGGAGCAACAACTGAGAAGTCCACTCAGAAGTGGAAGGTCACACTGATGCACCAGTGGCCTCTAGGTATGAGTTCAGAAGGTCCCCCAAGAGGTGGTGAACATGTAATCCTGCTGTCTCTGTCTGCCCATAGCAGCCACCGCATTCTTTCATGTGGGCTCAGTCATCACACAGCCTGTTGTTGAAGTGTGTGTTGGTAGCCTTGCACAAATTTGGCCAGCTCTTGGTGTCCTGAGTTTATTAGGTCTCAGATTCACCAGGATCACTAGTCTCCAGAGCTTATCTCTGTCCTCTTAAACACCTCCACCCCCACCCTGATGTCTTTTTGGTTTTAGATTACTGGGAAATAAAAGCAAAGTCATACTATTATGGGACTCTTTTCCTCCTTGCAGAAAATCTCTTTTCCCTTCTGCTGGGAGCTATTTGTATTATGTCACTTCAGAATTTGTTACTTTTCAGAAATTCCAATATAGCAGGCGTATATGGAGTTAATATAATGTGGCCTGGTAATGTGCAAGTATCGGTTTGTCACTATTAAAAAATGTCAAATAGTCCCCCAACATTTTCTGCAATCAGGAATCATGGTGAAGTTTTTCCAGCTAGGGAGCTATGAATGTCTCTTGCTTCACTATTCTGCAAATTACTGAACACCACTTTCCTGCTTATAAATGTGAGAGAAAACGGAAACAGCCAAAAAAATTACACAACTAAAAAAGGCCCATTGTTCTGAATCGTAAAACTGCCAAAAAGGTAAATTGCAGGTCTGAAAATGAATTTATTAAAAGAAGATGGAAGACCTGTTTTTTTCAAACCTTCCAATAGAGGCACTAAATCAAATCCCAAATCTTCAGTAGCAGATATTAGACGTCAAGCTTACAGCTCCCGCATTTATCTCCCCATGCTCTGGGTGTAGCTTGGTTCAGTGCTGGAAAGAAGAGGGCTGCTATAATTAAGATGCAAAGACACTGTCTCTGTGTTCTTTCTTACACTATCTATATCATTAGTCCTTGAAATCCAGGCATCTGAGACTTAAAAAAAACCTTCATGCAGGGAAAAATAATATTTATTAAGGCAAAAGCTGCTGATAATTTACAACTTATTCAGGAAATCAGACCATTCTGTTTTCACCATTTCTCAAAAAAATTTTATTAAGTTACTCTTCTTTAAAAAATAATTTGAAGTGTTTCATCATTTCTTTCACTAGTTCCTATAGTATCCTTCTGAAAATGTTTCCTTTTAAGATTCAAGCACAAAGCTCACTTCTTTTTTGTCAGATACTGCTGTGGATATTTTTGAAGAGTGATTTATAGGCTGTAGATTCTCTTACAAGTAAAAAGATTCAAAATGAAAAAGGATCACAGCAAATTACAAAGCCGACCTAAAAAGGTGAAGTTCAGGCCTAAAACTTTGATTTGGTAGGTTGCCCCTCATGCACAATTTGGTTTCTCTTCAAAGAAAAAAAAATACTCCCCATTGAAAAGTCTGGAGAGAAGATGGGGCTGGTTTACTGGCATGAGTCAGCGAAAATTAAAACTCCACCTACAGTATTCTGACAAAACTGAGCAAACAAACCAAGAAGTGTCACAGCGATGACAGCCTTGTAAATTCATGGGCGAGTGACATTGACTCTAATACCAAATGAATTATATCTATACAAAAAGAGTCACACTTTATAGACCATTAATAGTAATGCAAAGGAGTCATTTGGAGAGAGTAGCAGGATATTTTGAGTAACCTAAATACTGCTGCAGAAGAAATAAATATTTTATAAATGGATGGGTTGTATCTGAAAGTGCAACAGGTTTGTAAAAATCCTCAGTATTCATTCTGGGTATATGCTGTAAGAAAGATGGATCGCTTTTAGTTAGTTTTGACTTACTATTCTGTCCTGATTTTACCTCACAACTGGTGAGTTTAGAATTACCTAGTTTTTAGATAGCAGACCTGAAGAGCTCCTCAGCAAAAAATATTGTGGCTGCATGGGTTCAAAGGAGACTGGATAAATTCTTGGAAGAGATATCCATGGGAGGTTACTAAACAGACAAACCCTATCTGGTTCAGGAAATGGCCTGGCCTGAAAACTGTTGAAGTCTTGGGGATCAGCTGGGAAAAACAATGGTTACTAGTTCTTACTTCCCCACTGCCATCTGCTTTGGGTGGCTGCTGGAGACAGCATACTGGGCTCGAGGCATCTCTGATGTTCTATTCTTCTTTTGGGCACTGCCAATGCAAGACGCTCTCCAGAACATACTTTTGCCCCAGCATGCACTCATGTTTGATTTTGATTCTCCTCAACTGTTCTTTCTAGATATATCAACTACTTGCAGCTATTGATATGTATTCCTCTTCTGAGCTACCGCTGTTATATAGAAAAGTACCTTTCAGAGTAATTTTGATGGAAATTACTGCATGACATTTACAAATTAATATCCTTCCCTTAGCAGAATTTAGTACCGTTGGACTTGGGCTCTTGTTTTTCTTTTTTTTTCTTCTTCTTTTATATTTATATATACACACAAAGGAATACATATTGAAACAGATTGGAGGAATGACTCCTTTAGGAGACTAAGCTGCTGCACACGTTGTGTTTTAATGAACAGCTGTGCTCTTCCCTCTCAATTAGTGTCCACAGTGCAGGTGGAACTGAAAACAGGAGAGAAGACAGAGGGCTGCATCAGCGGTATCAGGAAGTTCCTACATTTAGGTCAAAGAAAAAAGTCAATTTATCATTTTTATCAGTCTCTGGATGAATGAGAGAGGAAGAGGACTGAGTGAAGTATGTGGAAAATAATTAAAAAAAAGGGCCAAGGAGTATCAGCCTGAACACAGAGCTCAAAGATGACTATGAGAAATGTAGTTAATAGCTATAGAGAAATGGTGAGGCATGAAGGCTTAGGGCACCCTTAGAAGGATTGTACAGGTCGGGCTTGTGATGACTTCTGCTCAGACTACAAAGGAGAAGGACTGTGGTTTATAACAATCATCAAAATTATTTATAGTTTTTCACCTTACAACATAATCTTCTGTCATTTGCTATGCACCTAGCTGGAGCGTTTTTTCAGCTTTATTTTTTAGTTGTAGTTTTATTCTTTTTACTTAATTCCCTTCTCTGCTTTTCCTTATGACCTTAACTTGTCATTGCTCTTATTCTACTATACTAGAAATAATGTACCATTATCCAGTCAGTCAGTACTCCTCCCATATGGACTTGTTGAGTCTTATAGGACTTACCTGACAATACAGGCTGGGACAGCAATAGTCCCCAGCTCAGGCTGGTCATCACACAGTGGGTTTTGTGCACAGCTGCCCAAGGAGGTATAGCTGGACGACTATCGGCGTGAGAGGGAATTGTAAGCAGCTGCAGATGTAGTTAGGGTGGCATTCTTGTCACCTAAAGGTCAGAAAGTACAACAAGGACATCTACAGCTGACCTGGTCACCTTTAACTCTGGGAGAAAGCAGCACAGTGGAGATAGGCATTTTTATTGCATGATTCATCTGACCAAATGTAGATGTTTAGTTCCAAATGAGACAAATTTCAGCATATAAATGCCTGTTTCTCTGTGGGGACTAAAAAGGAAGCCTCACTCAGATGTAGAAATCTACATTTGTTCAGATGAATCCCATGCAGAGTGCCTGCTATGGCAAAGCACTGAAGAGTATTTTCACCCTGATTTGCTGCAGAACTTCCTCTGAGCAGTAGCTGATGCTTGGATTTTCTGCAGAAGAAAGGAATAATCTCCAAGGTTTCACTTGCTGATTTCCCCCCCCTAATATTCATTAGTTTTTCTTCTATATTCCTGCTGTGAATGTATATTGTGGCAGCCATACTGAATTAAAACATAGCTTAACCATGAAGAGATTTTTAGCAAACACTCATTCACTTTTTCCCCCCATCAAAAACTTCTTTAAAGCAAGTTACTCTATTTCATTAGTGTAACCAAGTCTGTGGGTTTTATTCTGTGTTCTGAAGCCAATGAGGAGCTGTAAAGCTATGTATATCTGCTCAAACATGTCTGCTGGTGAAAACATCCTTATATACATTACTACATAGAAAATGGAGCAGCCTCTGGAGAGTCTGATTTTTTCAAAATACAGGCAAAATGTTAAACATATAATCCTACTCCTGTGTGATTAATTATATCTCAAGTTGCGTGAGACAGGCACTCTGAACTTGCAAAAACATGAAAACCAGCACTCAGAATGAATACACTCAAAAATATGTATGAAAAATAAATTGGCATCTCTTGAAATTTCATATGTTGGAGAGATAAATGAAATCGTATAAATTTACTTCCAAGAACTAGCATCATATTTGAAACAACAAGATAGATGGAAACAATGTCTCCTTGTTCCCTCTTGCATTTTAGATGAGATGCTGCCTCACTGTGTGACCTGAAGGAGTTGTTGCGGTATAGAAATAGCACCAATACAGCAAACTATGCCTCATTTCTTATGTAGGCACATAACACTCTTTAAATGTTAATACACATGCTAATTGCCATTGCTATATTCTACAGTTCCCCTTCCCCAGTGTCTAATTCTTTCATGTCAATAAGCATGACAGGCCAGATTCTAGCAGAAAAATAGAAAACTATTTGACCTGTTAAGTTAGCAGAAAATATTACTCCAAAGGGAGAACTGAAATATACATTTGCTTCAAATAACCCTACACTGGTTGCCATTAAATAGTAAAGAATTTTAAAAACCAGGCATTCATTGTTTCATGCTCTTAGTATATGGAAAGTCAGATATTTTCGATGTTTCTACTGGTGTCAGCAGAGAATTCATCCTTTCAAGGTACCTGCAGAAATGTCTGGGGAGAGGGTGCCTCTCAGCCATTTCCCTATGCATTTACAATTCCTGTCTAGTCAAGAAAATCTGCTCCATAATTTAAGATTATTTTTAGGATACTGTAACTTACAATGCTGCATGCGCTGCTCATGGCCAAGGATCCAACAGGGCACTGCACATGCCATTCTACCTTCTCCCATCCCCATTTTGCCCCTACGCTTCTTTCCTCAATAACAGTTTTGAGGAAGGCTGAGGACTGGAAACTGAAGCAAGTGGGTCAGTTTTGTGCCGCATCAGCAACATAAAGACTCTGGAACAAAAGCCAAGAGTTCTGCCCCGACTATCTAACCATGACCGTGGCATTCGCTGTCAGGAAGATACTCATAATTTCAGGTAATTAGATGACTAGAAAGCTCATTCTGTGCTTGGCAGCCAAAATTAAGCATGTCAAATGAACAAAACCTGCTTAAATGAGTGAAATACTGAGGCTGCTATTGATTACAAGTGGTTAATTAGTTTTAGGGAATATTTTGATCAATGTTTTTGACTGCTGAAAATGATGTTGTAAATGCAAAGCCAACATTGTCTCATTTTTTTTCTTGTTAGGATTGCTGGAACTGGGGGAGGGGTTAGTTTGTATTTTTCTACTGCAAGAACAAAGCTACTGCATGGTGGTTTTGGTTATTTCTGCTTCTGATAAAAATATCTATGAAAAATTTTGAAAAAAACATATAGCAAAAATAAGAATCATTATTTGGTAAATACTTCTCAGAAAATGTGTACATCCTTCAGTCAGCCTGCTACTTCAAAATGCAGATATATAATTTTTTTAGTAATTCGTAGAACACATTTTAGACAGCTATATGTGACTTAAAATGCTCTTTGGACTACTGTGTTTTTCAATGAAAGAAAAGATTCTTCTGTTCTGTAAAAAGATTTTTCTATTCTGCAAGTTCATGAAATAAAGCTCTTGAGAAAATCAGTATGTGCTGTTACCAGATCTGTTTTTAGAATGGTAAATGCTACATTCAAAAGAAGTGTTATAGACTCCATTATGTCTAAATAACATATTTTGATAGATACCCATTTTACTGTGTAGTGAAACAGATATTTTAAGAGGCTTTTGAAGGTTCATATACATATAATAGTGTACATACATATTAATATGTCTATATGTAATAATATATTTTGGTCAGTAATAACTTAATTCATATTTAGCACAGTATTCATGATCTTGGCTGTATTATTTCTGAGAAAATCCAAAGGGTTTGGATTCTAAGCAGCCCACTAAGTTTCTGTTATAATGAAAACTATGATGAAAGTAAACACACACAAAATAAATTGCCAGAAGAACTCATTTTCATTCTTTGCATTTTTATTATTTGAAGTCTTCTTTTAAGTAGAACTTAACAGTAAGAGAAATTGAGACTAGGAATATTACTACAGCTACCACTATTATAACTTCAAGCAAAGCAGTGCATTGCAGCAAAAGCCAGGCTCTGGTTTTAAAGTATTTCTGAGATCGGGTGGCCCAGAGGTGCCTAGTCTGCTGGGAATTTTTGGAGACTGGGTTTCTAAAGTTGCAGTGGAATGATGAGCAAAGAAAGTGAAGGCAGTCTCTGCTTTTGAGTGCTACATCTGTTCCCCCAAACCTTTCATGTCAGTGGGCCTTTCATTACTATCCAGCAAGTCTGATGGCAGTGGCCTACTTTTCCAACTTTATTTCTTTGAAGTGGTAGAGATGATTTTTACACAGAACATGTAAGTAGACAGAAAACTTCTTGTGTCCAGCTATTCCCCACGATTATAGAAGAGCCTAGGGAAAGCTTGACCCTTAATGTTTATATCCTCTGATCTGGTAGGCTCTTGAGTGTATGTAACAAATAACTCCCACAATTATTTGTAGTGAACCCAGTGGGCTACAAGCACGTGTAAGAGCTCGAGGGGTTTGGAACAGAGGGCTTTTAAATACCCTTGCCATCTGATTTCACACCTTCGCAAATGTGCTTTGCTGAAAGCATGATGAAGTTCAGATGAATCCCTTTGACACGATGATGGAGACAAGTTGAGCTTCATCCTGATATGGATGCGCACAGACAAGAGATTTTTAAAATCACCTCAGCTAGATGAAAATAGTGTCCCCTGCAGAGCTACCAAGGTCAGTGAGAGTGCTGGTAATCTGCTGTATAAATGCCAGATGCACAAGGTATAGTGCCTCCAGGCATTTTTAGTTCACATTGTTTATAATGGAAGAAGTCAAACGCCAAGCTTCATTACAGTAAAAAGTTTAGTGTTTCTTCCTGTCTTGCTTTGACATAAATCTGAGTACAAATAAATAAATAATGATCTAAAGGTTTAGGCAGTGTCCTTTTCCAGGCTGGCACAACTCTCCAGTAAACTTTAAAGGGGTCATGTAGGAACTTTACATCATTAGATTTTTTTTTTTTACAGGTCAGGCCACAGGATTTGCCCTTCCATACAACATCTCATATTAAGAGGCAGTTTAATAAGGCAGTTTGCAGTTAGGCATCTTTACCTTTTACAAGACATTTGTTTTCTATTGAATTCCTCCACCACACAGTTTGACACATTAATCAGCAAAGACAAAGATTTAACTTTTTTTGCTCTGTAGCATGACATGTCATGTGCAGCAGATTTGCTTTATTTAGTAAGATAGGAATGGGCATTTAACCTAGACTGGAAGCTCCTGGATCTTTGGTTCTAAATCTCAGCTGCTGCGAGCAGTCATTCTTCACAATCCCGTTCATAAACTTACTGAGTGGGGGAGGCAAGAAGTCTACTGGAAAGATGCTACACAGAATATCTTTTTCCTAATGACTAGAAACCTCCTTCTGATTTCCACACTAGAATTATTTATGGCCAATTTCTATCCATTTGTTCTTGTGCCAATGCCATCCTTTAGTTTAAACAGATCCTCTCTTTCCCTGGTGTTTCCCTGTCTGTGTATTTATAGATACTAATTCAATATAATTTAGCCTCTGTTTTATTAGATTACCCAAAGCAAATCCAGTTTTACTCTTCTTCTAGGACTCGTGGTTCTCTGATCACTCCGAGAGCCTTTTCTTCACCTGTTCTTTGCTGAGTGGTCTCACATGCTGCATAGTTCTCCAAAAGCTGTCGGCATTACCTTGTGTAAAGCCATTCAAATGTCATGGTTCCTTCTGGAAATACCTCACCTGATACAAGTACAAATTACATTTACTTTTTTACATGTATCACTACAGTTCACAGGCATCACTGGTACACACAGATCCTCTCCTTTTCTAATATTTTGAGCTTATAACATAAGTTCTTAACATTAGCACCTAAGCATATGAAATTGCCCTTTGCATGATTGTATTTTTATCTCATTACTATTATGCAAATCCCCAAGATCATCAGGTTTCTCAAACTTCTTTTGCATTGGGGATGTTTCCCAACTTCATGGCATCAGTAAATTCCATTTAAACATGATTTGCTTTTGCACCAAGGTCACTGAAGAAAATATTAGATAGCTCCCAGTACTGATTCTTTACTGGTAAGCTTCCTTCAGCATGTTCAGCTATTTTCTCCCTTTCCTTTACTTTTTGTCTAACTTCTGTACTAGTCCTAAACTTCTCCATGTTAACCAACTTGTTTTCCCAAAGCACCATATAAAATGCTTAAAAGAACATCTCAGAGAAATCCCTTGTATTTTCAAAGCAAATTACCAGATTAATTTAACATAATCTCTTTGGTAAATTTCTGCCATGTTTTATGACATTTTCTGCATTTAATTCTTTATACCTTTCATTCCATTCTGAAGGCTTGCATGTTATTAAGATCTGGTGAGTAGGTCAGAATTTGCCTGAAGAAAATCTCCTCTCCACCATACTTCATAATTTTAGAGTTACTCCATGACCTAGAATGACAAATAAGTGAAACAGAAAGTCTGGGAGTATGTGTCTAGATTAAGTTCTCAGTTTGTGGGCTAGCACCATACCTTCATAGCATGCAGCTGGAGTAACTCACAATAACCACTAGGAAAGGAACACACTGGAGAACAACCAAGATTCTTGCTTAAATTGCACTTTAAATGAAAACATGTAATATTCCCTTCACTTTCTTAAATGTTTTTTGTAGATTCAAATTGATGAAATTGTTGTTTATACTTTCTTTAATTGGTTTTATAGTTATTAGCAGCTTCAGATTTTAATGTAGGCTTTTTTCTTATACCACAGAGTTTCACATGTAAAGGGCTTGCTGGAAAGTTCAACATCTCATTACCATTCTTAGCACAAAGCAACACAAAATCAGTAAATTCTCCTATTTATATTTAAAACCAGTGCTATCTACTGTTAGCTAAATGTTCTAGCTTAGTCTGTATTCTTTCAGGGTGTTTGAAGTCATTTGATTTGAGCTTCTCTGTAATTTGTTTAGTTACAAATAGTAGTATTTTTAAAAATATTTGTAAATTGTCTTGTCCCAGACTCACCCTTTCCAAACGTGACTTTATACAAGCCTTTGTAAGAGGCAGGTACCAAACAGAAATCAACCTTTTGTTCCTATTTGTATCTCACTGATTTTGGGTCTGCCTGGAGACCAGTTTTTCTCACACAGTATAGAAAACAACAGACCTACCTGAATCTTTAGCTACCTGTATATGGCACATGGTAATCAGTTATGTCTGATTTTCCCTGGAAATGCTCCTGACAGTCTCCAGGATTGCAGTGGGAGGTAATATAGGCAATTCAGAGAACCCCCCTCTTCCTGGGAGCTTTCCCATGTTGGGGCATCAGAATTCACCAAAGCAAGCTACAGGGCAGTACTGAATTAGGCTACAGATTAGCTTTCATTATGATTCAGATAAAACGTACAAGCAAATGATGGGGACATAAGTTGAATTTGTGAAATGCATTTAACGGCATCACATTTTTCCATAAAATGTTGACTTTCTGAAGAAAAGAAAGACTAAGGCTTTTTCTTTTTAGAGAGAAGGTTTGATTTCATCGCAGTTTGGAAAACATGGAACGTACTGTGTACATGATGTGTAGACTTGGATCTTGACATTGGTTTAGGCAGCACATTCAAAAAACGAAAACGAAATAATGTCCTTATGCCATTTGAGTAAAATGATATGCATGGCCTTTCTCTACCTTGACAAGGAGAGCGATGCAATACCATAGTTTACAGAGGGGAGCTTACATATTTTAAATAAAGGAGTGAATTAAAAAAAATATTATGACTTCTTGAAGGGAAATATCGGAGACTGGTAGGCCAGAGGAAAAAAGTACTGCAAAGACACTAATGTTTTTAGACTTAATGTTTCACTTTTGCAATAATTCAGTCATAGATTTTGATTGCCATCCTAAACAATGTGAACTCCACCCTTGGAGTTTATGAATTCTTCAATTATTTAATCATCCAGTATATATAATTTTATATGATCCATAAATGAGCAGTACTTGATAGTCCCAGAGCTGAAGAATTTCAGAAACATTTAAGATTTCCATCCCTTCCTTATAACATACTGTAATTTCTTTGTCTCAAGAACTTCCTTGCTCATGGAAAAAAACAAACCAATTTACTGCAGTATTTTCTCCATGGCTGAGTTACAAGTCTGTTGTTTACCAAGTGTTGAATGGTCTTGTGGCAAAACACAGGGTGGGAGTGAGGAAGTTTGTATTCTAATCCTGGCTGTGCCCCAGGCTTTGTATGAATCCATGGGCAAGTAGTTTAACCTCTTTGATCCTCAATTTATTTTGCAGCAAATTGGGGGGAAAATGATACAGTCTGTCTTGTGAAGGTGTCATGAGGGTACCTTCTGGCACTTTTAGATGGAATTGAGTGCTCCAGAAAAGCAAATCTTATTACCTTTTAACCTACTCCTGTCTATTGAGCATCAGTGGAGATGGGATCAGGGGCCTTACCATTTGCCAAGGGAGGTGTATGCAAAACTCAGTTTGAAGATTTACCTAAATGTTCAACATTAACTATTAAAGCCTTCATTAATGAATTCCAATAGGCAAAAATTCCTTTAGTCCCATAATTCACTTGTCCTTTTAATTCTGATACCTGTGACCACTCAAAATAAGTTTCAGACAGGACGTTAAATATTGCTGTTAATTATTAAGCATGTCCCCTCTCCAGCAATTGTCACGGAACATTTTTTTTCTAAGCGAAATCTCCACTTCAAATAAAGCTAAATCATAAATGAATGCCAATACTGGAAAGATAAGCTTGGCATCTGGACATTTGAAGCTGCCAGGTGTATCATATATATGACCACAGCTGTTCACTGTGGTAACTGAAAGGAAAAAATGAGCAAAAGAGAGATAAGCATTAGCAACTACCAAGAGGCAGTGCTGTGTTATTATTTTAATTACTAGGGGATGCTGATTTGCTTTGTAATCGCAATGCAAAGTTGCTGTTGAATGTCCAATATGTGCCTGGAATTCTGCTTTGACGCAAATTTGCAACAAAAATAAAGGCTGCTAGCAAGAGGGCTGTTTAAACACACTAAGCAGAAAAGGAGAAAAGTAGGATGATGACTTTTTACTAAAATTTTGGAAGACCCAGATCCATCTCTAAATCAAGGAAGCCCCAAGAATAATATGGCACAGGAAAAGGAGAAGAAATCTGTAAAATTGCTTTCATAGTTGATGACATAACTGAAACGTACCACAGGTCACTGTCATAGAAGTAATTTGTTAATGTAGGGGGTTTTGAGGGTAATTATTTGGATTTTACAGTAGTTTTTCCCAACTTGTTATCGAGCAATACCCCATGCTGTGTATGTATGCATTGGCCCAGCTTAACAGCCCTCTCCCCTCAAAAAAAAAAGACCCCCCCCCCAAAGCGTAATGCATCAGTGATTGGTGCGCATGATTTTATTTTAGTTGATTTGCATTTTTGACAGCTCACTGCAATTTCCTAATTATTTTGGCATGGCTCTCCAAAACGCTAACCAACTGCACGTCAGGGAAAGACGCACGCCGATGAGAGTGAGAGCAAGGGTTGGGACCTCGGGGTGGAAGTCCCGAACCCTCCTCAGCAGAGGGTTCCTGGAGGGTGCAGGCACAAGTAAGTCTTCCTGGTGCTCAGGAGGGTGGCTCAGAGAGGCCAAAGCAGCTCTGGCTGCTGACGCAGGAGCAGCGAGGGAGGAGAGAAGGGCAGGCCTCGTCAGGTCTTGCGAATAACCTGCTATAGCTCTAAGGTGAGTCTGCAGGGGTGGCACGGGGTGACCGGCTTTTTTCTCAGTGCAGCATCTGTTTCAGGGTCACAGCAAAAAGCCCACCTTCCTGTTTAACTGTTTCAGCGCACACCATTACGCTTAGCAGCTGAGAAAGTGAGAGGTATAATTTTAAACAAATACGAGTAGCCCAAACATTTCCCATTCCCAAGCAGTCCCTCAGGTAAGTTGTCCCTTGGGGACGTGGCCAAGAAGCTGCCTGGATCTCCTCGAGCAGCAGAACGCAATAACATCCCACAAGTGTGCTCCAGTGACCCTTCGGTGAGTCTGCTGAATGTGTTCTTAGCCCCCACTTCTTTTTCCAGATTTCGGTAGGGATGCGACTTCAGCAAATTCTAGCAATGCCAAAGTGAAAGAACATAGGTAAATTTTAAATGCACACTCTGTTTGCAGAAGAGGATTTGTACTACTGAGGTGAGGAAGGATGGTCTTATGACTGGAATTTCAAAGATAAACATTCAAGTCCCAGGTCTGCGACTTCACGTCTTTACGTATGTCCTTGAGCAAGTCATCTGCTTTCTATGATTCAAATCATCTTTCCTAAACTCATCCTTTGTTTTCTTTGTTCTTTCTGACAAAGAATATTTATCCCTGTGTGTTTGTACAGTGCTTATCGTACAGGACTCCCAGCCTTTGAACAGGTTAATGAGGTGTAAGTTATAGTTTGGATTTATGGTATCAGCTACTCTGTAATAACTGCCTGTTCTTATGCCATGGTAAATGTAGGTAGTTTTCTTCTTCAGTGAGGGATAAGCTGTCTCACTCTTACTGCAGAGTGAGAGCAAGCACTCAGACTGTTGTTAGAGAGTAGCAAAAAAGCTATAAATCTACATTCCAGCTTACCTTGTAACAATTTATGCATGTAGCTGTCTTCCTGTGCAGGGATTTTTTGAACTCAGCTATAATCAGCACATGTAGATAAATCAACACAGCACAGAAATTATCAAATCTTTAACAACAAGCTTCAAAAAGTAAAATGCAAAAGGTTAAGGATTTTTTTGAGAAACACAACATGTTAAACTTCCCATCCTATCTCATCATATCCGACTAGGAAATTTGTAACTGGCTTTTCCTCTTACTTTGGTTGCTCTCAGAAGACTTCTAGTGCTTTTTCTTCATTATCATCCTCCCCCTCTTCCTCCAAGCTTCCGAAGGGCAAACACACCACAAGGTGAAGCCTGTAGGTAACTTGTGTTTGCTCATCAGAGAAAGTTGGTCTATTGATTGTAGATACAAGCAGTTAAATCCTTCAATCATTGACAGTCACAACACTTACAGTAAATAATTGAGGGTGAAATTCTAAGAAGTTTTATTGTACATATGTTCAGAATTGCATGTATACCTTTTTAATCTTTCCAATATAGCTTTCACCACTCGGGAATCAATGCTTCTTCCTTGAAAATAAAAGATTTTCCTGTTTCCAATGCATCCTCCCAAATTTTAACACCCTTTTTTTTTCACCAGTCCCTTTTTAAAAACACTTATTTTTCCACACAAGAAAGAGGTTTTGAATTATTATTTTTTTCAAAAAAACTTACATTCCAAAAAATATAAACACACAAAAATGGTGTAATTACTAGAAGTGGTGGAACACTTATTGGCATAGTTGTGCTTTCTGCCAGGAAAGCTTAGTGTGAAAAATTGAAAATGATTCATAAAGCATATGGATTTTTGCCTGTTTTAATATCAATATTTGTCATTTCAGCAAAGTCGATTTTATTGTGACATGTAAAATGCATCGTATTGAGTTCAT
Source organism: Haliaeetus leucocephalus (assembly GCF_000737465.1). NCBI lineage: Eukaryota > Metazoa > Chordata > Aves > Accipitriformes > Accipitridae > Haliaeetus > Haliaeetus leucocephalus. The sequence goes on along the minus strand of NW_010972820.1, from coordinate 9,673,543 downwards.
CACTACACTCACCCTTTATAAAATTAATTTAATGTTTTCAGAATGTACTACTGCCTGAAAAGATGTGAGGACTTTCTAGACTGATTGGGAAAGCCAGAGACCAAAATTCCAGAATTTTCTTGGGGAGACAAGTTCCTGCTGTTTGTCTAACAAACTAAATTATCTACTGAATTCTGAGCCACATGATAAAATCCTTGTAGGTTTGCATTACATCTTATTTTCCAGGCACCAGACCTGATATGCATAAAGGTTGAACCAGGGATTCCCAAGAATGTTATCTCTCTCTACAGAAACTTCTATCCTTTAATTCTTTGTAGCAGTTCCATTTTTCTCTTCAGATCTACTCAGTCCAAGAATTAGTGTTGGTTCGTAGGCTGAGTTACAAAATAATCTTCCTTCCCATCATAAAGGTATAAAATGTTGGAAAAAGATTTACTGTCCTTGTATGATGTCCTGATTGTAGGCAATATCCTTATTCATTTTTCAACACCTTTCCTTTCCATTTAAGCTAATTCATCCTTCTTCTCTGCCAACTTTTTTTTTTCTCATTTTCTGAAACTATTTTCCTACTGTTTGACATTTAAAATCCAAAATAAATAAACATTGGCTGCTATTATCAGTTAGGTGCCCTTCCGCTGTGTCTGGCTTGTCACTCTCCTGACGGGGCTATTTCTTTTTAATCTCCGTATTGGCTGCTAATCTGGTCTGTCAGTCTTCTGTTTCTATCCCTTTTTTCTCTGAATCTGCAATTGAAATAAAGTTTCATCAACTTGCCTTTCTTTGCAACTTTACCTAAGGAGATTTTGCTGATTGCTGTGTTAGGCAAAGTTCCCAAGATGGTGTTCCCTCTTGCACAGTCTCTCTTTCCCTTTAAAAAGGAAAGGAAAACTGAAGAATGCACCCATGTAATTGCTGCATTAAAGCTGATACTATTTGTTTTTCTAATAGGATCATTATTAAGATTTTTCCTCCTCAGTGTTCATTGCCCTTTAATGTTTCCTGTTATCCCAAATTAAAAGAGACAAGGGAAATTTGTTCCAAATGTGTTAAAAATCAGAAAACCGTGACAAGGTCTGAGCAGTTCAACGTCAGGAAAGGAAATTATATTTCCATGTAATTTTTAAATACTACAGATGTGTTACATACAGCAGCATCTTCCAAAGGTCATTCAATTGAGTCTTTGTAAACAAAGTGTGGTAGATCCCATTTCATTGCTGGCAAAGATCTGATTCACCGTTACCCCACAGCAGTGGAAGTTGCTGGAGCTAATCAGGGGTATTATCAGCTCTGACTTTTATTGCTGCTGCATAGCAAACCAGGCAATAAAGAAAACTGTAAATGCAGGATTTATTCTTTGTAGGGTTATACCTCATGCTTGGAAGATTAATGAAGAATTCCTGGTTCACTGTTTACTAAAGACACCTCTGTTCTATAGTATTTTAATTGTAAATCTCTTCTTTGACATCCTAACTAATGGTTCCTGCTGAATTAATAAAAGCGACATATTAACTTTAAATCCCAGATAAAGTAAAGATTGCTGTTTTAATATCCCATCCATATCCTTTATCTTTCTACAGGGGCTTTCAGGCCAGTAGTTTTAATAACATGCATGAATGAAGATGCTCTTTTTTAACACAAATGGTGGCAAAGAGTTTTTCCTTTATATTAGCAGGCAATCAATTCCAATAGCTTTTTAATGCTTTCTTAAAGAATCAATTTTAAAGCAGAAGCTCTTCAGGGGACCCTCTTAAACTTCTTCACAGCCAGTCTCCTAATTTTCTATTACAATGCAATCTAAAGCAGCTACAAAAATAATGCAGATAATGTTTGCTGGGTAATGATTTCCAATTTCCCCATTCCATGTACCCTGTTATTAGGAGGATCATCTTAGCTGTGTAAATTAATTTTCAATTCACTTCAGGGGAACATTACAATGATTTATTCAGCACTGGTGCTGAAGAAAGTGTTGGGAGGATTTTAGCAATCTGGGAAACAAAATCAATTTGTTCTGATTATCACCATATTAAAAAATGGGAAGACAAAAGGTTCACAGGAATATGTTAGAGGTTAGCATACACCATACAGGAGCAGTCAGTGTGATCCTGCATGTAGCTACCTGACCAGTAAGGGCAAGCAAAATGTCTGGGACTTGCTGGTTTCTCCCCATGCTTCAACTTTTTGGAAGGACAGAGCAGATTCTAAGGTTCCTTGTGTCGTATACAAAACAAAACAACAGATCAACTTTTCAGTCACTAAAACTCTCTCTGGTCAGTGAAAAACATGCTTGCTGTAAGTCAGACGAGGAGGAGATTGTTTCAAAACCAGCTGTATTATTGTAATGATACTCAGGATTAGGGAGAGTTCCAAACTAGGAAGAAGGATGAGAGGAATTTCCAGTTTCGCAAATAAAGCATTTGTTGTATGGTAAGCATAGTGCTTAACTATGGTAAGCATAACTAGTGCTCAGGGGACTTATACCAGAGTGCTCATAGCCCATAAACTAGCACCTGTAAGCACACATAGCAGCTGAGATCTGAATGTTTGGTTATTTTGATTTAGCTGTCGCATGTTTAAAAGTGAGATTCACATCACCTGACTTTGAATGACCACAAAAGAAAAATCTGATCCAGGTGAGAGTATTTGTGGAGAAAAGAGAAAGATGTAGACAAACTTTGGAGTCAATACCTCAGATTTAGTTAGATGCCTGTGAGTCAAGCTCTGGCATGACTACTCTCCTGTCACAGCGAAGAGAACGTGGAGTGATTATTTCAGAAAGAATTGCAGATATTGACATAGTAGATATTTACATTTGATTTACTAATATGTTTTGCTGTAATACCTACAGCAATTGCCACTAGTTAAAAAAAGAGATCAAAGAGAAATATTTTTTTCCATGCGAAAGCTTTGCGAGAGCAGTTGAAATCCTCCAAGTCCATCAGCATCAACATGGAAGAAATTGCAATTCTGTTGAGTATATTTTTAAATGCAAGCAAGTTTATTAAAAAAATGTAAGCCCACATCCACATAAAATAGAAGCTTGTGAAATTGGTTGGAGGTTTTAAGGATGACCACATTCAATTACAAGAGAAAAACAACCAATCAGTTCTGAACTGCCAAATTGAAAACTGCCACTTTCTGTGGTTACAGTGGTAGAAAGGATACCCCAAACATAATAAATAACATAAAATCAATTGGTCATGGCCCCAAGGGAATTTTTGAATGATAATGGTGATCTGTCACTATTGCTAGTGTTCCCACACATCATGCAATATAAAAATATTTAGTATTGAACTACCGATGAATAATTTGAAGCTGAAGGAAGCTTGATTTCGATGAGAGCTGTGAAAGACCAAGACAAAACTTTTGCAAGACCATTGCAGTAATGTCTTCCAGGATTTTCTTTCCACATTGATAGTGTATTGGAAACCTGAAAAAGAAAAAGAAAAAAACCTGGTTTTGTCATGGGGCCATAGTCAGGCATTAAATATATCACAGTTATCATGCTTCCAGCGTGCTAGTAGCATAGTTGTCAAATTAAGGTTTTAACAGCACGTTGGCAGGGAGCTGAACTGACATTATTTATTAAAAATAAAACAGTAAGGAAGAATAAACACTCATGACAAAACAGCAAGTGAAGATATTGTCTTGTAGGGTATGTAGCTAGGTTGTCTGATTTCAAAGAAACTGAAGACTCTTCTGAGTATATGACCTTGATAATAAACAAAAATAAAGACAAAACAGTGATATTATTTCACTGCGAGCCATATTTAATTGTCTGATACCAGTGGAACACGACTTGTCTTTAAAACGTTTTCTCAGCTTCGGTGTATAAAGCTAGTAGTCTAAGTTTGTAACTATAGCACACTCAAAATGTTATGGAACTTTACAATTTTGAATCTAGAATGCTCTATGGATATCTGAACAATTATTCTGGATCAAACCCAGTAAAGCCCTAACTGGCTGAGCAACTTTTCTCTGTGGAGGGTCTTATGAAAGTATGTATGAATAGGAGAACCATACTGTGATATGTTGCCTGAAATATCATGGAAGCTTTTGAAATGAGCCATTCAGGTATTTCTTGTGGAAGAGACTCTATTTGATAGACTTTCATAGATCTAAATACTTTTTGACTCCATATAAACTTCTGTCGCCTGCAACATCCTGTTCCAAAGAGGTCTACTGTTTCAAACAAGATGGAATTAAGCAGTATTCCCTTTTTCTATCTCAAACTTTTTCCCTAATGATCTCATTCTATTCCTCCAAGTCATTTCATCACAGGAAGCAATGTGTAATTGCTCACTTACTTTTCCACGTTTGTCGCTATTTTGTTCTCCTTCATATTTGTCCCTCAGGTTGGAGAGTACCGGTCATTTTAATCTCTTCTAGCATGTAAACTATTCCAAACCTTTGATCATCCCTATTGCTCTTTTTGATACCATTTCTGCTTCTAGATAGCTAAAGACTTATTCTTAAGTAAAATGAAGCTGAGACAAAAAGCAGTAAACCAACTTACTTTAGCTCTCATGAATCTCAGATCAGTGTGCAAGCTTCTGCTGTACTTTAAATTATGTTATTCTTACCCCATCAATTATTAGCATTGTACTTTATCTGTATTTTTTACAGAAAAATGAAGTTCTACAGCACATATTCTCACCTTTAAGAGTAGTATTGGAGAACACATTTCTTCTTTACCTGTAAATTAAAGTAATGGAAGAATTCCATTTCATTACCCTGACTTTATATGACAATGTCAATAATATGAGAAATTCAGAAGGGAATTTATTTTACCTAAATCTGTCTAGGCATCCAGTGCCTCTCTCTCATCAGTGCTAGGTGTCTACCGCTTCCTTTAGAGTCAGTGGAGAGAAAGAGGGGCATCTCTGGAGAGCTATTCATCCTATTTTAAGAGAGATGTTTGTGTTATGTGGTCTAGATTGGTCCCTAGAGGATGGGAATAATTGCACTATGGAGGTCCCTCTCTTTCATTCCTCTAGGCTCTCTCAATCATTGATAGTAAGTAATAACTTACTTTGATTAAAATGGGAACTTCCAGGCAACTAATTAGATGAAATTACTCCTATTCTCAGTGTCTGGGTTTGTAGAGGAGAGACAATACAACAAATACGGTGATTTGGTGTCGTCATGGACTGCAAGATGCAGTTAAAGTAAAGGGGGACGAGGGAGGGTCCCCTTCTCCTGAGCTCCCACACCCTCCTCAGAGGAGCCTTTTCTCTCTGTGCAGCACGCTCCTCTTGCAGTGTGCAGTCCTCTTCATGTTGCTTTAACCACATATGTTAGCGATACATCTAGATTAGATTGCTCCCTACCTCCTTCCAGGACACACGTTGCAGCAGCAAAGGAGATCCTCTTAAATTGGTAAAGAGGTTATTGAAAGATGTCCTCGCTCACCAGACTCCACCACCCCTTCCCCAGCCTCTCGCAATTTCCTCTCTTTTCCTTTCATGTCAGCAAAACAAAGAAATCATTTTTAGCGAGGCTCATCCACAAGTTGGCAAGGATAACATTCTTAAATATCACAGTGCTATTATGATAAGCACAGCACATTCCAGGCGGAAAAACTGCAGATTATGGCAACCTTCAGTAAGTATGGATGATATTAAAAGTTAGAATTTTCTTTTTTTTTTTTTTCGCACCCAAAAAGCCATTAGTAAGCCTGTCAAAAAAAGAAGAGCCTATCAGGATTTCAAATAAAAGAAATGAAAAATCCATTTATGAATACTTATCTCCTAGATCCTCTGTGCATCTTAAGCAGAAAATGATATATACTGACTTCAGAAATACAGTTACCATATTTGAACATCTGAGCTATAGGAAAATACCAGAAATATGTAATTTTTAATTTTCTTCTAGTTTTATTTGAGAATATGGAGGTGTAAAAAGAAAAAAAATAGTAAAAATCTACATCATGATCTATCCCCCTTTCAGAAAAAGAAATATGACCTCTTCATTACTCCAGCAAAGTCCAATCTTGTCATAAGCAAAAAATATTCATTCCATACTAGGTGCAAATAAGGAGGTTTATATAAAAGAGTCTAGCACAGTATTTATCAAAGTATATTGAGAAAGAAGAATTGCCACTGTGTGATCCTTGCTGAAGCTGACTGAAATCATGTTACTGCTTAAATTCTTGAATCTCCTAAATTTCATTGGTTCTTTATTGGTTGCCCCCCAAAAAGAACAGGTTAAACAAAGAATTACTGACAGACAATTACTCAGTAATGAAAGCTGAGCTAATAATAGTAGTTAATAATGTTTTTATGGCTTTATAATAGCTTGTAAGTAAGTCGGTAGATACTGAAGCCTTCATCAAGCATAGACTATGTCATCTTGGTGTACAAGGGAATGCCAGATGAATCAGGACTGGCCCTTCTGTATAATTCCCTCCATGTACTCATCTAAGATTTCTCTGAATCTCAAGGGTTAAGGCTTTAGAGAACCGTCTCCTGGCCCAGTCTAGAGGAACAAGGGGAAATGCCATTAATCTAAAGCTTCATGCTGATTTAATGATTCATCCTGTTTTTTTCTACATATCACTCCATTTAAGCAAATGATAGTCAATTAATGAAAAATAAATCTATATATAAAGGCACTGCAGATCCTAAAATCAATGAATAACCAATGATACAAATGATACTTATGGGTTTTTTTGGTCACTAACCAGCCCAATGATGTGTGCCTTCAGAAGCTCTGATCCTGCACCTGTGAGGTAAAAATGACATCTCTTAACCAACAAAAGTTGTCCCCAAAGCAAGGTACATTTCAGCCAGAGGAGGAAGAAAAGAACATAGGAAAAATGAAGCACAAAACTAAACACTGTCTCTAAAAATACATTTTATGTCTGACAGGTAGAGGAATCTGCTGTTGAATTGGTCTTAGGCTTTCTTTTGTGTTTATTTTCTCACCCATAACCATTACCGATTTTGATAACACTTCTTTACAGTAAAGTTATCTAGACAACACAAGATAGATTTTATTTATAGCAAAACAAACCACGACAAAATAAAATATATTTTAACAATACTGCAAAATTTTTAATTCTTTCACTCAAATTTTGACATAACTTGATAAAATGATCCCTTATAAAGATGGGCTTGGGAAAAAAAGTTGCAGCTGAACCTGCATGCTTTCAAAAGAGTCAAAAAAGAACCCAAAATAAATATGCCATTTTATAACTACAGATCCCACCAAAATCCAACTACTTATTATATCTTCATTAGTGTTTTGCAAAATTAAAAGGATAGTAATAGTCTGCAATTATGCTTCTTTTTTCAATAAAAATAAGCATTTAAAAAAACCCCCCACCTTTTAAAAACTATTTGTAAGCACAGTTCAGACTGGTACCATTTTTCTCTTCAAACCTAGCTATTTTTCTTCAAAAAAATTTAAAAATCTTCAGTTTGGCACAGATATTTTAGTATGGAAAAGGTCTGGCAAGCTGATTGTAAAGGATGGATAGGCTGACTTTATTTTCCTATTTTCTGTGCAATGTGAGATCACAACATGCCAGACTGGCAGTGATAGCCATGAACCCCTGTTCAAGAAAATTTCAAAGGAGTAACATCAGTGACGTGTGTCTTGTCTACACTGGGCTTTTTGTTTTGCAATGAAATGCTTTTACTTAAGGGCTTTCTCCAGTCCTATGTGCTGATCAATTATTTATTTCCTCTTTTAACAGAATCTGTCCCAAATAATTCAGGGCCTATACTTTTGCAATGCTCGATGAATTAACAGAAGTGCAACTGATGTGCAAATAGATTAGATTTAATAATAGAAACATATGTCCGGGGTCGACTAGTACTTTTCTCCATTTTGATGAGATCAAAACATTAGATGTAATCATGTTTTTGTGCAAGCTTTACACAACAGAAGCATTTTGTCATTAAAATTACAGTTTGTATTCAGCTCAAATTACAGCAATATCACAGCTGTGTTTTATGAGAACATGCATAAATTCTTTGCAACCATTTTGGGCTGGACTGACAAATGTCATATTTCCATTTCTCTTTAGAATGATGCCATTACAGTTGATTTTCCATTTTGATGTGTACAAAATAAAAAAAAAAAAAAAAAAAGAAGTGAAAAAGCCACACAATATTAAAATGAAGCACTACAAAGAACAGTTTTGCTTTATTAGTCTTGGGTCTTATAGCTTTTGTTTTCCATGGACCTTATTCAGTTATGTTCTCTTTCCGAAAGTCATTTGAGATGCAAAGTAAATGGAAGCTATTTTGTAGCACAAAGACCATTCAATTAGTATCTGTGCTTTGTAAAGAAAGTGGCTTGTTTCTCATTTGTTTGTTACTATTGCCACTATCTTTTTTGAAAAAAAAACCACCAAAACAACAAAACCCAAACCAACCCAAAAGCCCGTGTGCCCTTGCCTTTTTTTTTTACTGCAGACTTTGTGATGGTGTTTAGTGGCTAGAATACTTCACACTGAGAATGGTAGTGGTAAATTACCTTGACCTTTATAATATTCTTAATTTTGGTTGGTTACTCATTCCAGTCATCAACATTTACAGCCATACTCATTTCTGGGGAAGACAAAACCAGGTACTAAAATGGAAAATGTCAAATGCTGCTGTACTCTAAGGACATGCTAGACATTCAAATTCTCATACTTTATTATCATAGCAAAAGACTGCAACAAGAGTAGGAAATAACCTTACATTAATCTACACACATGACAGATGGTAACAAAGAGGACAAATGGCACAAGCCAGCCTGTTATGACTTTAAGATGTTCATTTTGTGGTTACCTTCAGATGCTGCTCATCCTTTCGGAGATGAGTCATAAACAAGGGAGCCACTGAAAGTGATTGCCGGTCTGTACGTGCGCTGCTGGTACTCCTGCAGTCCAGCCTCGAAACCACAGTGCGGAGTCTCCTGGTGAGACTGTACCTGCCGTGCACCGGGTACTCTGGCACTTCTGGATCTGCCTGCGATTACGCCTCGCTTACAAATGCAAGTGCTGTTTCACTTGCACTTTCCTGTCCACTTTTCTCTCCAATTCTCAGTTCGTAACTTGTTTTCTTACCTTCAGCCCCATCTTTTAAAGCTCACCTTGTTTCTTTTCCTCCTGTCCTCATTTATTTGCACTAAAATGCCAGGGTCACATTCTAGCCTAAATGAAACAGCTTCAATGACATTATGCATGTGTCACAAGTTAGAGGGGGAAAAAATGATGCAGGAAGAATCAATGGCAGAAGATTTTATGCTAAAAAATTAAATTTATACATATGACTTTAATATACTGATTAGCCAAACACTTAGGAAGACAATAACATTAAGATAGTAACACACATAGTAACATGGATAGCAAAGGCTATTCCTGCCTGAAAGAAGACACAGCAGAAAAATTTTAAATTATGTTGGGTTTAAAAATTTGCTATAGATTGCAAGTAAGCAAAACATTTTTGTGTACCTCCGTTGTCCCCCCAAAATGTAAAATATATGCATTGAACTATGATGACAAAGTCAACATAGAAAGACAAGGGGCCAACACTGTATCAAATTCAGCTGGGGGGAGTGCATTTTATAATTAACTCTTTGGTGTAGTTATTTATTTATTTTCAATGGTCACCTTGTTTGTGCTATCATGAAAAAGTATTAAAGTGGAAATAAACCTCTGTAATTTATCTGCTGCATCAGAGAATGCAAACTCTCTATCAAAGTACTCAGTCTCTGTCAGACCAGTACATTATTTCCCAGTCACCTTGATATTATTCTTAGCAGATAAAACCAGATGAATATATGGGTCCTGTTATGAGCTCATAAGATTTTCACAAGACAACAAACCTCAAACAGCAGGGAAAATCTGTCAGATGAAATTCACCTTAAATAATGAAGTGTGTATTGTCACAGTAAGTGTTACTACATCCAGTTTTAACTTAAGATGCCTTTGCAGTACATTATATTGTATTTTGTGAAAAATGCTGTGTGTTTATACATTTATGCTCTACAGAAATGCAAATACCCTCTGTACAGATACAGAGAGTACACATATAACCTCATGTACCCTTATGCGTGCAGTTCCAGAATCCCAGAGAAGAACCTCTGGAGGTCACCTGGTCCGACCCCCCTGCTCAAGCAGGGCCACCTACAGCTGATGGCCCAGGACCGTTTCCAGTTGGGTTTTGAATACCTCCAAGGATGGAGACTCCACAACCTCCCAGGGCAACCTGTGCCAGTGCTGTCATCCTCCCGGCAAAAAAAGTGTCTGACATTCAGAGGGAACCTCCTGTGCTTCAGTTTGTGCCCATTGCCTCCGGTCCTGTCACTGGGCACCACCACAAAGACCCTGGCTCCATCCTCATTGTACCATTGCACTCTCCCTTCAGGTATTTATATACATTGATAAGATCCCTCTGGGCGCTCTCTTCTCCAGGCTGAACAGCCCCAGCTCCCTCAACCTTTCCTCATAGGAGGGATACTCGAGCCCCTTCATCATCCTCATAGCTCTTTGCTGCAGTGTCTTCGGTCTATTCATTTCTCTCTTATACTGGGGAGACCAGAACTGGAGTCAGTACTCAAGGTATGGCCTCATCAATGCTGAGTAAAGGGAAAGGATCACATCCCTCGACCTGCTGGCAATACTTTGTCTAATGCAGGCCAGGATACAATTCACCTTCTTTGTCGCAAGGGCACATTGCTGGCTCATGTTCAACTTGGTGACCACCAGCATCCCCAGGTCCTTTTCTGTCAAGCTGCTTTCCAGCTGGGTGGCCCCCAGCATGTATTTGTGCAGAACTTTGCACTTCTCCTTGTTGAACCGAATGAGGTTACCTACTTTGTCTGACTGCCCTATTGTAGTAATTGCACACACACGTAACCATAAAATTTGGCATGCAACTTTTCTGCAAATTGATGACTGAGTTACTAAATACCAGAATAATTATATTTATGAAAGTGATGTCAAACATGATGAATATGTAATTTGTCTAAATGGTATTTACTAGGGGCCTGCAGCCTGACCACCTTAGTTTGTGATCTTAACAACTCTAATGAAGTAAGCAAAGTGAAATTCATTTGTTGTTTTCCTATGGAAAACCTAGAGAGCTATTTTATTTTAGCAGAGGATCTGATCTAAAGAAAGTTTGACAAGCGGTATCTTAGGCAATATGTTTCCCTTGAGTAAATGTTCAGATATTTTTTGGATTGATTCTTCCCTTGTGCATTGGTTTTACCATCTAGATACCCATTGATTTAATAGAATGTTTGCATAAAAGCAAGAGTGATCATGAGAAAATCAAGGTTTATCTGTCATTCTGTTAAAGGAACTTCTTCTTGCTTGTTACAGGGCAGTCACTTACATAAAAGCAATAGTTTTGCCACCGTTGAACATGCAATAAAGCCTTTCACAAGCATACAGCATTAGCCAAATTGTCTTAACCCTGTTAAGTGTTTACATTAGGCTTACGAAAGCTTTCCTTTCATTCTGAACAATGTGTTAATCTTCATTTCCTCTCTGAAACTGTTGTGTGCACAGTCAAATAGCTGCTGCGTTCCACCCCAGGAGGTGAAGAAAGTGATTCTTTATAAATCCTAAGGGGGGAAGGGTGTTAGGATGTACAAAATTTATATGTCTTGCTCTTGTCTAAGACTGGCTCAGAGGAGATTCTAGTGTTTCAAGATGGTTTGTGGTATAAAGTATGGTAGGCTACTCAGTTCAGGTTTTCTCATTTAAACACAGATCATATCTGCATTATATTATAGCTGTATCTAGTTCTATAATGTACTGAGAAAATCATTGGTAGAGTAAATCTTGAAGGACCCAAATAGTATTACACTTTTATAGCCACGTCTCTTCTGAGAATCAGCATAAGCATTTCTTATTGAACAAAAGTGTTGTCTTCAGATGGAAGAGATCCAGATATTCAAGCAGTGAAATATATGTCACATTTACCCGTAACTTTTCTAAATATTGGATCCTATCTTATGGTAAGTGACTTTTAAACTTCCACCCTTGGGTTAATATTGAAAGTGGAGAAGCAAGAATGAAAGTACGGTTGAAACTAGCTTTTACACCAAAAGCAAAGCAAACCCTGGTGTATGTCATATAACATAAAAAACATACAGATAACCACTTCAGGAAGAGTGAGCAGTCTTGCAAAACTGTGAGGGAGTAAGGCTGGGTCCCATGTGAAATTAAGGTCCTAACTACAAAGGACTGGTTGAAGTACCTATCATGTCACACTTTCTGTTATACCTTCTCCTTCCAGATTCCCCAGAGAGGGAATAAAGTCTTATTTATTTCCTCAATATTTATCCGTACGGATAATAACTTGAAAGATTCAGCTAGTAGCTACAGTATTAATTTGGCAATGTATCCTTTATTAGAAGTAGTCTTCTAATGATGAAAGAAACTCTAGCCCTCTAACAACCTTTCAACTCTATTATTTTCCTCCTTTTTCCCTGCCTTCTGGGGAAAGGCATTCATTCAGAGTGCTTTTATAAACTCAGTTTCTCCACTGCAAATCTCCTCTGGGGCATATAGGAATAGAAACAAGAAAAAAAGCAGCAACAAGAGATTTTTCTATACTTTCATACTGTCTTCTGTACAAAACCTCGGACAAGAGTGAAGAATTCCCACATCTATAGAAAGAGAAGATAGGTACTGAGGGGCAAATGATGCATCACTATCTCCAGAGGCAAAATAAGGTGGTGGCATCTGTAAAGGGTGAAGTTCTAAGCATTATCTTCAGTAAATCGTTTGAGGGGGAGTGTGTTTGTTTGTTTATTGTGTTTGGTTTTTTTTTTTTAAAAAGGAAAATGTACAAGTGAGTTACCCACTGTTTGTGCCAAGGGTGGACAATTTTCAATCACAAATCTTAATCTCCCAAACCCTTATCTCCTTACATCTTTGAATATATCTCCCTATATCTTTGTCTTTCTGAACAACTGAACATTTATGTTCTCTGCTTCTTTCCATCTCCACAAACCAGGACTTCAACTGTAGGCTACACACTCACCTGTCAGAACCTCCCTTGAAGCCTTCAACTGCCAAGTCCCTTGCCCAGTACTCCCACCCGGAGGAGAGGATCCTGGCACTTGCCTGTGTGGGACGTGGAGAGCGACCACGTAAGGTCATGGATACTAACAGTTATTATGTGGCTTTGGTCCCACGCACAGGTTGGTTTGTTCCAAGTTGGGGATGAAGGCTGCTATCCCTGCCTATCTCCTACCTGCTGTCACTCCTATCCAATAAGGTCTTCAGCTTCTTTAGGAGGAGAGTTTCCACAGTCTGTTGCCCAGTTTACCTCTGAGGCAGGCACTAGTAATTAGTAACGGAGGGTGATCAGATATGGACAGGTGAAGGGGAGGAAAACAACTAAGGAACTAAAACTGCGGGGACTGGAGAGAAGTGGGAAGGAGCTCCTTACTGAAAACTGGGTAATTCAGTCTCTCTTGGACCTTCCAGTAGTAGTTGCTCTGAGGAAGTACAGGGGTTTGAAACAGCATTATGCAAATAAATGTAGATGCAGACATTCGCATTGGGGAGGAACAGAAGTGAATAAAAATTCAAAGTCAAAGCAAGATGTTATTTTTTATTTACTGTAAAAATGGCCATTTTTACAATTCCAGTGTCCTGAGTCAGGCGGGTTTTTTTCATACTGAAATTTGTCAGTAAGGCCAAAGACCATGACTTAAGCCATAAGTTAATCATCTGATTAATCCTCTAAAAACCAGCAGGACCCAAGGTACAATTGCTGCAATGAGAAGGCGTAAATTTCTATTCATCTCTTCAGTCTGAATCAGATCAGTTGACAGATGTTTTATTCTCTTTTTTCTTTGTTCTTTACTTAACAATGAAATAAAGTTTCATTAGATGTATTTAATATTCTTCTTTATAACACCAAAATATATTAAGTTCCAGAAGTGTATTGTGTTTACTTATGTAGCCCTGGTGCTGATTTCTTGGATTATTTGACTTAGCTGTGTCATTCAAGAGTTATAAATTCTGAATTCTGAGTGACTGAATCAGCCTGACTTACTATTTCAGCATCTGGTTTTAATTGCATTGTTGATTTTTTTTCCATCTTTGTTGGAAAGTCAATAAAATGCTCTACCAAATTTTCAGCCATTGTAAATTGACAGAACACAAGTAGAATTACATGGACTTGTACCAGTTCAGACGCAGAAATACCATATATTTTCCTGCAGGCAACCAATTAGGGAGAAAATATGTTTTGAATCTCAGGTTCTCTTTATTGATATTTTTACTTTGTATGAGAACACCATAACAATATCAAACCTACTATGTTCTTTCTTGTTTAAAATGCTTCCTAAACTCCCTCTTGGACTGTAATACAGCTGTTGTAACATACAGTTAAACTTCAGACTTAACTGTAGTGAGTGTTGCAGTCAATTTGGTGTGTAGTATTTCACAGTTGAATCCAATACTGTTTTTCCTCAAGCAAAACAATTTCCATCTTTTCATTCAGGGATGATCACACTTGTTTAACTAACAGCATTGGGTGCAGCCAGGGACTGGTCCTCATTTTCTCCCTGAGTGAGCTCACCGAAACCTGTCTTGATGTACAGGAGGTCTGAGCAGAACACCCCTCCTTCGGTGCACCCCCAGGCTTAGCACTGGCGAGACTCACAGTCTTTGCTGAGGACTAGGAATTAAAACAGGATGGCTGCTGAAGTTGTGGCTGGTGAGCCTTGGAGCAGGGAAAAGACTTCCCACCAGGGCCTGACCCATGACCTGTCAGGGCTAAGGGCCTCTTGCTTTCCTTGGCTTGTGCAAACAGATATTTCAAACAAGGATTTCCCAGGGAATATCAATGAGCAAACACACTTTCCATGGAGAGACTTTGAAAAGATGTAAAGACATGATACGGAGACGTTTTACAGCCTTCCTCAGAGAGGAAGAAACTGAAACAGAGAAAAAAACAAAACACACAAAAAAATATACTTGTTCCTTTTAGGCAGTGAAGGGAGGAACTGGAACAGTCTCTAGGGTCAGCTTGATATCACAAACTAACACTGCCACCTAAAAGAATCTTGGTGTTGAACAGGAAGGTTTTTGTCACAAAGATGGATATTAGAGATTCTTTACCTCAAATAAAATCAATGGCACCTGAGGTACAAATCTCCTTCTAGGAACTGACAAAACTAGACTGGCAAGTTGGAAACGGCTTAGAGAAACTCTCAGGTGCACTAAGCTAGTGATGCTTCCCTCTCCTCTACAGGCCACAGGGGCCCAGGCTCTGCTTCTCCAACTTCTGCAGAAGGTGACAAAGGAAAACAAATGTGTATGAACCTGTTTTGGGTTTCTGTGGTGGAGTTTTGGTAGCAGGGGAGGGGCTGCGGGGCTGGCTCCTGTGAGAAGCTGCTAGAAGCTTCCCCGTCTCCAGGTTGGACCTGCCTCTGGTCCAGGCCAAGCCCATCCGTGGTGTTTGTAGTGCCTCTGGGAGAACAGATTTCAGAAGGGGAACCTGCTGTGGGGATGGAGATTGAAATGTGAGAGAAACCCCTGTTCAGACCCCGAGGTCAGTGAAGAAGGAGGAGGAGGAGGGGGACCGGAGGAGGTGGATGCTCCCACAGCCTGTGGTGAGACCAGACGGCAGGCTGTCCCCCCCCAGCCCACGGAGGGGAGTGGGGGAGCAGATGCCCACCTGCAGCCCGGGAAGAGAGGAGCCCACGCCGGAGCAGGGGGATGAATGCCCCCCAAGATGGCCACCACGCTGTGGGAAAGCCCGCGCTGGAGCAGTCTGTGCCTGGAGGACTGCAGCCCGTGGAAAGGACTCACGCTGGAGCAGTTCATGAAGGACTATCTCCCGTGGAGGGACCCCACGCTGGAGCAGGGGAAGAGAGTGAGGAGTCCTCCCCTGAGGAGGAAGGAGCAGCAGAGACAACGTGTGATGAACTGACCTCAACCCCCATTCCCTGTCCCCCTGCGCTGCTGGGGGGAAGAGGGAGAGAAAACCGGGAATGGAGTTGAGCCAGGAAGGAGGGAGGGGTGGGGTAAAGGTGTTCTAAAGTTTGGGTTTACTTCTCACTATCCTTGTTTTGATTTGATTGGTAGTAAATTAAATTTAATTTGTTTTTCCCCGAGTTGAGTCTGGTTTTTGCCCGTGACCATCACTGGTGAGTGATCCCTCCCTGTCCTGGTCCTGACCCACGAGTGTTTCTTTATATTTTCTCCTCCTCATCCCACTGGGGCTGGGAGGGAGGAGTGAGCAAGCAGCTTTGTGTTGCTTTGTTGCTGGCTAGGCTTAAACCACGACAGAACTACAGAGGAGTCTGAAAAACACCTAAAGGAGCCACAGCTCCATGGGAAAAAATGAAAAAAAGGTCCCAAATCCAAAGGTGGAAATCACTCACATTAAGCGATTAGATCAGATGGAAATAGAAATATTATTGAACATTAAAAAGTGATATGTGGATAACAGCAGACAAAAAAAACAGTAAAAAACTAAAGGGATTCCCAGTTAAACTAAAAAAAGGAATTGTCAGAAAGTAAATATTTGAGATCCTGTCAAGAAAACTGTAACAAAGGGGAAAACTAATTTTAAATATACAATCATCCAGCATTTTTAAAGGAGTATTACCTGGCTTCACTGCTGTGAAAACAGGAATCACTTAATGAGAGCCATTAGGATATGAAATGTTGTATTGTAAGTGCAGGGACTGGTTACTTTTCAAGGTTTTTCCTCACTCACATTAGAAAACAGTCAATGAAGTGCTCAGCTAATCTAATAAAATCCATTGCTCGTGGTTCCATATAGGTATTGGCTTTGTGGTAAAACTAGAGACTATGACACAGAACTTTGCTCATAGGTAAAAATTTCTGAAAGGCTGAGATTATACTTTGAGATAAAAGACCCCAAAGAGATAAATGATGCCAGCATAGGATGTCTCCTGACTTGGCAATAAGCCATATCTCAGAAGCCTCACAACCAGAAAACATTAAAATGGCATCTTCTATAAGGAGCAAAAGGCAAAGGCAACAACAATGACAAGTAACCAAGTGGAAAGGAGAGAAGATAATTAAGGGGGAACATTAAAGGCCTTGTAGGACACTTACAATTCTAAAATTTCTCGCCTTTAAAAAAATTTATATTAAGCAGTGCCAGTACATGAGTCTACAACAACAGTTACATAGAGTAGGTAGGAAAATAGTGTAAGGATTTATCACACCAGTCGGCAAGGCAGATTCACTAGAGGTAACTGCGGGTAATGTTACATAGTAGTATAATAGGAAGGAATGTACTATGACAGCTTTTGTTTTCCTTATTCTATAACCAACGAAGTATTTCTGCTTCTAATCTAAGACTGGAGACGTATGGGAGAAATTGATTCCTATTGCAGAATGTTGTTTAAACAGCTCATCAGTAAAAATATTTATTTGCCATCCTTAGCATGGGGCAAAAAAAAGTATCAGCTTATTTCAATCTAAGGGTGTTGATTTTATTTGAAATAGCAAATGTTTTCAAATGTAACTTTTAAACCTGCAAATAAAAAATTTCCCCGAATCTTGAGGAAAAGTAAAGTTCTGTGGAGAGTGATTGGTAGGAAAGGATGGTAAGTTTTCTACCTGAGAATGATTTTTCTTTGAAGAAGTGGGCTAAGAAAATGAAAAGAGGATGTTCAGCTAGCGTACAATAACTAAAAATATAGATGGTCTAAATGTGAGAATGCTAAGACTGGATTAGCACTAAAGGGAAAAGAAGCAGTGAAGACAATAACTTTGTGTTTGATCAGAAGGCTTTATGGCATCTGAACAAATACAGTCTTACATGAATGACAGCCTATACTCCTATATTTCAGTGTATCAGTTCAAACAGCAAGGACTGGTTTTAAGAAAAAGCTATCAAAAATTAATTTTTAAACAAAAACACTATCTCATAAGAAAATAAAAGATATATGAGATGATGGTTGGCATAAGAAGAAACTTTATGTGTCACAAACAAAAAAAAAATGTACAAAAAGTTCAATTATGCTGATTTCTATATAGTTTCTACTTGAAAAACCACCCTCAAAAGCCAATAACTTTAAAATTTATATAGATGAGTGCACAGGGAAAAAAAAAAGCACTGTTATCTTGGGACAAATGCATAGATTTGCATTTGAAGACATAATTTTTGCAGATGAGATATATTAGACTATTAAAATAGGCAGATTCACTCTGCTGCTAGTAAAAGATAGCATAAAGTTTGGGAGCAGAATTTCTACATCCTGGGAGAGAAAAATTAATCCTGTTTCAAAAGATTTCTCCTTATTTTCCTACTTTATTGCAAAAAAGATTTTATGCAGTAATACATACACTCTTTCATGGCCATGAAACTGTTAACAGGCACAGAAGAGAAAATTAATGCTCTTCTAAATGATACACTACAACAAATATTGAATAGAATATAATCAAATGTAACTGATGAATAATAATGTGACAGAGTCACATTTTCAGTGTGCTTGAAAGACAGTTTCTGAAAGATGTTTATATGCCTAAATGTTTCATGCATTGTTTCAATGCATTTTGGGAGTTTTGTTTTGGGGAGTTTTGGGTTTGTTTCTGGGAGTTTGGGGTTTTGGTAATTCGAGCTGCCACAAAACTGTATCTCCACATCATTACCAAAATTATACAAACATATCCCATGCAAAGCTCAGAGAATGTACCTTGTGTAAACTAACTGTGTAAATCCATGAAATTTGACAAATAATTCCATATATTTTAGAGACATAGAGGAAAACAACTCAATCCCCAAAACACACGAAGAAAAGGATATTTTAAAATTGATTTGACTTCTGGAATTCTAATGTACCAGGTAAGTCACCACACAATATTAGAAGCAAAATTTAAAAATAAGAAAGAGTATTATTAGGAAGAAAAATAATGATGACCAAACAAAACCTGTATATGAGTTGTTTCCATGTTTGTTTTTATTCTCATTTATACCTAAGGGAGAAATTGCCTAAAGAACACAGTTTACCATGGGCTAATAAGTAATGAGGTGGAAGACAGCATGCGCCAAGTGAGGCAGAAAAGGACCTTTTTGTAAATGGTGTGACATCTATTGTCTAGACTGTTGTATGTGTTATAAAATGGTTCCCAAAATTGCCCATTTGTTTAATAGTTTCCTAGAAGCCTCTCAAATTCCAAAATCAATGAACAATTCACTGAAGTTGAAATCCAACAAAGACAAAATTGATTGCACCTCTCATGCGTCTGTGTCCGTAATAAATACTAATGCCCAACTATTTGCCAAAGACTTGCTAATAACGCTAACTCTCTGTTGCTACAATTAACTGAGACCCAGATAATTTATTCCAGGAAATCCTGATAATAATAAAGTCATACAGAGATAGAGATACAGTTAGGGAAAATTTGAGAACTTCAGTGGCCCATCTATATGCCTTTTTAATAAGCCATCCCAAGGACAATAATTATACTTGGACATGCAGCAGGAAGACACTGGCTGTTGGGAGTTAATCATATCAGACTTTTTCAAAATGTGTGTGGAAATGAGTTTGATCCCTCCAGCACAAGCAGTAGCTTGATATAATTTCCACTTCTGTTGTATAACAATATAGGCACATAATGAACTCTGGAGATAATTAGGCAGCAGAAAATATGTAGTCAGGAACATTACAAAAAACTTCCAATGTAGTTTTTTGTACCAATATAAGATATGTTTATTTATAAGTGATTAAAACAATGTATATCAGGGAATGGTAGAGTATAGGAAGCCATTCATAGGTTTCAAAAAGAGGAGTAATGAATTCTCATCATATTTTTACCAGTTCTGTTTAATGTAAAATTAACATTCTTTTTTTGTGTTCCACTTCAAAACAAGTTTGGATAGATGAAAATTAAGAGAGGGTAGCAACCTCACTCAGGACATAATAGGTGAATTCTAAAGGTTTATAGAAGCATAATTATTACTTTGTGCCAGCCAAGACAATGACTGCCAAATCCACTTAGGTAGAAAATTTCTTAATCAGTCTTTTGAGATAATAAGGAAAAGAGGGCAATTGCCTGCCCTCCTAAAAAGCAGGAGGAAAAGAACATCTGGTCTCCCTTACTAAATACATCAGAGTCCTGCTATTCCTCTTCTGAAAACAATTATTTCGTATCTAGAATGACATGTGTCTTTATTGCATTTGCCTAGGAAAAAGAACTAATAATTAATAATTGAGAATTGAAAATGAATAATAAATAATAATAAAAATAGTGATTTTCTGGTTAGAAGCCTTTTAACTCTGTTTGCGTGGGCTCATTTCTAGAACCTGAATCCTACATCCTTACCAGGCTACCTGTTCTTTTAGGTCCTCTCTGGGCCCAAACAGCCTGTCAGAAGTTCTATCAGTGATTTATTTTGCAGAAGTTAATTTCACATCTTCCACTTGACCTCATATAAGTCTACCTACCCACAGACTTCATTGAAGGTCCAGTGCAAAGTGTCACGTTTGATGTATTTGTGTTAACTCTTGTAACATCCTTTATTGCGCACTTCTAAAACCTAACCAAAAGCGCATAAATATTGCAATCAAAACACATAGGTATTCTAAACTAATTGTTACAATAGCTGAGGAGGAAATAACTGTAAATATCTTCAGATGGTAAATGTGAATTGTGTCATTACAGGTTTTGATCATTAAATTGTTTTAATGTTACTATTAATATTGGTATTCCTTATCTTCTATTAAGTGTAAAATCAGCTATATCTAAGGAAAATGATGAATATAAGTCCATTTGCCATAAAAAGCTGTATTAACCATAAAAGTCCATACTTTGAAATGCTTTCAAATTGTACCTCTTCTGAACTACAAGTCTAGAATAATTCCATTTATTTAAATAGGCTTAGCACACTACTGCAGATGACACCAAAATCTAGTTCCAGCCTCTACAGTTTTCTACATGGCTGGAAGGTTTTATATAGATTTGTCTTCTTATTAGTTAAATAAATAAAAAGCCTCCCTGCTTCAATGCATCTACTTTTAAATGGAGCTATACAATATAATTTTTTTGATCTAGAATTAATTTAGAGTGCCTAAAACATCAATGTTTCTTAAAATCTGTATCCTTTGGGATTTTTTTTTAACACTTGACATTGAAAAGTTTAATGGAGAAGAAAAACTTTGGGAAAGTAGTATAGATTTTTACATTTGATTTCTTTAAACAACAGTCAGTTCAAAACAGAATATTGATTGCATGAGAGAGATCACAACTTGAATCTACTGTATTGTAAAACTGTTAGAGCAAATTTTATTGTATCATGCTTTAGTAAATCCATCTTGGAGACATGGTGTTTAGGTTCCTGATGTAGTGCCAATTACCATTTCCAATGCCAAAAATTTTGTGTAAAAAAAAAAAAAAAAGGAAAAAAAAAAGAAAGAAACGCCACTACCACCCTGATTTCAGTGCCAGTCCTTTTCTCTTTCTTTGATTGGAATAACAGCCATTCTTATCTATGTCATTCATCTCTCCACAGTTGACAGATGCTGTAGATGCTTGCGGGGTCAGAGCGGATGAATTTTCCAACTGTAGCAAAAAGAACGTAGCACAAACACCAAGCATTGAAGCACTTAGATGTAAAGCCAAAGGTTATAAACGACTGGTATTCAAAGAGATATTTACTGTGTTTGAAGGCTAGGTGGCATAGTGAGCCAAACACGTTACTCACATGTGAAGACCCAGGTTCAGTTTGCACAGTTCTTGCCTGATAAGAGAATGAGAATGCTGACAATAGAGCACACATCAACCCAGAATTTACATATGAAAGATCTAACTGGGCTCAGCTAATCAACTGTGCCGGTCGTAACAGAAAAGGAACATATACACACTGTTAGAGTGCCTCAGCTGAGTGGCAGAAATCTCCAGCCGTAGGATGTATTTTCATTAAACAAACTCACTCATTCACTTGAGATCACATAAACATACCCTCAGAAAAAAAGTAGAGAGAATTTAACTCAAACTCTGAGAGTTACCTAAGCTCTGATACTTGATGTGACAATTAACAAGATGAAGAGACTAAAAGTGACTCGGGGTTTGGAATTGGAGAATTTAAGCACCTATGGAAGGACAGTTAGGGAGGGATGGGGAGGGACAATAAATGTGCTGTGGTGATTCATTATGAAAAGCAATGCTCTTCATTCCACAGTCCTAAAAATTTCCTATACAAAATTTCTAAAGAGAATACAACTCCTTCCACAAGTAGTGATATCTTTAAACAGAAAATTCCTAGTTTTAGCTAGGTAACCTACAGGCTGTGTATTCTAAAGCAACCTGTATCTAGAGCATTCACCATGGACATGAAAAAAACAAAAATATATTAAAGTCTTCTTTTAGGAAAATTTATATTTCATAATGAGGAAGAAAAACACACCTGAAAACACCTTATCAGTTTTTCCTGGACAAACCCCAGTGAATACTAAGAAAAATCAACTGCTAAACATAGATGGGCTCTTGGAAAGGTCAAATAGTGTTGATAGATCAAGATTTTGAGAACGCTTCCATAAAAAAGAGTGTTGCTTACTGTGGTGGTTTATTGCTTAGATATCACTTATGCTTGCAGTTAAAGTACCCCTAATCCAGAAAGAGCTAATGTGCCAGCAAAAGGTATTTCTAGGGAAGAAGACTAGGCATCTGAGAATGACTGGTTCTCATATCCACTAAAAGATATTTCCTCACATATCTGTCTAGCTTCCTATATTGAGACATAATACTGCCTTAAAATTCTTTTTTAGAAATTTCTCAGATCTCCAGAATCACCTCCAAAATTTAGGCAGCCTGACAAGGAAGGAAAAAAAAAAAGAAAAAGGAAAAAAGGAAAAGATGGAGCAATGGAGTCTGTCTAGAGAAGCTATAGGTAGACCAAGCATTTATTGCTTCTTCCCCTTTCTACAACTAATACTGATTCAGCCTACAGCAGCCATTCTAGAGGGTACTGATGCAAACAAAGGTATGAATCAATTACTGAATGAACCTCTTGTTTGCCCGTAATGATTAATTCTAATTTAAACCAGGCCTCCACCCAATAAGCATTTGTGTTTTCCATATAATAACAGGTAGAAAAATACATTTGATCTTCCTCAGTATTCACTGATCCCTGTGAATGATGTTAAACTGTTTAAAATGTTTTTTTTCTAAGTTGCATATTTACACAGGTGAGCTCATGTGAGTCAGTCATTTCCCTTATTGCTCTGAAGTCATTGGATTCAGCCCCCTCTCAATGGTGTTCAGACAGCTGCGTTTTCTTCCTTCCCGCTTGTTAACTAGATAGGGACAACTAAAACCAACCTGGAAGTAATTGTTAGATCAGTTCACTACTACCCTTAAGCTCTGAAGGGCTCGTGCACAGTGGCCAGCAGAACTGGGTCTTTGATCTTGATGCAGTTCATCATTGTCACATTTGTGGAAAAGTTGACAAAAGCACATCTAAATGGATTTTTTAGATTCCATCTTAGCATGTGTTGTCTTTGATGGAGGGAGTACAGACTTGACAGAGAGTTAAGATAAATCAATGTCTTGTATACCCAGCCTTGTTTATGTGTTTTCATTACACTGATAATTTCCACACGTAACTTCATGAAAACCCTCATTCAGAAAGTTAAACTTTTAACTCACAGAGCATGTTAATCTCTTTAATGCTGTCGCAGGCTATTGAGTTCTACTTTAGGTACAAATCTGGCTGCTTTGTAATTAAATTTCATCTGGAGAGTGAGTAAGGAAAAAAAAAGAAAAAAAAAGAAAAAGAGTATCTAATGTACAATAGCTGCAAATAATCACAGCCAAAAATGTGTTTTGTACAAGAGCTTAGGCAACTACCAATTCCTTGGAGCCTGACTGTGATTGCTTGCTGCTAATCATCATCAGGTCATGCTTGTTCTCTTCCCCTTTGAAAATAATGAAGTGCAGCAAATTATTTTCATATTATAAGTCTATGTCAGCATCATACCTTTTCCCCCCGAGCTGAGCAAGATGATGTTTGTTTTTCTCTGATTCTCGAATGATCTCCAAGATCATTATTTGTACAGAAGGCTTTACATAAATCCAAGTTTTCTGCTCTGTGCTTTTTGTTTGTCCATTTTTTTATCATTATCAAAGCAGCAGTGCTTCGGATTAATGCATCCTCACAAAGCAAAACAATTTGTTCTCCAGTCTTTGAAAACGCCAGGCCTTTTGCATTCCTTTTTGCTAGTAAATTGATAAAAGTATAACTACTTATAAACAAAATAATCAGTATGTGGGGCTCTGCCGATGATCTTCCTATGGGATAGGAAAGGAGGCCAGACTCAGATATTTCTGCAGCATGGCCTGTATATTTGCAAGGAGTATACAACACAGTGCTGTGATTCCCTGCACATAGTCAACCTCAAGCACTCCAGGAATCCACCTTCTACATGGAAACTTGCTCTCCTAACTTTTTGTCAGGATCAAACTACTTCAGCCATATCTGACTCTTCTTTCTTCTTTCTTTGGGAAATCCCCACCTGTGGGATTTTCTTTCCCTCTTTCTTTCGTTTTCACACACAGGTCTCATTCTTTGGTGCTTGAAGTCAAGCACAAGAGAAAGCCTAGTCAACTGCATGAACCAGATTCTGCTCCAGCTTGCAATGGTTCTAATTATTTTAGCAGCCAGTTGTATGAAGAAATGTAACGGCTTTTTTTAGGTTGATCCTCCAAAAGGATGTGTCCCATGGGGAGGGTGGAAGACGGAACAATAACACACAAAGAGATTATGCTCCTTGGTTTCAACCAGTAGTGTAGCAGAAAATAAAATGCTGAGGAAACTCACTCACTTCCAGGACTAACACTGAAGATGGTAAATGCTCTTTAACCTGCGTTTAAATTCTTTTTGCTGTGGCTTCAACAAAATGTCATTCAGATCTATACATACCAAGAAGTAAAACGCTCCTGCCTTTTAATACCCCACTGCATAACCCAAATCCCTGTTTGTAACTAGTCAGCTGTACCAGACCTATATGAAAGCATTTAACTATGTAAATGAGCACTGAAAGGCACTGAAAGCACAAGTTAAAAAAAAAAAAAAAGTTACAAAGTTGTTTGTAAGATCTCAGTTGTATGGAAACCACACACATAAGATTTAATGCATGTAACTGTAAAAATGTGCTTCCAGAGAAACTAATATATTCTGCTAATTTCAAAGTACGAATGTACCTCTGTTTATCTAAGGTGCATTAAAAAAGATAACCTAACTAAATCACAGCTCCACTGAAGAAGTTTTGTCACTGACTTAAACAGCGCTGAGATTTCATCCATTTTCAGTGATTTTGAACTGGAATTGACCACAGAAAAGAAATTATCTCTGTTTTCACCATGTCTTTCAGAAACAAAAATCTGACATTCTTTAAAAATTGTGTTAGCTTTACTATCAGAATACTGTATCTCAGAATATAAAACACTAATTCAGAAAGCTACTTTCTTCATTCATTAATTTATTCTTAAACATTTGGTTTTAGTTTGATTTTTTTTTACACATAATTACATAATCCCTTAAGGCAGATGGCAAGAAAAAAACCCAAACAAGATAACATGTTCCATTTCAGCACTTGCTTTTGCCCCAAAGGTGCTATTGTGACTTAAAAACCAAAATCACATAGTGATTTAATTAAGAATTAAGATTCAATAAAACTACAAATCTGATATATCTTTAATATACACAAGATTGGTGATATCTTTTATGTGAAAGATGTGATGATAGAATATAAAATATTCTCAGCATATCATCTCTAGACTGGAATTTTACCTGGGAGGCACTGGTGTTGCAAAAACTGACTGTGGATTTCAAGGTTAACTCAGCACCTCACTGAATCCTTGGGTGCCACTGTGCTTAGAAACCAGTCTTAAGCTCTAAAAACTTTTACAAATGGAGCCAGATGATACAAATGGGGCTAGATGATAGCTAAAGCAGTATGACTTAGGTATAGCTGCCTTTGCCAGATCTTTTTCTCTCTTTTGGAAATAATGGGGCTTTCTGTGAAAATCAGGCCTAGAAACACGAGGATGTTTCTGTGCCCAGGAAAATGTGGATGCTGGATAAGAGTCAGGCTTCCCTTTTCATCAGGATTTGATTTTAAAACTAACTTTTCTTACACGTGGGATCTACAGGCACAGAGCCTGTGCATTTTGTCAGAACAGTCTCCTTACAGAAGAAAAAGAAGCAAAGAAACAGTAAGAACATTAGTTACCCTGCAGTGTTCACATTTTAAGAACATGGAAGAAGGGATTTTTAAAGATTCAGTGGGAAGTAAAGTACTCTACGATGCAAAAGGGAAGGAGACATTGGCTGCCTCCAATGGAAAGAGGTGGGGGGGTGGGGTTTTTTGGGGGTGTGGGGGTTTTTTTGAGGGTGGTGGTGTTTCCATTGAGTTACAGAACCAAAGTATATTCCATTGTATACATATATACTAGAAACACCAAGCATTTTCTCACAAATACAGATCCTCAGAAAATCCCTCCAGGGGCATTTCACCACTACAAGAAAATAAGAATTTCTGTAAGACCCACAATTTCATGAAAACTTTTCATGTACTTAGTGACTCCTAATTTTTTTCACCTCTTAGAGCTTCCATTTTACCCTCCCCACAAATTTTGAAGGGGATGTAAGACAGGTATCTTTCTGAGACTTGTGAAGTCTCACTCTGTCACTCCGTGTCTCTGTCTGATACACACATTTTACTTCTGCTTCTAGCTTTCTAGCTCTACCTCACATATTTACAGAACGGAATAGTACACTTGGAGGTGGCCCAGAAGATATAGTCCCTTTCCCTGGTTCTTCCCTGGCAAGTAAACCAGCCATCCAGGGAAACTGATCGCCAGATACCAAACGCACATGCATTACTGTATCTGAATCTAATGTACTAATGGAATCAGCAAAAAAAAACTTGTTCAGAACTTCCTCCTCTTGCCAGTGTATCAATATTTGACAATATCTGGAAAATCAATTTCTATTTGTAACAAAACTAAAGCCCTAGGGGAAAAAAAAAAAAAAGAAAAAAAAGTCAAAGCAGTCTGTCTCAGACAGAATTTCACATTATGTCAGATAAAATTCAGGAATATGTACATAAAGGAAAGAAGAGCAATTCTGAGAAATAATGAGTGGTCTCCCAGAAAAGGCTTCTTAATGTTTAATCAACATTCAGTATATACTAAGATTCCCTCAGAGACAAGACTCTTTTAAAATGTTCATGGAAACAATCCCTTGCTTGACTCATTTTGTGAAGAGAAATAATGACTTTCAGCATTTTTTTAGGCAGGTACAATGATTGTGAAAACATTCCCAACAATTCTATGCAGCATCAGTAATGGCAAAAGATGGACTAGATGACCTTTAAAGGTCCCTTCCAACCTAAACTATTCTATGATTCTATGAAAAGCCATAGGGGCAGACATTGTTATTTCATAATTTCTGCTGGGTTTTGCCTTCCTTTACATTGTAGAACCAAACTTAAACAGTAGGAAAAAAGTGCACACAGCATACATTTGCAGTAGTGACCTCGTTCCAACTCAGCACTGTTGCAGAACCATAAAACTTTAAAGAGAGACTTGGCTGTAACACCGGCATTTGTGCAGACACAGCACAAGGTCATGAGTCAAGCAAAATGGCTGTCAGGGTTATTCCCACCAAGATAATTAATTATTCAGGCTGTGACGGCTGCAGCAGAGCTGTGCTTCATCTTGTGCATGGCCAGACTTTTTATGGCAAGGAGAAAGGAAATTTCCTTCATCTTTATAGCATGCACAAAAGGATCGGGCACAGTTCTAGGTCCCATCCTTGGCTCAGCACCAAGACTGCATGCTTTCTGGAGAGTGCGTGCATGTAAGGAAGAACAGACATGTGCTGCTTTGGGGGGCTTGTGGGAGTGATATGCTTAGTAGACAGAAAGGGGAGGAATGTGTATGTCCTCTAAAGTAAAGAACAGATATGGTTCGATCCAGTGCAACATCACATCTTCCAACATTCTGCTTTATTTCCCTGTGAAGCTCAAGAAAAGGAACGGTCTGTGCCCCAGTGAGTACCTAACTTAGCTGAAGACACAAAGTCAAGATGTTACAATTAGAAGGAAAGGTAAAAGATGTCATAGAAGAAACTATGACTACCTGGTTACATTGGCTAGTAAGATAGTCAGGTTACCTATCTAACCTAAATTGCAGTCTAGAATGAGACCGAGATAACAGGTAAATGAGCAATAATAGAGGAGATAATAGTTTAATAAGTTTCCATTAGTGACAAATAACTTCATTGTATTTGGTGTTCATTTAGAACTGACAAATACAACAATAAAAGCTTTTGTGGAAACTTCATTTTGTACTTTTTCTTGGCATTTCATCAGTACTTTTTATTAAAGACAAAATCTGACCTTTTTTTCTAGTGCTATTTTTTATTAACAGATTCAAAATTACATTTTTAATGAGAAATCACTTTTTTCATAGAAATGTTATTGGAAATAATGATCATTATGTCAAGTAGGACTAGAGTGCAGGATTTCTATTTTCAAAATTTGAACTTTAAATTGATTGTTAAAATGTAAAAGTGAGACATGACTTTTTAAAAATGCAATGCAAGTATCTGCGTTGTGTGTCAGTAGGTACAGATCATCAGCTGCTTTTTGTACTATTACATCAGCTGCTAATAGCATGGTCCAGCTACTAGAGCGTGGGCTGGACATAGCCTATGGGTTGGAGATAGTTCTACCTTTGCTTCTGTGTCCTAAACTAGTGTGCTGCCACCCATACAAGTGGTTCTAAATGTACAGCCAACAGGAGCCGTTCTGCCAGTGTGTCAAGTGAGAGTATTTCCACAGCTGGGATCTGATCCCATCGATTAGACCATGCTAACTAAAACACAACATCTGCTCACTCCTTATGAATTTTTAACACACTGACTCTACATGAACATTTAATTAGAGCTTGATTATATTTACTAGACTTTAGGGTAAAGCTTCTAAGCAATGAAAAATTAGTGTTTAATAATAGGTACATGAAAAAACAAACCTGCTTCTTCAATACAATTTTGTCTTTTTATTTCTTTGCCTTTTCCCAGAAATGCAATTTTTTCATTGAAGAGAAAGGAGGAGTCATTGGCTTGCACCCTGTAAGGTTACATACATCAACCCCAAATTATCACAAATAAATGCAAGGTGGAGGAGTGAACTTCCAGAAGACACATAATTGAGTCCTATAAATGACTTGTAAGAGTCACACATCTCAGCAGTGAATCAAACTTTGTATTTCATCTGGGCTCCTATCTTCATGTATGAACTTTGATTTCTCCCCACTAGACCTCCCTCTGGACTTCCTATTCTGTTTTTTTTAACTCTTAGGATCTATTTTTAATTTATTCAAATCCCACGTATGAAAAGTACAGTCCCATTTACTGATCTTATATTTGGCATAATAAAGTTATGGGGATGGAATCAAAATCATAGGAATCAGAGGACAATTCAGGTTGGGAGGGACCTGAGGAAGTCTCTGACCCACTTCTTGCTCACAGCAGTCAGCTGTGAGGTGAGAGCAGGTTGCTCACGTCTTTGTCCTGTTGGGTCTTGAAAACCTCCAAGGATGGAGATTTCCTGCCTTGGTGTATCTGTTCATTTGCATGACTGATTTGGTTCTTTTTTTTTTTTTCCTTTCCTCCCCTCCCTCTATTCTAAACATCTTTTGTTTCAATTCATTGTCCTCTATCCTCTTACCATGCAGTGCACTGAAGAGCTGCCTCCGTATTTTGGTACTTTCCTCACGGGTATTGGAAGGCTGCTGTTGGATACCCTGAACTGACCCAGCTTATCGATGTCTTTCCTGCATTAGAAAGCCTAAAACTAGGTGTAGCATTCTAGATGTGGCCTAACAAGCGCTGAGTAAAAGGTTACAATTGTTTTCCTCAGTCTGCTGGCTACGGTCCTTGTAATACAGCCCAGGGTGCTGTTAGACTTCTCTGCGGCCAGGGGCAGAAAGCTCTGCGTGGTTGGGGCAGCTGCCCCACGGGTTGTCAGGATCAAGGACCACTGACACAGCTCCTTGCTAGAAAGACTGCAGAGAGGACTTTGTCAGGAGGGCAACCACCTCACTTTCTTGAAAATTCTATTATTTTCACCATATTGAAAATTGCCGATATCATCACCTGCATTCTGGCGTTTCGCAGAACGCATGCAGTTATTTTTTCTGGTCAGAGCTGTATTCTGACAGAATATAAACTTGCTGTGGTTGGACGCTGGCATGCAGCCACAAGACTTAGTAGGTACTGCACTGTCTATCACACTAGGAGGAGCATTGGGGGATGGCACTGACACTGCTGCTCCCTGGTCGGGAGCTCTGGGCTCTATGCTCGTTATTAGGAGATGTGACAGGCTGCTTCCCAGAGCGGTAGTACTGTTTGGCAGGTACAGAGGCTAAACATGATTTACTCTCCCCTTTTAGCTACTGGAGGAAGGCAGAGATGAACAATAACTCAAGTAGCACAATGTTTTCTGTTGGAAGCTACTCTGGAGCACCTGGGCAAATGGGGTTTGGATGCTTCGGATGTGGCCAAGGGAGGGTACTATACAGTCCACCTGCAAGTCAATACAGGTTTGCTGCCCTGCAGTCTCACTAAGCATTCAAATTACACAATAAGTTAGTTTTTATCTGTGTGACAGATTTCAATTCCTGATTATCCTTCACGAGCAAGCCCAATGAAGATGATGAGAATGCTTGTGTGGGAGTCCAAGAGCTGCCCCTCAGCACTGCCTGTTCGTCTTCAACATTCATCTGAAAGCAGGCAGCAAAGATAACCAGCTAAGAACTGATGGAGAAGTCTGTATTCCCAACAGAAAGAGACATTGTCGCACTAATCCTAAGAACAAGGAGCAGTGTAAAAGTGTTAGCAGTGTGAAAGAGGCTCACGTGGACAATGTAACCAGGTAGATGGGGCGAGGAAGGGCGCTTCCTATTGACTGTGGTGTCTGGTTTGCACTCAAACTGATCCGTAAACCTGAACTTCATACAGGTAGAGTGATGACACCCATTAACCTTCACATTATTGTCTGGTAATGAACCACTTTCAGACTTCATCGTCTCCTATGGAAACACTTAAGTTACTGCAGATCAGGTCTGAGTGCAGGGGTATGCAACATCTCATTCTGTATTGCACTGTCTGAAGACACAGGGTGTGACAACACAAGAAGAGTGTCACTAATTTATATAAATATGATGCACACTACTCTGTCTGATAAAAATCCGTTTTATTATCAGTACTTTGGATGGGGAAAATGGTATTTCCTCTACCTGCAGCAAGTTATTCTTTTATATCACAGTAATGCTAAGTTTTCAAGAAGGCATTCTTCAAGCTTCTGTAAGGTTTTGTGAAACTTGTATATATGTTTTTCTTCTTTATTTCACCAGAATATAGTATAAAAAAAGCAGAACTACTGCAAACCAAGAAGTCTTTTACTTTGTTTGTTGATTTTTGGTTTTTTCCCCAAGTACAAAGAAGACCACTTTTATAAAAGATCAAAATTATCTTTTTTTTATTATGATAATGTGTAGAAGTATCAGCCAGTAATCAGGACTCCACAACAAATACCTGTAGATACACACTGTAAACACCTCTCCAGGTATACACACACAGATGAATGGTATTAACAGCTGGATTAAGAACTAATGCAGCTCAGTTTACATGATGAGAAAGCTTTGAACACCTGTCTGATATTCAGTCTCCTTTCTGAATGACACTCTCCCTCTTATGATCTCATGACTCTCTTGCTTCTTAATCCTTAAAAAAAAAATCACCCCACATCACTCGACTTTGCAATTAACCCCTGTAAGTATTAAGATACTGACTACACAGATCTGACTGTAAGAGTAAGATGCAATGGGATGATATGAATGACATTGCTAGTGATCTTGTTAAGGTCTGGGGCTTATGGAAACCCAGTGAAACTATGTTTGTAAGGTTAGTAAAAAATGCCCTGTCTTCACTTCTACCAGCCTGATGTCTGAAAAGTTACTAAACTTTGCA
Source organism: Haliaeetus leucocephalus (assembly GCF_000737465.1). NCBI lineage: Eukaryota > Metazoa > Chordata > Aves > Accipitriformes > Accipitridae > Haliaeetus > Haliaeetus leucocephalus. Next base: position 9,641,555 of record NW_010972820.1, on the reverse strand, counting down.
TCTTCTGCACCTCTGTGTGATAAAGAGGTGAGTTGCTGAACAGATGGTGAATAAATGACTCTCACTTTTGCTGCTTTCACACTTCCCAGAAGCAAAGCTGGCAAATTGTATTTGGAGCCTGGAATGTGATTTCTTTATTTAAACTACATGCTTAGCACTAACAAGGGAGCACTCAGGAACGTTAATTCAAACATGCAGAGTGTCTCGCTCTGGGAACTGTGTTCAGCCTTTTTGAGAATTTATTATTTCCAGAAAATAATCTTCATTGTCTCTATGTGCTAAAAACATAGTCACAGTCTCTTCATTATGGTGTTAAAGATTACTAAAGTTGCTGTATGTATATATACATGTGTGCATGCATTATGTATGTAGTAGATAACTCTTGAGATAAATGACATTTCTATGCTGGAGAATGCAGTCCAAAAAACTGCAATACATTATTCCGAACAAATAACCTAATCCTTCAGGGAAATACATTCTAACTTTTTCCTCTGTCTTTATCATAATGTCCTATTTCACACTGTGCATATTGTACTGTCTCCATCCACAGTGAATTCAGTATTCTATCCCTTCAAACCATTAGCTTAATAATGTTATGTTCTGCCTCATTCCTCTTTACAGTGCTGCTGGTTTTACATTGTGTTTCATTCCTATTTGTTCCCCAATCACATTCCTCAATGAACATTGCCCTGTCACCAAACCCTACTGCATCCATCACCTGTCTAACGTTTTCTATTTCCTATCTGCTACAGAGAGCATCTCCTCATCTTTGCTACATTTGTTACCAGCTGAGCTAATTGTTGTTTAGATTTCAAAAGTGCTTGGCATTATGGAAGGCAAAGGACTGAATTAGGAAGAGAACTGCCACACTTCTCTTTGTGGTACACTTCTCAGCATTAATTTATTCCTACTGGAAAGGTATTGGGCCACATAGAAAAGAAGCAAACCAAACCGAACCAAAACTTGTGTTGTGGATATTTGCTGGGCTTGCCAGTTTTCTCAGGTGGTAGGTACTGTAAGGTGCTGTAAGTCTGGTTGCAATGTATTCTCCACTGTTCTTCTCAAATACAGATACTCCTGGATACAATTTCAGAAATCTGTGTATAGTAACTCTCTGCTAGAACATCTTGCTGCCATTGAGGCTTGGGTTCTTAACAGAGCTGTGAAAGTAGAATGACACCACAGATTAGTAATTAATCAAAACAGATCTCTGTCACCATGACTGTTTTGTTCAGAAAGGGGACAAATATACTACTTTACAAATGATAGAGACAGATCCTTGCTGTTCGCTCTCCTTTTCTACTACACCACAACAGATAGTGATTGAAGTTCAGACTCCTCAAAACAGATTATAGTCAGGTTTCTTTGTGACAGTCATAATTCACAGTAAGCTTGTTTTGGGGTTTTGTTATATTCTGTTTTGCTTTCTTTATTCTATTCCGGTTTACTTAATCATTTAAAAATTCCTGTAACGGTACTATTTTGAAAGCTATTCACTACATGCACATGCTAAAACCTATACTTGCTTTACTTGATCATGTGGTCATTTAGTCTGATTTCTGCTATGTAGTAATGGTCAAAACCATCAAGAAATTATTTTAAAACAAAACAAAGCATAAAAAAAACCCAACTTCCCAGCAACTGGTCATTATAGGAAGTAAAGAAAGCATTTGCAACTGCTGGATGTATATACCTGGGAAATAATACCAAGGGTATGGGAAAAGCTGCATATGCTCTCTCTTGAGCAAGAAAAAAGTCAAAGATCATCATCAGTGACTTGGCTACAGGGATGATCAATTACAGTCTGTAAAATCTTCTGCTGGGCTGGAGGAAGATGGACCTTCAAAACCAAAGCAGTAGGAAAACAGTATTCTCCACAGTTCAGCTACTCCCAAAGAAATACTCTTTCTGCACTTGCATGCACCTTCTTTAAGGTCACTATGATAGTTTTTTCCCATAATTCTTAAAGGCTGGCAGAGTGCTGCAGCTGAGTGCTGTCAAATAGCCAACTATTGTTTTACTACATTTATTGCTATCTGTGCCCCATAATGAAAGATGGATAATAACCATTTCCTGTTTTCAATCTCCTTTTCTGTCCCCCGCTCCCTCCCTGCCCAGTTTACTTATTGAGGCATTGGATCAGACCTTCAGATGATGTAAATCAATGTAAATCTGCTGCTTTTAACTATTACACAAGAAACTCTCTTATGTGACTTCTTATTAATTAGCTCTAGCAGGCAAGTGCAGTTATAGGACAGATGCAGTATAGGATGGTTCCTTGCACTGACTGGAGATTATATTCAGTCTGCAGCTCAACAAATGGTAGTTGTTAAAAGCATGTTAAGAGCTGATGTGAAAAATCTCTTAAATGGAGAACTTGGAAAATAGCTGAAATCTCTAAATCAACAAGGTAAACTGACTTTATTAAACAGGTTTCCTACTGCTGTGTGTAAGTGCTACCTAGAACTCTGCATCTTTAGTGTATAAAAGGAGGGCTGAATATTCTATTTATAAAAAGCCTGTAAGTGAAGAGAAGTGGGCTTTTAAGGAAAGATTTCTGTGCTTTTTGTGTGCTTTGATGTTCCATAATATTCCACATACACTGCACATCATGATTGATGGTGATATTCTTAATTCGGAGAAAAGTCTTTGTGCTCTAATAAACACTGCAAAGAGTTATCCTAGAAGAGAAAAATACATAGCTATTAGTTTTCACTAGGACGTACCCGTTAAGCAATATTGATTCTGGCAATTGGGAATGCTATAGTTTATTAATGGAATCAAATTTTTTTTTTTTTTTTTTTTCCAGAATGCTTTCTTTCTTGTACTGTCATTTTTCATAGGACCTTGTCCCACTAACAATAAGGTGGCACCTCTTCAGGGCACAACGACATCTGGAAGAAGTCCAGCATGCTGCCTCCCATCCCTCTTGCTTTCCCTCCTTCTTCTCACCAGACTTCTCAGATCCACTGCCAGGATAAGGGGTTAAACTCCTTCGAGTCATATCACCCCACGGCACTGACCAGAATGGGTTAGGAAGGATAAAAGCTCTTCTCTTACTCAGCCTCCAAGAGCCATTCTGGCCAATGTAATTTCCTTGGACATTTCATTTCAATTACATTTGTGTGGGCAGCTTTAATGATACCACAGATAGGATTTGCAACGGGTTCTGGGTTCTCCTAAACTAGAGTATAAATGAACTATCTCTTCTCTGCTTCCTCCAAATCAGGGTTAGATTAACAGAAATTTTAAAGAAAAGAGGAAATACGTGCTGAAAATAAAATTACTCAGTCTAACAGATATAACACACAAAGAAACAAATGAAGAGAAGGACAATAAAATACACAGATATTTAAAGGCAGAGACATTATAGTGAGGATTATAAAGAGGATTATAGCAAAATTTATCAATTTATCACCTATGGAGCCAAGAAGATTCTGTTGTTTAGTGTGCATAGTTCAAAAAAGTGAAGCAGAACTTCACTCAGTATATGTAGGGCAGGTTGCTCCCTTGGGGCAAGTTTCCTTGCATTAAACGCACAGGTTTGCAAGTATGACTTGGATAACGAATATGAAAATAATGCTGCATAGAAGAGCACAAAACCTTTAGAAACATATAAGAACATAATAACATTTGATTAATTTGTTAGACAGTAAATTAGATTTGATCTTCAAGTGTAATACAGTGTAAAAGCCTGTGATTTCGTATGCAAGGCAGAGTTATTTCACAGCCTGAATGGCCAAGAAAAATGATCACACTGGTGTAGCTTGGCTAAGTCAGCAAGCATCTGAGAAGTCCATGTACAAGGGGAGAGAAGACTGTGTAAGTTGTTGCAAAGTATGTTATTATAGGAATGAAATGAAATGAAGCAAAGTAAAATCTGACCTACATTATAAAATAGGTCTGGTATGTCTAAGGATATAATGGAAACAGTAACAGATCAGCTGAATAATTTAGGGTTGGACTGGACATCACACTTAAAAACATAGTATATCACAGACAAGCAATCTTGCTTTGGCAGAGGAGTGCACAAATGACTTAGTAGGTCTCTTCCATTACTAATTCTTTTCATTCAATGCTCTTTGTAGACGATGTTAAGTACCTCTAAAAGGCACTAGAAAGATTAGACTTCCATTTACTTCTTGTCCTAAAAGCTAGTCTTCGATCATAGAGCAGTGAGATACCATGTCTATTAGCAACTGTTGTTTACCCTGAAATGAAAGAATATTTAAGGACAAGGGATAAAATAATAGTTTCTAATCAATCAATGTGAATTACTCCAGGAGTTTATGCTGACACACTAACACCCTGACACTTAAGATGAGTAATGTTTTAGAAACAATTATGGTTGCTAAGTTATCATTTCATTAAGAAGTATCAAATGAAAAATTAATCCTCTATCCTGGCTTCAGGGAGAGTTTAAGAAGCAAAACTTGGGGTTAACTCTTTAGCAAAATTACAGCCATCTCAAAATAAGTATAAATAACGGTGCTCTTTAAGACAGTATACAAAATCACATAAAGGGGAACTCCAAAAAGTGCATGGTATACTTCAAGATCAACTCAGTTGTTGGGTTTTTTTGTTTTCCTTTTTTTTATTATTTAGAACATTTCTGGTTTCTTCCAGGAGACTAACTAATTAGGTACCTCTGATATCCTCTGATATCCTCCAGGTTAGGAGAACATATTTTCCTGTGTTTCTGCAATCTCTCAAAATTTATCCTCTTGATCTTTTATCACCCAACCTTGTGATTTATGTAAAATCTGTAAACTTAGTACAGTTTTCTATTTATTTTGCTGATGTGTTATAATGTATAAATGATTACAATGGATTAATAGTTAATTTCATGTTTGGAAAACAATCAGGTATAAGTGTTTTATCATAACTACGAGGGATTTTTTTTTTTTCTGGGTAAATTATCAATTAATGTGTTAAGTGTTTTGTTATTTGATGTATTTCATTCGATCTTCCAACACAGGATTTGAAAACACAGTGCTTTTGTGTTTTCAGTTGCAGTTTTAAATATCTATTCCTGTTTGTCTTCATAATGAAGCCTTGTTTCTGAGTGTGAAGACAAACGTGATATTTTGACATTGTTTTGATTAATGAGAAATAATTATACCTTTGCTCCCCGAGGCAGGAGTTGTTGAGTTTAGTACAAGCTTTATAAATGCAATGAAGCAGAGGGTAATTTCTCTGACTAAGTACCACCCCAAATTTTGACAGAGATCATCACAATATGTTTTCACATTTCCTTTTGTTTTGGAAAAAAGAAAAATAAATGCCACACTTCACACAATGTGTTCACTCCTCCCCGGGTCATGTGTTTAAAGAGAATAAACAAATGATGTTCTCCTTCCCTGCAACCTGCAGCTGAAGTACACAAACCTCTTCTCACTTTAGAGAAAGAACCCTCTGTTTCAGGATTCCTTCAAGTGTTAAGGTTTGCCTTACAATTTATTGCCTTACAACCTCTTACTCCTTGAGGTAGGTTGGAAGGGTCTTAGGGACTTTTCTGTCAAGAATTTGTTTACAGCGTCCAAGGGGAATTTTCCTCTTATTGAGACAAGATTTGAGATGACATAAACATCTCTGTCTGTTTGATTTCATAGGAACAGTAAGGCAGAGAAACTTTAACACTTTGTAGTTATGCTAAAAAATGTTCAAGGTTTGAATAAAATTTTGCTCCATGAGCAAAGAAAACCAAAAGCCTGAGACTGGCAGCATTTTATTTACATGGAGGTCACATAATGTGAATGTCAATTAATGTCAAGTTAGATGACCACTGGCTGGATTTTCCTCTCTTCTGTGTAGGCCATAGGATTAAACTGAAAAAGAAAACTGAAAACAAACAAAAAAATATTTTGGAGATAATTTTAATTCTGCAGTGTGTTTTTGTGTCAGGGCAGTTATGCTTCCACAAAATTTTATTGGTCAGATTTTATATACTTAATTTTCTAATGTGTTACTTCATCAAAACAAATGTAACATTTATTAAATTTTTTTTTTATCCTTAATAAAGTCTCTCTGAAAGTTATCTAAAATTCTGAAGGTCGTGGACTTTATATCAGCAGTTCTTAAAAAAAAATCCCGTTGGGAGTCTCCAAAAATTCCAGGGGTGAAAAAATTGTGTTGCCTATTATATACACGTGCATACAAACACAGACACACAGACTTATGTATGTGTATATACAGGTAAAAATCAGAATTTTTCCTAGCAGAAGAAAATTAAACCAACACAGACTGGAAAATATAATTGACTTTTATACTCAGCAGAAAACAGACAAACAAAAGCTCTGTTTGAAAATTCCAGGTTGGATTTTTAATTATTTTTTTAAGGAATTCCAATTTCAAAGACTGAGTAAATTACACAAATAAAAGAAATTAGTGAATAGCTATTACAGGACTTGTCCTGGCATGGGATGACCTAGAAAGATATGCCAGTCCTATCAAGAAATATGAAACACATATAGATACTAATATTTTCTTTAAAAAAAAAAAAAGAAAAGAAAAGAAAAGCTTGTGCCTCATTCATTGGGAAAGTGAGAGTAAGAAATAGCTTCCTTTTAGGTTTTCCCACTATTATTGCATGAAGAATTATTTTACCTACAGTCACTGATAAAAAAAATGCAAGAACTTGACAACTGACTATTGCTCATAAAGAGAGTAAATTTAGACCTAAGGAAGCACAGTCACTACTCACAAAACAGAATATCAGCCATTTTCAGGAAAGAAATGGTTTAATCTCCTAAGAAATTATAAAAAGACCACAGATCCCTCTAGAAGAGAAGCAACTCCAGGGAAGGACACAATCTTTTTAAGATTTCCAAGCCAATTTGACAGCCCCTGAGGGAATGAGAACAAAAATAATACTCATTGCTAAAGGGTTTAAATTATTATTTTTTAATCTTGCTTTAGAAAGGAAAGGGAAGAAACACCTGAAATTTGAAGAATTCTTTCTGGCACGATGGAGGGTTGAACTGGGCTATTTAAGCAGAGTGAAATGTTGGGCATTGGGCTTTGGGGAAAATCAAGAGGAGAAGCACTGTACTTTCTGTGACATTCTGTTCTCTGCCTGTTTAGAAAATATTCTCCGTGCTTCCTCAGCTGTGATACAACAGTATTTCAGGTATTTCAGGACCTGTTTTTTCTCTTTTCTGCATCCTGTGTACCTGTAGAAGCTAGCAGGACCCTCACCCTTCATGAATGAAATATCGCTGGTATTTAAGCTAACACTTGGCTCAGCTGCAAGCTAGTGTAAAAAAACATACTTCAATGAAATCTGATCATATGGTATTTACTAATGTATTATTAATGGGCAGCTGAATGGCTTCAATAATAATTCTTAGTATTTTTCATCCCCTACAAGGGTAAAATAGACAGGTGCCCATTAATCTGGGTTATTTTAAATGAGCTACACAAAAGGGCTAAGTGGGCCCCTTATTTCCCTCACATCATCCCACAGCAAGAAAATATGATGTGACAGGGATTTGCCTTGACTTATATCATATGAAGAACAGGCCTGAAGTACACATAAAACTGCCTTTCTTTAATGTCTTCTGATTGTTTCACTGAATTTATGTTGCTTTGGTGCATTAATAATCAGTCTTTGAGAATTCCTTGGTATATCAGCTAGTTGTCTCCAAGGGACTTCTGTGTATCAACCTTGCAAGTATGTTAGCCTGTAGTAATATTTGTGTGCTTGGCTTGGAAAACTAGTCTTATTTTTTGATGTATTTACCAACTATGTGGCTAGATTATATTGTAATCCTGGATATAAACTAAATTTACATTATTATTATTTATATTACATGATGTGAGTAGGGTAGAATAATCAGACTTCCCAGGCTGACTAAAACTTTTGACCTCTGAGAGATTAAGCCTGACAATACCTGGCCAACTAGACTTTTTGCTCCTTTATGATAGCTTTCTGTTTAAAGTGTTTGGTTATTCCATAGATACAGTTACCACTCTTTAAAGTAATGCAAATGATGGAGTAACTACAGGAACATTTTAGGCTAGATTCTGTTGTTCTTCGTGCTGGACAGAAGATCCACTCAAGGCTGCACTAAAGACCAGAATCCCGTAGCGCGAGGTCCTCTGCCCACTGAATTTTGTTGACACAACAATTACATGTCCATGTGGATTTAGAGGATGACTAGAATGGTTTAGGATACCTAATACTGTTTGCACTCACTTGATGACTTGACGGGTCACTATGCAACTGCATAGCTTTTCAAATCACACTTCAGTCCAACTTTGGCTTTAACTACACTGTAGCTTTTGATAATACAGCTATCAATTAGGAACGAGTAAAAAGAAATTTAAGCTAGTCTCTGGGAAAAGATTTTGATCTTAAAACTTCACAGTCATATGGGAAGATTTTCAAAGATGGTTAACTCCTTTCAAGATCTGTCCTTCAAGTAAAGAAGCAAATTAAGTACTACTTTTTTCATTTTTCTAAACTAGAAACTCAAGCACAAAGCACAAAGAGAAGAGACACACTTAGAGAATCACACAGAAAAGTCAGAACTCACTTCTGAGTCATAAAACATTAAGGACAAGACAGGTTGCTCTGCCCCACACAGATACTCTCCAGCTCAATGAGATTAATAATAGTCTAGCGTGTTACTCAGGGTGTTAGAAGAATGGAATTTATTGTGTATCATCGTGGTATTCTGCAAGCTAGAGCTGGCTGCAGACTACAAAGGATGGCAGGGATGAAACAGGAGAAAGTACTGAATTTCTCCATTTAATATCCAGAAAGGGGGTTTCCATGGATTTCTACACTCAGTTCAGATTTATCAGTACTTCTCTGCATAACCATTTCATTGCTCTGATTGATCCTGTGAAGGACTCTTTTTATTCCTGGTAAGTCTGGCCTGAGCCTACAAAGTTACAAGGTCCATGGCCACAGGACAGATGAGGATGAAGAGCCTGATTGCAGGGACCCTGAGAATGTTTTATAGCTATGCACTGAAGTGCCATCACTGTTACTGACTGAAAAACCCACAACATGCCAATGTGTTTGAGGAGGCGCTGGGCTGAGAACTTCTGTTTGCTGAGAATTTCAATACTTCTTTTTAATTAAAAATGAAAGTTTCCTACAAGCCAGTAAACTTGCTGTTTTCCCCACTCTGATTATTAATATACAAAGCTCCAAAATTCAATAAAATCTCATTTTAGAGAAGAGACAATGAGCTGGCTGGCAGGATCTGTAAAGTGGCTGACAGACTTTCAGTCCTACCAAGAACAGTAAGTAAATATCTAAGCACAGATTTTTCAGCCTGAAAATAAATAAATAAACACATAAATGAAATAACAAGGAGACTATTATCAGTTTTGCTAGCAAAAGGTCAAAGTCTTTCAAATGAAAAGCACTGATACATCAAGGACAAACAAATAGACTGCCTTGCAAACCATGTGGATTTCTATGGCAGTTTATTTGTGTATATCCTGGGGGATCTACAGCACATTGAAAGAATGCATTTGATCCTTGTATTCTAAATAGATGTTTCTGTTGCTAGGTGATGTAATATCCTTGTAACCCTATGAACTCCAAGGACAATGGCATTCAGTGACATTTCTGTTGTCAGCAGCAAGCTGCTGGAAATGTGGAATGGAAGAATATTTTTAGTTGACGTTTGTTCTACAAAACTTTTTGGTTCAATACATTTGCATTAATTTGCTAGATTTTTAATACTATTTTTCTGCTAAAAACATAGCTATAATGTTTTCACTCTTGAAATGTTAGCTTTATCAAATGGCCTTTGGAAAGATTCAGCATTTAGTTTTAATCCAAACTCTCTATTTAAACCTATATTGGAGGGAAAACAGACTCTTGAGATACAGAAATGGCATTGGGAGGAGTTATTCAACTCTTGACTGTGCAGTGAGCCATCCACTGCAGTGCTTCAAAGGTCCTGATTATTCTCCAACATGTGTGCTGGGAGGGGAAAGAAGTGGAGGGAAGAAGAAGATGTCAGAGATGGAATGATAATAACACAAAATGAAGGTTGGCAAGAGAGTCAAATTTAGTTTAAACTTCTCTAACAAATGAATTAAAAAAAAATAAAATTAAACAGCTTTGAACTTATCATTTCACAGGAAGAAAGACCAAAAATCTGCAAAACTACAGTATGCTATTGGGGATATGAAGGCCAACACCTGTAACATAGTATCACAAGTGGGCAAGAATGTTGAGTGAAAACACTCAAATGGGACTGGTAAGTGGATCACGCCCCATACAGGACCCCACAGAAAAAATCTACACACTAATTAAAAAACCTTGCAAGCAAGCAGATCCCCAGCATTGCTGCCAATCTACCAGAGTTCCATTGATCTAATAACTGCTAAGGAACAGAAGTGAGGGAATAATTTCTTTATTAACTTAGTTGTCCACTACAGGGCTTTTGTGCGTGTGACAAATTCAACAAAGGATGCAACTTATGAAGTATGTTTGTTCAGTTCCTATTATGCTCCTAACTGGCTGCAGTAATCTAGCATAAGTGAGTCTCTGTTACAAAGATCCAAAATGAAAAGATCTTGCTAGGAATACGAAAGAAAAATGTAATGGCGTTAATGATTAGATAGAGTTTATTTTACCTTTTTATTGTTAACTATTAGAGTATTAAAAACAAAGGGAATATAAATTGCTAACAAGAGAACCTAGTGCAATTCAAATATGGAGGAATGCCAATTTTAGGATGCTTACTTAAACTTTATCTGAATTGTGGTAGTTAGAAGACTTCAAAATCCCTTGGCAGCAGTCTCTGACATTTCTACACATTGTTCTGAGTCTGAGCTGGATCCAAGTGAAGAAGAGGAGAAAAAAAGAAAAGTAAAGGTGGAAGATTTTTTTTTTCTAAATCTTTAGAAAATTTCTGTTGTTTTTGATCGATTGTTCAAGAATTTTCTATTGTCCTAAACCAGTTAGTTGAGCTTAATGAAGCAAAAAACCCAGACTGAGACATTGTCTTCCACATCACAGAACCCTCAAGTGAAATATTTTAGTTTTTCAAGCAAAAGGTTCAGTCGTGTTCAAATCATCTGATCTACAGTAGAAAATATCAGTAAGAGTCAGCATTTTCTTCAGTTAGTGACAGTTTCTCCCTGGTGCAAATGGCACCCAAAGCTCTGTTGTGAGGGCTACTGACTCAATTTGTATAATGCTACTCTAAAATCTAGATTATTTCAACAGTTTGACTGTTACCAATACCTGCTTCCTTTATAATACTCATGAACTAGTTTCTTCTTTCTTGCAAAGCATAATGTGTTGAAACGGGTTGCATCTTTGGATCCATAATAATTTGTTCATAACCAATAAAAAATGTAAAACCCTAAAGTTTTCTTAGACAAGTACTGGTTCAACTATCTGCCCTGTTTTCTTTAAATAATGATTGCAGCATTTTAGATTTTCTCAGTTTGTTTTCTGTATTTCTTCCCAAATAATGGTTATCATATGTTTCTACAGATGTCTGAGTGTGGACTGTGCTCAAAACCCTTCACGAGGGAAAAGTACAGTTCAGAAAAAGTCCAGATTTCTTACAGATAGTAGAACACGACCTGAGACACGAGCATGATGCCTACCTGTCCAATCTTGCTATTTGGCATGGCAAAACCAGAAGCTTCAGACCCATGGTTCTCTGGTAAAATGGTCATGGAAAACAAAGTAGCCATGCTAATACTAAGTAGAATATGAAAGAATTGTGTAAAATTAAATGGCTGTGTAAGGCATGTCAGTATACTGGAAACCAACTGGGTGATAACAGCTTTTGCCATCTGTGATAGGAAGCATAACTGTTTAATGGATTTGTTTACAGTTTATTGTGGCTTCCTGAATTTCACTGCCAACTGCATTATGGTGCAATTACACCCTCTTGGGATAATTGCTGCTTCCCTGGGAACAAGGGAGCCTGCTCCATTTTGGGGAAATATCTGGGATGTAGGAGGGCAGGCACAGCAGGATGAACATGGAAAGCAGAGACTGCAGGGCTGGAATAGAGAAGTGGTGGGAATCATAAGGGATGTATTAGCCCCAGAGACTGTCTCTGTAGCAGTCCTCTGAGGTGGCAGAAAGAATGAGACTTTCCTGGGAGGGCAGCACAGCCTTTCTGCAGGGCACAGCATAAAACTTAATTCAGGTGACAGCTGAATACTCCTTGACAGAAAAGTAAGTCTGGAGAACAGGAATGCCTCTGCAGAGGAATCTAACTGTGGTTAGGAAGGTAAGATGTGTTTTCTGGTCTTTTTTTTTGTGTGTCTTTTTTTTTTTTTTTAAATTAATGTATGTTATATCTCGTTGCTTACTTATATTTTCCGATTAAAAGTTAGTTTTCTTCAATTAATAATAAAACCTAATTTACTTCTGGAGAGAGTACACCAGAATACTCCAGAAAAAGTCTGAGCAAATTGTACCTCATACCTGTCACACAGTCCAGTGACACACCACACCATGAAACAAGCCTGATGAAGAAACTGTCCTCTTTTGTGTGGTTACTCTGAAGTCTGCTAATCTCTTTCAGGCTCAGCAAATCATAGGCTTTTTTCGCAAGCATTGTTTTTCTTAACTTTTTGGCATGTGAAGATCCATTTTTACCTGTCCCTTTTACCAGAGGAATCCGAGTGTAGAGGAAATCTACTGGAGAATAGAAAGGGGCTTTTCATCTTTATGTAGCACATAGGTAGCGCTCCTATCTGCTCTAATAACAACTGTGCCGCTTCTACATCTTTCAGATAATCACTGCCCTTGTGCAATGCTGCCTTCAGCAGCACTTTTAATCTGTGCCAAGCTATTTCTTAGCACTGCCTGTGACAAAGCAGCGCTGGATATACATGAATCCATTTATCCCGCTCCAGCTAATGTTGCATAATCTTTGCACACAGGCACAGGAGCTTTGCTATCAGAGTCCAGCAGTTTTCAGAAGAGAATTGCTCTGGCTGGCAGGGAAACGGCAGAGGCAAGCGTGCAGGTACCGGCATTGCACAGCTCGCCGAAAGGGTCACGCACACCGGTGGGACAACCACAAGGCGGCTGGATGCAGACAGAGATGGACCTGAACATAAAAAGATGCCCTTTTGGGGACAGAAACAGATGGATTCAGCAAGAGGTGTTCATCATTTGCACTGTATAGCTATGTTTGTATATATACCACATAAAGAGAAAAACCCCTCCATTTTCTTCCGGCTGCCTAAGCTTGTATTTATATTAAGTCAAAAACTCTCGGAAATAGGTATCCTGTGTACAGCAGAATAAGCAGTCTGAAGGCAGCAGCAATAAGCAAAACTAAACTGACAGTATCTGAGGAAGTATTTTCTGTCTTTCATTTTACTTATGTACTATGCAAATTTGCAGCACAAACTCTTCAGTCCCCACTATCCTGGTAAAAGCTTTCCAGTTTCCATTTATTCCACCTCTTGTTCCCTTAAAATATTAGAATGGGGGTTGCAGAAGAGTGTTGACATTGTTTTCTTTAATATTATAATTTTTCAATTACTGTAATTTAGTTAAATGAACTAATTGCCTGGAGTTTAGGCCATTATTACAACCCAAAATTCAGGATTTCAAGATCTTCACAAAAATAGTGTTTCTAAAAGATTTGAGAAAGCTACTTACTATTAACCAATTTTGACTAAATGCCATTTAATAACCAATAATAATCCTTAGTTTACTTAGTTCTCAGTGAATCATATTCATCCTTGACATATCCTTAGTGAAATCATTATATTAAGAGACATCGGAACTGTCATGCTCTAAGAATTTTACACTGTCTAAACTAACTTCTTCCTTAATCAGTCAAAAGTGTTGCCAGCAAGTCAGAGAGGAAAAGCCAGTGCCTTCAGCTTGTGTCAAGATTGTACTTGTCATTTATGGCCATACATAGATTTGGGAATTTGAATGCTACTTACTTGTTGGAAAATGCAGCTCATCTCTGCTGCCAAGGCAAGGTAGGATCCCCTCCAACATCTGTTTTCACTTACTCTTCCTTGCTTTGCAATGGGAAGTCTTTCGAGATTCTTGAAAAATACAATTTTTTTTTTTATACTTTATCACGTTTCAGGCAGGAGTGTAGAAAACCACTTTAGCTCAAACTTCCTTCTTCTGATCAGTATCTGTATTCTCCGATATCAGACAGTGCCATGTCTCATTTGAAGATTATGATAATAATCAAGTTTATCAGGCATTGATCTTGGTTTCCACATACAAGTTACTGTGCAGTAGTGTGATAATTCTGTACTTTTGACATACTCTGTCTCATAGTTGTATTTCATTTTCCTACCCAGGGAATCATAGGATGGTAGTGTTCCAGATGATGACCTGGTACTGTAAATATTTTCAGGATGAGCAAAATACCTTGCTATATTTTCAGGAAAATAACACAAATACAATGGTACTTTTCCATGCTGCCTTCTTAATCTCCACAATCTAAGTTTACATTTAAAAAAAAAAGTATATTTTATTATACACACAATGAGAGTAATTTACAGTTCCACCATTTCTGCATATTTTGGTATCCAGTTAGATAGTTAAAAGTAGCATTTTAAGTTGCTACAAGCGAGTTTCTGAATAAAACGAGCATTGAAATATTATCACTGCTTTGGACTCACTGCTTTATATTTTGAACTCTCACCAAGATCAAAGATGATGATTATAAATGAAGATCAGTGCAATTCACCTTGAGTAACAGATCAACTAAAAAGTAAAGACAGCCAAGCATATCCTCAACTCTTGATTCAGAAAGAGAAGTCCAGGAAGCCTAGGTGAATTCTACAGGGCAGCCAAATGCAAAGGTCTAAAAGATACAGGAAGAAAATTCCAGCTATGCTGGCTGTAAGAACCCAGACCAGTACCTCCATGATCATGTACTGAATTTTTTCAAGAGTATTCGGAGCATAGTTTTCTATGAGCAGTGCAGAGGAATATTACTACCTTTCATTCTCTGCGGGGTTCTTTCTAGAGAGTTTGCACTCTTTAGCTTGAAATAGTGTTTAATGGATGACTGATTAAACACATGTTCCAAGAGTTGTACAAATCTTTTCTAGATAGGAAGAAATGCAGCGGAATATTACCATGGGTGCAAGTGACACATTCCCCTATCACAAAGACAAATTCGTAGTGAGCTTCCAATGCATTGATCACATACTGCTCAGAAATAAATGTTCTAAGCAAACATCTAACCTTTCTCCAGTCATCCCTTAATGAAATAATAGCAAGTCAATATTAGTTATTTTCTAATTTCTTAGATTTCTGCTGGCTAGTTTCCATGCCTTACAAAGACAGTAATAGGATGATAGCATATCTGTCATCAGCCTTTAATACCAGAAATTACTGTTTATGGCATGGAATGCTACGGGGGAAGATATTCCAATTATTTTTCCATTTTTTAGCAGCTAATGTTCCAAGTAGCTGAATTGAGGTCAGTCCCCATGAAGTGACTACATTCAACAGAGACTACATTCTTTGGCAGCAGTAAACACTTGGATGGACTAACAAGGAAAATGAATGTCCCCTCTACTGAAAACATGGGACAAAGACCAAACTTCTCTTGACTGGAAAGTCACCAGGTGCTTGGGATTTTATCCCAGCACAGAACTCTGTCTTTTTGGCTTATTGAGCTCAAGCAGGCTCCAGGCATCACTTCAAATTTAGGGTGTATTGTCAAGGTTACAAAGAGAGCTTGACTTCACAGCCCAGCTATCTCTGGATGAAATAAATGCAATCACCCATAGATTCTCAAGTGTTTTTTAAAAAACACGCCAAAAATACAAAACATTTTCACAGCTTGAAGACTACAGGCATTTTGATGGTCAGTCCTTCAGCTATGTGTGATAGATTTTGCACAGAATTTTTAACACAGTTATTGCCTATTTAGCATACCACCACAAATGACACACTAAAACTTGTTTCTGTGCAAAGCCCTGCCTTGGAGATCAACACCAGACAGGTTGGTTTGGTTGCTTTTGTGAAGGGGAGCTTGTACATCTTTCCTTTCAGCCTTCAGGGCCTGCTTTGGATTTTCACTGCAGTCGTTCAGGTTCATAGTCAGAACCATCACATCATTCTTGAGCCAGCACCCCACATCCCACAGCCCTTGTTGTCTGACTTTTCTGTCAGTCCCCAAAGTTTCCTTTCTTTCCAACAGTTTGTCTTTTTGATTCTCTCTTCCTCCTCTTCAAGTACAGGAGTATTTCTCCAGCCTTAAGCATGGGAACCAGAAGTTCTCCTGGGGACATTATTCTGCTCCTGCTCCCTGCAGGAAAAAGAAACATCTCCCCAGTATTTCAGCCACTCTATTCTCCTAAGGCACTTTCATATGAAAGACAAGCATTTATTCTGATGACTTCGAAGACTGCTTTGTCCCCAAGGAACATAATACCAGTCATGTTGGCTGATTGCTGACTCTGTATGTTCTGAGACATTAAGTGGCCTTATAAAAATCAGCTGCAATTCAAAAGCTGTTTGCATGCAGCTACGTGTCCTCAAGTTGCCATACCACACAACTGTCACAACTCATGTCAAGCTGTCACATAATCCTGAAGACTTCCCAGCCCTTCTCTAGTGAAAACGAATGGAAAGAAATGCTTTCCCTTTTTCTGTCCAAAAGAACATCCCCTTCTGTTTCAAGTTCAGATTGCAGAATGATTGTCAATGTTTTTAGTATGTCCAAGTTGGGGCTTTCTCTCTGACTTCCTGAGACTTCTACCTGTATTTTCATATAAAATATAGTAAAAGATTATTCTCCAGAAGCTTAGAAAATAAGACAATATAACATTTGATCTCTAGGGGGGGTTGTTAGATTTTAATTTATGATAACCAGTCCCTCTTATCTTAGGGGTATATGTCATTCAGCATCTTTTAGCAGCATCTAGAATCATTGGACTATCTTTCGAAGCTTGTGGGGGTTCAAATTGCATTCCCATTTGCATGTTCTGGCCTTCATGTATTATCATTGTATTTTCTTATAAATTTCTGTTGAGTTCTATGTTTTAAAGAGATTCAGCTTTTACCTTTTCAACAGATGAGGCATAGCATCATTCATTACCATTAAAAAAAAAAAAGTGAGGTTCCCTTCTCCCTTTCTTTTACACAGCAGTTGCAATGTAGATTGACTATATTATGATTTTTTAAAATATTGTTTTCTTTACTTTTCATGAAGTACTTTGTTTCTTTTTCTCCTGACAATGTGATTGATTATTTTTGGTTTTCCCTGGGTCATTAATAATGCAATTATGAAATATGCTATTACAGAGGAATGTGGGGAGTGATAAATATAAGAGTAACATTCACTCGAAAAACCTCCAGACTTAACCCTAGGCTATTCAATGTACAACAGTTATGTTGTGAGTGGAAGCACAGAAGGCACACTTTGGTTCCTAACATGCCACCTCTTTCCTGCCTAATTTCCTCTACAGATCTAGTGTTGGCAGAAAGAGGGTATGTAATCTTTGATGCTGCTGAATCCGGCTGCCTAGTTTTTACAACTTTTTTCTTGTGGTGTTTGTATTAGACTTGTGTTGCAGAACCAATGAGGGTTTTAAATACCCTTGCCTGACCAATTTTTATTAGATTTATCAGAGAACATTTGCATATGGAACGGAAATCTAAAGCAATTTTATACAGCTGAGATATTGAACTTTCAAAATAAAGATTTACAAATGCATAGTCAAGCAGTAATGTGGTAATATACTTCACGAAATAATATTCTACAAAGAGGATAGAACATATGATCAAAACCAATTCTTCAAATCTTAAATACCATATTGCAGTCATTTCTAAATTGAAACACCCCAAAGCCACATTTCATGTTACAATGTGACCATCTTTCCTCATTTCTGAGCATGAAGATCTTTACTTCAAATTAAAAAAAAATAAATACAGATAAGGAGAGAAACAAGCCACCAAAAAAAAAAAAAGTTTATATTTTCTAACTGTTCTGTAACAACCTATTAACCTTATTTTATCTACCAGAAACTGAGTTTGCATATCAGCAGAATGCTTCTTTCATGAGGAAGTGAAGGCAATATATTTTAAAAGAATATTAAGCTACACTATCCACTTTTGAAAATACAGATTCACTAGGAATGCTGACAGACATTTTGCCTCAGGACAGCCAAGTGCTGCTGTACAACATGTCTATAACATCACTAAAGACATCATTTAAAGCACATTAAGAAAGGAAATCAGGATACTGCTAAATGGTGGTATATCCTGAGCACCATTCTAATTCTGCTGCCTATTAAAACGGTCAGCCTTTATTCAAATCCAAACCAGTTACTGTAGAAGTTGCAATCTAATCATACTTAGTTATTTATCTGATGGAGACTGCAAGTTCTTTTGCCCATCCACACAAAGACTAAACATGTCCTAAAGCAAGCCACGTTCAAACCGTTCGAAGTAAACTATACTTGCCTCCATCTAGGTTTTACTCCATTGTTCAGAGAAAACATTGGGTTACCATTTGCGCTTGACATCTTGTGGAGACCATAGACCAGAAAAATGCTCCAAGACCATTTGTTCTTAATGAAAGCAATTTGTTACTAGCTGAAGCAAAGTGTCCTTTGTCCTTCTGCCAAAATCGCCTTGTCTATCATGTACGTTTGCTGAGCTCACACACAATAATGGAAACATTATGAGATATTCTTAAAACAACAGCATTACAAGCAGGACACACTTCATTGTTCAAAAACAATAGGCATGAGTATGTTCTTCTTCGTCACACTTTTATCTACCATAGAAGCTCATTGACACAGCAGAGGTTCAGCATTTCTTAATTGCCTTTTTAATTTAGTCCACTTTTTCCCCAGGGCTGATACACTGATTCCTCTCATTGCTCCCTCCTCCCCCTCTCACTAGAGCTGCGTTTATGAGATACATTTTAAAACAGCTGCTTTTTTTATTATGTTCACATATTCTTATATAACTATATTTCTTTCCTTTATGCATTTAATAAGCACTTTGAGGCAAGTGTTAGGAATACTCAAGGGAAATACAGATATCCTGGGAGTAGAAGGTTTTTAAAAGGAGGGAGGACTGAAATTAAAAAAAAAAAAAGTAATAAATAACCTAGGAAGGAAAAGGGTAGGTGGGTCATGAAAATTATAGATAGCAAAATGGTTCTCAGCTAATCCCATTACTACAGGCAGCCTTAGGAGAGCAAAGTCACATAATTTCACATACATGGCCTTTGTCTGTACAGGACAGCACTTCACAGTGGCAACCCAGAAAAGAACAGGATTCATAGATGTGTGGCCATAAGAATATTTAGAGAACAGTTGAGCTGCCTAATGTAGCCCTCATTTCCTTTACTGTGTAAGTTTTTGGGTGCTCCAACACATTTCCTTAAAAATAGTAGTAAAACTGTACAGAAATCATTTACGTACCTGTAGGGTACATGAAACAGTATGTATGAGGTTGTTCAGGCTGGTAGAATTAAGAGTATACTTCACATGGCTGTCTTTCCATTACAAAGAGAAGGAAAAAAAAAAAAAAGAAAAAAGTCATCATACATTGTGGAAAAGGAACGGCACAGGAATATGAAATATTCATGACTCTCCTCTCTGAACAAGTGTGGTTAAACTAGTGAGCTAAAGTACACAGATAAACCAAACAAAGTGTTGTATACTACTGAAGAACTAAAGAAAAAAGGAAGATACTATATATGGTGCAGTACATATCAGTTGTATCAAAAGCCATAGCTTATATTGCAGTAGAGCATCCTTTTTCTCCACCTACAATATGCTCGAGTCATGTTTACTAGGAATTGAAGGGGTTCATCTAGATGTTGCCAAAGGAGCAAGACTCCTAACGCAGACCAGTTGACCATTGCTGTATGCCATGTATGGTATTAACAATGACACAGTATGCATAAAGATCCATTTTTTAAATGAAATGAAAAATTGTTACAGTTCTTGAAAAACATGAATGTAATTGTTCATATTTATACATTTTGCCTTTCAGGAGAAGAATGAGAAAATATTGTCACCAATACCGTGAAATTTTCTCCGCTGCAATAAAACCCAATCCCGTTTAAAATACAGATTTGAAAGAGTAGTTAAATAAGTAGTGCATTTTTAAAGTGCTAGTTAGTACTTACCAAAGGTGCTGACTAAACTAGAGTCACCACATCATGGGACAATGCAGTGCTAGTTTTCACAAAGCCCCTATTATCTGCTTTGCTTTTTCTCTGAAAATACTGAAGATTGAGTCAGCTTGAATCTTTTCCATACCATGGCTGCCAAAATTAAATATCACTCCTGCATGTCTGTGAGTTTACTCCCTGGTTACAGAAACCAGTATCCCATCACATGCTATCTACCAGCTGCCCTATGTATAACAAAGACACGTTAGGTTCAGGCACCTATCAATTAGGCATGAGAGACTCCCTTAATTAATTTCACATGGGCTACAAAATGGCTACAGTATCAGTTCATCAGTGAGTTCTTATCACCCTGAGCTGGATTTCAGTCTGTGGCTTATACTCCTTTGCATAAGTGTCCTTGCAGGTAAGTGACAGGTTTATTTTCCTACCACTGGTAGGAATCAAAATTAACTTTCAGATTGTATTAAATAAAATTATACGAGGAATTTTTCTCTTTAGAAGAGTTCTCAGTGTATCACTGTTCCTGTTTCCTTCCATACAAGCCCTCTCACAATCCTCCACACATCTTTCAAGTTACTTCAGTTAGAAATAAACATCTGGGTTAGTAATAATTTTTACATGTCTGTACAATACAGAGACAAAGGTTATAAAGCGATTTGTTAAATTACATTTTTGTATATGCTGAAATGCTTTACATGTTCAGAACTGAACATGGAGAAGAATCTCTTTATTTCTTTGTTTTTCTGTACCACTTGCCACATCTGTTTACTCATCCTTCCTTCTTCTTCAGCTGTCATTTCCTCAAATATCTACATGCTTATCTTTCATTTCCTTGACCCTTGCTAGCAACCTGTTTAGAAAGTAGAAATCACCAAGGTGCTACTGCACTGCAGGGCAGGCACCTTTTGAATGCTGCAGTTCTGGTCCCTAAAACTGTAGATGAATATGGCAGAAGTAGAGAAGGAACAGAGAAGTGCGAATGGGGGTACAAACGTCCTCCGCAAAAGAAGAGGTTCAGCAGGTGATACCTCTAGTTCAGGAAAGAGGCAGTTGAGGAGGAATATGATGGAAGTTAATGAAATCCTTTGCGGCATGGAGAAGGAGATAAATATATTGTGAAACTTGCTGCTCTGGGATGTTGTGAGGGCCAAAAGGATAATTAGTTTTGGAAAGAGATTTCAAAGCTACATGGAAGATATATATACATATAATTTACATCACTATATATACTGGTGGCTGTTAAACATCATGATAAAGATATATCGGTGATAAAATGTTGATTGCTGGAAACTGGCTAGGTGTGCCAGCAGTGAGATTGTTCTTTTCTTGCCTTCATTATTATATTGTTTTCTTAGAGAATATTAGCCACCGTCAGGCTAGAAGGTTAG
Organism: Haliaeetus leucocephalus; assembly: GCF_000737465.1. NCBI lineage: Eukaryota > Metazoa > Chordata > Aves > Accipitriformes > Accipitridae > Haliaeetus > Haliaeetus leucocephalus. The sequence goes on along the minus strand of NW_010972820.1, from coordinate 9,620,068 downwards.
GTGGACCTTTGGCTTGACCCAGTTTGGTCAATCTGGTGCTGTTGCAAGTCACTTACCTCTATTTCTCCACAGAGCCCCCATTTCTGACTTAATGTCTGTGACAGGTCATGCTCGCTCCTTTCCAGATTATTTTGCTCAGTCATTAATCCCAGTACCCTTTCTCAGTGGACCCTTTAGGAATCCTGCTTCCACTGATTTTTTTTTTTTTTTTCCCCCTTTTCCCTGCTCCCACTCATCCATGCTAACGTTAATCTATGCTAGCTAAAATAATTCCAGCATTTTAAAAACATGTGAACTGTGTTATGTAAACATGTGAATATGGTCCTGTTTGTCTTCCCCTGAGGCCTGGCCTGCTTGTAACAGAAAAACAGGCAGAGTAAAAATTGCGTTGTGTTTCTTTTGTGGTTTTTTTTTCACTTCAGTCCACAATAAGAACAACTGTATTTTTTGAACCCTTTGCGAAAAAGACACTATTTTTAAATGTGGGGGTTTGGATGTTTGCAAGAGAATAACCGTATTGCTAAAGGTTTATATCAATGATGGTTACACTCACAAAGAAAAAACATTGTTTTGACTGTGTGATACTATCTATAAGGTATTACAGTAAAAACAGAGATGGGAAGGACTATTGGCTTTCGGATTTTTTTATTTTATTTGTATTACTCTATTTGCTTAGTCCAGGCAGAAATGCAAGTACTTATGCAAAGGTTTCCTGTGGTTTCGAAAGTGGAATCCAATATACTCTAATGCACATCTCTATTGGAGCTTCTGTCATAATAAGGTTGATTCACTTATTCAAACCACCCTTATTCCCAACTGTACCTTCACTAGAAATAGATCCTAATCGCTGTCAGTTCCCTTGGGCCTTAAAAAGCTGAAGCAATACAAAAGTGTGTATAAGTTTTAGATAATGTAGTCACATTTTTCTAATCATATTTCTAATTTCACTAGCTTGTTACACAAAAGCGCTGATTGGGGAACAAGATCATAAAAGCCTAAGAGATAATACTGAATCACTCACACCAGAATGTAATAATTGTAGAGTTGCTTAAAGAGCTGGCATAAAAATACAATGAATCCCCAAAGCTGCATTTGCAGGGTACTTTCAAAGAGGAACAAATAATGCCCAGGGGTGGGGCATGGGGAAGCTTGTACAAAACCAATGATTTCTACAATAATTAAAATTTTAATCAAACCATTGATTCCCTTCCCCATCCCCCAATACACAGAACATTTCAGGCAAACAGGGAAAGGGCCATTTGTCAGGAAGCACTGTGAAAACGCACATTTGAAATAAAGAAAAAAACAAGTGTACTGCAGCTGAAAAACAGATACCTTCTAATGAAGGCAATACCTTTATAGTTCTTGTTTTTACATGTGTCTTGAAAGAATAGGAGTCACTTTGAAATTCAAAAAAAATCAGTGCATTCTGATTTCTGAAGACTGCCTAAGAAGATAGAATAAAATGCCAGCTTTGATAGTTCTGTAAGAATTTTTTCACAGCAGTACTGAAGGGAACTCTTACGTATTGAGAAGGGGGTTGGAGACAGTCTGTCTTTGTGTCTCAGTTTTCAGCATAAGACTGTGAAATGCTTACCGGCTCTCAATTTTCCTCATTTTCCATGTGCGACGAGGCATGTATTGAAGGACATGATGGATCTAGCACGCCAAGTTATACAACAATGAGGAGGCTCAGTACTATGTGGCATCTGGAGGATGTCCCTTGGGCCCCTTCTTGTGTGAAACCCCCAACGAATTTACAGGGCGCAGGAGCAATAGAGAGCAGTGAACTCTCTCCTCTTCCACCACCCTCCCATTCCAGGCACAGCCAATCACAAGATTGGATTTAATGGCATTTTCAGGTGTTATAGGGGTCACAGAGCTGCAAAGGCACTATACCAAAAAACGTGCGAGCAAGACTCCCAGTCCAGGAGATTCCGAAGCAAGACCACATGCACGAGGGCACGAGGCTTGTGTCAAGTGCAGAGGCTCGGGGAGGTCCATCCTCAGAGCCAGGTTCCCGAGCCCGAGCTCTTGCAGTGGTGGGATAGGATCAGAGCCTCAGCAGTCTTGCTACAAAAAGAAAAATCCTTCTGCTTTTCCATGTAGCAAAGCCAAGCCTGAAAATACAAGCTGAGCGTGTCTGTCTGGAGCTGCTGATACCATTAGTTTAATTATTAAAAGACTCAGAGCCCGGGCAGATTGCTTGCAGAAGTTGAAGTTGTTATCACTTAGGTCAGACTTCTAGCAGTTCAGCTTGATGGACACAGGTGGGAACTGAGAGGTAAAAGCGGAAACTCCAGTAATGCCTTTTTATGGGGCCAGTACATTTCCAACAACAGAATATAGCAGGCTCTTCTTGAGGGCAACTAAATCTTCCAGGACTTATGTGCCAAAACTCTAAACTGACTTAGAAACTGTTTTGATGAGATCAGTGCAACTGCATCAGAGGAGAGACTCTGACTGGATTAAGCACTTCCTAAAAACTGGTGGTGTAAAGTCAGGCTGTTGTAGGAGGTAGTTCGAACCAAGCTGCTAGACTGTGTCAGGGTGTCTGAGGAGGTCTCACACTTCCAGTCTGCCCGCTCTGATGTGGGGCAATATTCCCTAGAAGAGAAGTGAAATCAAATAACTGGAGACGGCAACATAAAGTGCTGCATCCATTTCTTTACATAATGTCTGTCTGCAAGTTAAATATCCCTTTTTTGAAAATTCAGGCAATTACTTCTATGTCCAGTGGATAAAGGATTTATTTCCATCTTTATATAAAAAGACAGCTGACGTGTTCAGTCTTCTCTGAACAAATTGACATTTTTCAACCACCTCTGAACTGCTTGCCTGCACTCCGTAGTTAGCTGCCACTCTACAAATAGCAAGCGTTTCCAAAAAACAAACGATGGAGCCATGAATTGTACATGTCATGGTCTACTTTGTCCAGCTACAGTCACAACATGCCTGTGTTAGTGAACATTTGCCTATGCAAGTATTCCATGGGCTCCCCAAAGTATGCAAAACTCACTGTTACGAAACAAATAATAACGTTTTCTATTTTTTCAAAATAAGAAAACTTTGTCCCCCAAATCACAGCTCTTAAAGGCAGATCTATTGGTAAGTTTGGAGTCTTTTCCTCGAATGAGTATTTGCTGTTCCAAAATGAGATTGACTGCTCAGCCTTTTTGCTACAGTCTGGTGAGCTAAAAGCCATATGTTTCAAAATCAAAACAGAGATTCTCATATAATTATTAGACTGTAGGAGTTAGGTTTAAAAAATAGATGACAAATACCCCAACGCTTCTAATAGAATTGCAGGAGGTGACCAACCTTGAAACTCAATTCATGGTGTGTAATTGCACAAAGTAGTAAGAATGTACTTTTCCCTGTACCATATGGGAATGTCTTGAATCCTTGATTTTCCTATATCTACACAAGCAGCACAGTGCATAGAATTGTGAGGTGAAGCTCCTTTGAAAAAGGAAAAAGAAATCCTTTCAATGTGCTTTTGTCTTCACATATAGGCTTTACAACCTACCTGCACATCACAAATGTCATAAAATCAGAATCTTCACAAGTAAAGTTCTAGCCTGTCTCTTTCATAGTGCAATAAAAGAAATAATCAGTAATTTTACTTTGTGCCTTCATTATACCATTTGCATGGATCTCTCCTAGATAGCAGTCAGACTAATTGCCACAAATTTTTCAGACAACTGGCTTGCATTATCTTCTGTATACAATGTAGAGAAAACAAACAGATTGCATCTATACAGATAGGAAAAAGGCTGTTATTTCTGTAGCTTCAACAAGTTTTGAAAAACGTATGGTACCTCTCACAGGATTTGGTGCTTTGTACATAGTAACTATTGCTTAAAATTTTGAAGAATAAATGTTGCTATAAAAATCCATATTTGTTTAAAGGTATAATTATTATGTTTTGAGAAATCTAGAGGCTATTCTTAAAATGCACATTTTTCCTTGATGTAATTAAATCATAGAGGACCTATGAGAAGAAATGGCTTATGTTTGTCTTGTTTTGAACAGCATGAAGCAATTGTCCAAGACAGCTGACATCAGTGATACTGATACGTAACAAATGAGAAAAATGAAAAAAAAAAATCCTATTAGATTCAAGGTGAGTTAATACTTACAGTAAGACATGTAAAATACTCCACTTTCACAATGCTAAGATGCTGCAAAGACAATGAGAATACAATAGTAAAGAGAAAATTAAAGTATTTGTGTCTTGGACTTCTCACCATATCCGAGACAATGCTTATTTGAACTTATTGGAAGTCAACTGATGAAGAAAATAAAGAAGTACTGCTGTCGTTGCTATTTAAACATGCATTGCAAATGGATACTATGACTGCCATGAAAACCGACAGAATCTAATCAAGTCCCAAATGTTGAGTAGGGAATGATTAACATAGCACTGATACCTAAGCTGATACTAGTCAGTTCCCAAAGAAGGCAGTGTTACTTGGCACTGACAGTCACAACTTTATCATGTGTCTTGGTAATTCTGCTCTTGTTCTGCAGAGGTGTACATTGTGCACAGAGGAGTACAGAGGTGTATGTTGTACTGTTTGGGATACCTACGTTCTACTTCTTTTATCACGGAGAAACAGGTTGTCTCAGAGTCTACTGGACAAAGGAAGACATTTTCTGCTATGTTAAGTCATGTTTATGCAACCTGCAGCCTATTTTGATGAGTGCCGGAAAATCATTTAACATATTCTGATACTTCAATGGACTAGGCCTGCTTATATGATGACTCTCTTAGAGCACGCCTGAAGAAAGAGAAAATGATGGTCAGTTCCCTAATGATCTGTAATTTCTTCAATGCCTTATTGAGGGAGCCAGCTGTTAGAAAGGCTAAAGAAGAACCAGCACATGGACAGGCTCTAATTTCAAGTTCCATTTGCTTTAGATCTTCTAGATGAACTCTCCCAATGGCTGTGTCACTGAAGTTCCTGGATTTGTAACCAGATAAAAAGATTTTATGCCATGAAGTAAAGGATTTTTGGAACTTGCTTCTGACCAGAACTAACAGAAATGGATGTTCAAGTAATGTACGTACAATGAAATTTTCATGGAATGTCCACTTTTCTAATGTTTTGGGGTTTTTTGTTGGGTTTTTTTTGTTGGGTTTTTTTTCAGTTTTAGCTTGACTTAGACTATATGAATTTACTACAGATTGGAAATCTACAGTCAAGTAAGGATGTTGCACTAGTCCAGAACAATTCCTTGCTTGCTCAAAGAGCATAAAGGTTTGGAATAATCTATTGAAGAATGGAGTTCCTATCTTGTTGCTGGTGAGCAGACAGGAGTTCAAGGAAGCTCCCCTTTCTAATGGAGAAAGTATTGGAAAAGAAGACATCCTATTTAATTTTATCTCATAGCTTCTGGCCTTCTTTTGACAAGAATATTGATTTTTGGAAATAGATAAGATAAGCACCAGAACTTCAGCTGGGCTGAAGACATGTCCCTAAGGATCTCTTCACAGACCTTCAGGCTCACTAGGTGCCGTTAATTGCTCAGGCTGAAGGAGTCTCTGTTATTTCATGGTGAAAAGTATCTGGTGGATGTACTCAGAACTCTCTGTCCCTTTCTGAAGCTGGGCCTGGAGTTGGTGTTTCTCATTTCAGACTGTGCATTCCTACAGATACTGTTAGAGGTTTCCAAATCCAAGACCCCAACAGGCGATAGGCTGCTGCAGCTCCAAGCCTCCAGCTCCAACCAGTAGCATGGCTGAGCATGAATTCCCTGGAGGCACACACACATAAACACACGTATGCGTGGTCTCCTCGGCCGTTGGCCAGGACCCCCTGGTCCTACACTCAGCCCCCTATGCACACACAGACACTCACATAGATGCATACAGAGCCCTCACCCGGGAAAGGAGGTAAAAATGGAGTTTGAAGAGAATCCAGAACCGACTGCAGGCCCCAGGCACAGGGCATGGCCAGACACGTCCTGACCCGCCAGCCGTTCACACCCAACCGCCACCTTTTACCCTGTTCCCTCTATTTTCCCACAGTTGATTCTTCCTGTCCCTCCCTTTCCCCACCTTTGATTCCTCCCTAAACATCCCACAATGAGTCTTGTGCAATCTTCCCAAGCACCCCAGAACAAGCCCATACCCCCCGGCAGCGACCCCTCAGTCCGTAGGGGATCTCAGGCCAGGCTCTCCCACTGACCCACGGTGGTGGGTGTCACCCCTGGCCCGTGGGGCTGATGCCCTCCTGGGACGGACAGGGGTGGCCAGGGCAGGGGCTCACGTCCCTGGCTGGGTTATTGGGTTTCCCTCGCCTGGTGTTCTGCCTCTCTGCTCCTTCGTGCCTGGGCAGATGAACCTTTAATTGCACATCCTAACAGATACATCAGCCCTTACTGACTGTGTCACGAAGGGAATCGTCTCCTGCATCTCCCACGGCTGTTCCAGGAGAGTCTGAGGAGGGAAGCGGCCCCACCTCCGCCATCTGCCGCAGCACACAAGGAGCGGGGATGCCCAGCCTGCACGCAACGTCTCGCTGCTGATTCAGATCGCCTCTCCGCTCTATCGTGCCCAACCCCTAGTCAATGGCCCGATCCATTCCAGGGACTGTGGAAGGCTTCTCAAGCTTCTGCTAGCTGTCAGCTGCCTCAAGAAGTTGTTACCACCAGCCACGAGTCACTAGGAAACAGGTAAACTTGACATTTGAAGAGAAATGAAGCTGAGTATTTTTTCCTCTCACGTTATTCTGTGACAATTTCAGTCACACTTCAGTCCTTCTAGTGATGCGCTCTCACCAGACTTTGTGCAATCAGTTATCGAGAAACACTTTCTCATCCCAAGAGCTGAAAGAGACCCTTTGCAAATGACTGACTTGATATTTCCCTACTTATTGCAACAGATGATGCAAAAAGCAGAGGACATTTGCCCTGCCGCCATAGCAGTTGCTGGAGTGTCTTGTGAGGGGCAGCCTGCCAGAGATCCTATAAAACCCTGCAGAAAACACCAGGAGGGATGATGGTCATTGATAGGAAGAGTACACATTAATTCATGCTGATGAAAATAGTGGGTATGTTGACCATATTTTCATCAGCAAGAACTGAGCTGTGCTCATGCTAAGAGTGGGGTTTATCAGGTTAGGGCAACGGAAAGGTAGTACTCCAAATAGCATCGCCTGCTGCACTACGTGCACTTCAAGTTATATGACAATATAGTCCCTGCATCAGAAATGGAATTTTATCTGTTGCCCCTGTAGTGGAAGGGAGGTATGCTGAAAAGCAGATTAGTTAATCAGTTTCTATGTGTTTTAATCTAAATACGTCTGCGTGACTATGTGATTATTCCTGTGGTCCCAGCTCAGCCACAGCATGTCTGACAATTAACCACATTTTCACTTCTCCTCTCTCTTGATAGGTTAAGACACACTAAACCTGACTCCAGACTTCCCTCAGGTAATGTTTATAAAATGGGAGGCAATAACTAACAGGAGAGAAACAATAAAAACCTGATTCTTTGGTCTTTTCTCTATTGTCACTGGCTCTGGAAGCATTCCTAATCCATTTCAGAGCAAAACCAAACAAGTAACAGAACGGTGAGGGTAATTATAGTTATCAAATTTATGCTTGTGATGTGACGTGTTGCTGAACAACGTTCAGTAAGTGCTTTGCCTCCAAGAGTTACTAGTATAAAGTCTGTGGCAGATCTGGGCACAGAACTCAGGGACCACTTATTTAACCATGGGACAATTAAACATCCACCACAACTGACAAAAATCTACTAACAATCACAACTGAAATAAAATATGCATTTTTTTGGAGGGTGGCATTTTATAAAATTTCAGAAAGGTGTTACCAGTATAAATCTGGTAGGTTTCACAGAGAATAAATATCCTAATTCTTCAACAACAACAAAAAAATATCTTAAGTCTGTAATTAAGAGATGATTACCAGAAGTATTTAAGTATTGTATATGACTCCATATAAATGTCCTTCAGTGTTGTTTAAAATATTTTGGGATTGGACTATTTTTTAAAAAATATAATATAAAAATACAGGAAAAAATAAATTTGTGAACAATATGAATTAGCCTATTTTGATTTGCATTTGAACAAGATTATACACACAGAATTTAACAAACCTGATTCACTCTCTCAGGACAGAATACAAATTTAATTCATTAATTGCTTTTCGCTTTATTTACAGGTTAAAACTCCACTGAGACACATCATTTCACATTTAGGAGATCCTGGTTGCATGGCTATCAATCAGCGTTACAGATTAGTTAAGCATATAAAAATTACTTTTCCTTTTTTTTTTTCTAGCTTGCTGAAAATATTCAGCCACAATAAATAAATCAAAACATCCATGTTTTGCCCTCCGTAATGTGACTTACAGCTGTCAGTGGCCTCAGAACAAGCAGGACACCCAGTTAAAGATAGATTAGTCTTTAATCAATTGGCAATGAATGTCTGGCACTTGCTGGTAGCTGTGTGCTCTCTGTGGAGTGCTGTATCTGAGTGAGGTTGTTGAGTATTTATCCTTATTTTCCTTTTTAAAACACACATATTTTTTTCCGTAGGGGCAGATTTATTTGCAGTTGACACTCAGTTTTGCTTGGACTTCAGTTGCCCCCAAACTATTCTGCCCCCACTCATGTTGAACTACGGCATTGATTTCATGATCCACCAAAAAATGAATAAAAGATGAATTTTGACTTTGTTAAATTTTAGCCAACCAAAGTTCAAAAGATCGGAGGACTACAACAGAGATGTAGTAACAGAAATGTAGGAGTAATGAAACTAGAACAAACTCTCAGTGGAAAAATATATTTGCAGACATGGTCTGCAGCCTTTTAAATGTAACGATACTTGAAATTTAGTCTGCAGGTAACCTGGACCTTTGTATAACTCATGCTGACCAGCAACAGGAGCAGAAATGTATCAAAGATAGAAAAGCTTTGGACAGCACAAGTCAGATTAAGCAGAACGGGAAGATAGGAAAAAAGAAACCTAACTTTCTAATATTCATGTGTGTAAACTGCGCTGCTGATGATCTGTTCAATTTTATTATACAACAGTGTATGTGAATATATGATACCCAAATACAGGCAAGAAAAGGAGAATCACAATGTTTCTGCAATCACACAGCAGCCCACAGGCAGTCAGAGACACGCAAAAGCATCCATCAAGCAGGACTTCACAGGAGGAAAGCTCAGGATATAGTACAAGCAGGAAAGGTTCCACCAGAGGTTCTGCAGGAAAGGGCACAAGAATCATCAGATGTGTGATTTTTCCTTATGTGGAATGGGTATATCACAGAAATCAGTGAAATTATGAATGGTCTGGAAAGAGCAAAGAGGAAGTTTTCATTCAGTGGTACGTAATAGAAGAGTGGATAAGGAATTAGAAGAAATTATCAAGCAGGAAATTTAAAATAAATGAAAAGTGGTAGGTTTTTTACCCACATGTAACTGCACTTTGGATTTCATTACCAAGAAAAGTTGTGGAGGCCAAAAGTATAAATGGATTAAAAAATCAAATAAGCAAGTTTATGGAAAATATTTCCATAGGAAATACAAAGAGCAGAGGTCCAGACGCAGCTTCCAGTTCTCAAAACCTCTAAGCTGTATCATTCCGTTCACATTGAGTTTTAACTCTTTAAAAGTCTCCTGTTAATTACTGAGAGAGATGGAGTTTTGGTTCAACCCTTAGATTCTTATATACTGGGACTGCAGCAAGTGGTTTGTATATGTCATACTGGATCCTGTAAGAAAATGCTTTTACTGTCATTAAGAACACTACTACAGCATTTAACAAGTGATTTCAGGATTCAGATGCCATTGTGCCAAACAAGAAATGAAGAAGCCTTTTCTTAAACCACAGATCATGATCTTTTCCTAAGCAATGGGACTTATTTTACTTAACCATGTACAAATATGTCAGGGGCAGTTATTCAAAAATTTAATCACAAATAATTTGTCACCCTGGCTTTGTAGTCTCACACTGGAAGTGTGAGAACAGAGCTGTAGGGATGAGAAAATAGCCAGTTTAGCTTCAATGTCACAGGCATCTGAAATGAGAGTAACAAGTTGTACAAATGCTGAGGACTCCAAATTAGGTGCTTGAATTTATTTCAGTTTTAATAAATCAAAGTTCTTGCTAGCAGCTCCAAGACAGAATTTTAAAAATGTGTTATTCCTTTCTCAACATAGACTCCCTCCCCTTCTGAAATAAGAATACATAAATTACAAATGGAGGTCTTCTGGTGCAGCACTGACTGTTATACTAAGAGTACATTTTAACTAGACTTGTCAACAGGTTGAGATCAGCAACATTTACAGGCATATCACTTCTCTTGCTATAAAGCTGGCATAATTTCCTTCACAGTTGGAAAAGTATTTAATATTTGTTTCCCCGAAATAAACGATACCTATTTGAAATGAAACCTTAGGTGTCCTTAATAATATGACCCTTAAATTACAGTTCCTTTTTGGCTACGCAGTTAGTATGAAATAGAAGATGAATTCTACTACATGCCAGGAGATAAGTAAAGAGATGCTAATTTTCAGCTTTTCTCTTCTTGTAACAGTTGTGTACTAAGAAATATTACCTCTCCCCCTTCTCCAGGCAAGATTAGCATTCTTTTCAGAATCAGGGCAGATCACTTGCATAAACACCACATTACTCCATTGCACCAAGGTGACTGAATACCAGATTATTCAGTCCAGAGGAAATATTACACGTTTGCTTTACGTCTGTTTAGATGTAGATATTTCAGATGTGGAAGAAGTACCAGTAGATGGTGCTCAAGAATATATTGCATAAACAGCTACATGTTGGTTGAGAATAGAGAGAGGAAGTAATGGATAATGCCTTTCTGAAGCAACCTTCCAACAGAGCAGCAGAGGCAAGTAACCTTAGCTATTCCAAAATGTAAATGGGTAAGAGTAAGGAAGGTACTGTGTGACAGAGTAGGGGAGATCCTGCATGAAATATTTTGTGATATGAGGCTTAAGCTGTAAAATTTACCTAACCTACTTTTACCACACTGTCTAAATCAGAGCTTGTTGTTCAGACTCCCTTTATACACAATAGAGAAAAATAAGCAGTACTACCAAAAGCCTCATTTTTTTCTAAGGGGGATAGTTCTTGGGTTTGTAGGCTCCATCGAGCTATATTGTGTGCTGCATAAGACCTATGTGCACAACAATTCTCATCAAATTCTTGAGAAAGTCTCCACTGGCTTCCCTCCCCAGGAAGACCACAGACACAGAGTTGGATTGTCCTATACCTCATTAATTTTTGGCTTTTGTAACACCTCTTGTGTTTGTTAGGGAGCCATCATTATTGTCACCCTGAAACCTCTATTGGAATAGAGAGATTGGAAAACATGCAACACAAAAATGCTTCAAGATCAAAGAAGCTCAAAAGACTTTATGATCATCTTTCTGACTCTGTACTCCATTTATTCCAGCTCTTCTTTGGACATATATGGGCTTTGATGTCCACATTTTTATGAAAAAAAAACCAAAAACAACCACCCAACCTGTTAATGGAAACTTTAAATATTTCTTCACATCTTCAGTGTTGAACAAATAAAATGAGCCTCTGAACAGGTACTTGGGTTTTGGTTTTGTTTTTTTTTTAAAAAGAAAAGTAGATTCTACACAATGTTTGCATGTATATAAATATATAAACAGACAGAGACATATGTATATATGTATATATATAAAGTTCCTTCACTTTGCTGAATTATACCATTTAAAACAAATAAGAAATTCTAGTCCAAATGTTTTTAATAGGAAAATAGAATTTTTTTACATGATTAGCCTCTTTTACTTGACATTGCCATGGGATATTTGACACCTGGAGCAAGATGTTGATTTAGCGTTCCTCCCTATTGTAGTAAAGGATTGGGAGCAGGATCGTGTTCAAAGGAAAATTACATTGGGAATCATTCATAGCTGGCCTCTTGTGGAATAGATATTAAATTGAAATTCTGTGTCTGCTGGTATATTTCCTTCCTTTTCCAGAATCCTTTCACTTAAGCCTTGTTGCAGCCTGATGAGATTCATGAAGGAAATCCCTAGAATAATGTTTACAGTGACCTATTTATGGATTCTTTCTATACCTCTAAATTGAATGTTACAAGGTGATTTTCCTGCTTTCCATTGACTTGAAACACAAAGGTGATTTCTGCCCCAGTAATATCAAATACGTTTCATAAGGAATACTAATACTGTCGAGATTTCATTAAATACACAGGTCTGTAAAGGTTTTCCTTGCTTATTGTTCTGAATCATTATCTGATGGCCTCCATAGTAAATATGCAAAGAGTATTGCAACCTTTGCAACAGAAAATCTCTCTCTTGATAGCTCCACCCTGTCAGAGTCTTCCAACTAAGCATTACTGATGGGAATTTAAAGATAGAAATTAATTACAAGCTTGAATTGTTTCACCACAGTGTGCTGCCATGTTTGTCACATCACTTTCAGCTTCAGTGCTTGCTGTCACTTGTCTCTCAAGAAGGATTAGATTCTAGTAATTTTACAAATATATTTGTATTTGGAGATGCATTTCTGGAAATTAGAATTCTGGTAGTGGGTCATGGCCAGGGGAGACCTATTCAGTTTTTCAAAGCCTCGAATGAAAATCATTCCTTTGAAATGTGACACTACCATCAGTGGCCAAGGAGACAGAAGTGGGAAAGGAAGAGACAGAGGCCAGCTGGCCTGTTGCAATGTGTGCTGGTAGCACCACCTAATCCTTCTTTTTGAACATTCTGTGAACTTTAGGTCCATTCTTTTCTAAATATGTAGCTGTCAGACTTTAAACATCCACTATGGTTGTGAAGATATGTCTAAACATGTGGTTTGCTTAGCCTCTGTTCAACAGGTGAACTTCAACTCTGCCATTTATTTTGACACAGTTCATTTTTATGTCACTACTAGTAAGGGCTGCTTGAATTATAATCCCAATCTAAAAAGTGTTTTTTTAAGAAACAGCATTGTGGGGCTCCAGCTTAATTTCTGACCCAGTAATTTGCAGCTCAAAACTACTCTAATGTGTGTTTCAAAGGAAGAGAGGGAAGTACTGTTCCTCTCTATTGCCCCTTGCTAATTTCTTTTTCCATTTTGCCTATGTTTCTTATTACATAGATTCTGCAGACTCAGCCTGGAGTCTAGAAGACAAATTAACTTCTTTCTTTTTCCTCACAGTTAAATAGGATTCACCAAACCAAAAGTTAGATTAGTTTAAAACTTTTTTGTATTTGGTTTATGAATCATTCACAGGCTGTCTCTGATATTTTAAACATAGATTTTGTCATTCTTGTTTGGACAGACTTTCAATTTTAGGGTCTGTTCATTGTGATTATTTACTAATTTTGATTGTGAGTTCCAGTGATATTGGCACTGCTCCAGAATTTTGATTGTGAGTTCCAGTGATATTGGCACTGCTCCAGAACTCCATGTCTAACACTTTTTCAAAGAGATAAGAATGGTAATAAATTATTCTATGACCTATTATTATCCTTTACTTGGAATTCATGAGGCCTCATCCCAAGTACTATGTCCAGCATTAGTCCCCGCAGTACAAGGGAGATAATGCAAATGCAGCAAAAGGCTCCTGAGATGATTAAGGGGCTGGAACACATGGTATTAGAAGAGAGAAGAAGAAAGAGGATAAATGCCCTCTGCCTAGAGGGGATTTATAGAGAAAAGAAAGCAACACCTGTCTCAGAGGTCCTTCCTCCATGCAAGGACAAGAAGGAATCTTCCCAAAGGAAATTCTTACTGGATATAAGGAAAAAGATGTTTTCACAATGAACATGGTTATGACCAGGAACAGGCTCCCAGAGATTTTGGACCTTCATTGCTAGAGATTTTAAAAACTTAACTGGACACAGTACTGAGTAACCTGCTATAACTTCAAAGTTGTCCTTGCTTTCAGCAGAGATTAGACTAGATGATCTCCAAAATTCCTTTCCAACCTAAATTATTACATCAGTCTAATGACTACTCTTTTCATTTTTTCCCCTCAGATTTCCCCTATTTCAATCCCTTTTTCCCTTCCTCTGTACCTTCCCTTTATTTCTCATCTGGTTCTTCATTTGCTCCCTTCCTTTGTTACTTGTTCCGTATTTTCTTCTATGGCATTACTTCATTTTTAACTTTTCTGTTGCTTTTGTCATCTTTCTACAACAGTCCATTTACCTGTAAAAACTCTATAGTGCAGGCAGGAAAAGAAATACAAAACCAAAAAAAACCCATCCAGAGAAAAACACATGACAAAAATATAGGGAGGCTGATTAAAAGGATGTACAGGTCTCTTTTATTCCCTTCAGTTATGGATAGATAACTTACACAACAGCCTGCGGGTCAGGCTACTTCTCTTCCACCTTTTCTTCTCTCCTGTACTTAACAGGTGCCCTCTTCCTATCTTTGGTACCCTGAACCTCCCTGTCCATTAGTCCCAGTATCTAACCCCTGTACCCATCCTGATATTACTGTTATACCTTCTTCACTCAGCTTTTGTCTCTGCCTCCTTTCCCCTTCAGTGTGTTCCCCCTTTCAGGTCCTTCTTTTAAAGGTTCTCAGTTTAAGCTTTCTAGCTCATCAAGTCTTATCTAATTTCAGATATTCCTTTTCACCCAGCTTTGCAGTAGTCAGAAATTCCAGTCAGCACTTGCAGTTTTTCAACTAAATTTTCCGTATCAGAGTTCCCTTATGAGTCTGTGTTCTTTCCCAAAGCCTTATGACAACTCCAAATGTGATCATTTTTTTGCGGAAAAAAAAAAAAGAAAATTACCATATCACTTGCAGAAAAACAGCTCTACAGAATTTCAATGCATAGCATGGAAGAGCAGAGCTTGAAAAAGTTAAACTTTTTCAGTGAAATAGCTGTAAGAATTTGTTACCAATAGCAAAACAACATATTTTCTCATTGTCAGAAATGGCCAGAGTATATTTATGGAAACCTCATGCAGTAAAGTTGCCTCGAGGCAGACACCTGGCATGGGAAATTGGAGCAAGAATAGTTAACCTCTGTAAAGTCTATAAATACTTGAAAACTGAGTGTTGAATATGAAGGTATTGAATAGAGGACACATTTCTAATTTGGCTTATAATACATTGTTATACAATTTTATTTTTGTTCAAATGTAATGTGCTGTTTTGAGATTCTATTCCTTCTCCCATTTATTGCTAATTTCATACTGGACACATGTCAATATTAAGTCCTGATCAATGTCTAAACACACAACTGTTAATTTCCTTTTTCTTGGTATTCTGATACCATTCCAAATTCTATTTTTGTTTATCTCTTTATCTCATGGGATAACCACATTTTTCTTTTTCATCCATTTCACTTAATTCCATCACCTGTCCTTTTTCTAATTAATTAGAAGGGACCTTAACTTTCAATTTCATGTTCATATACTGAAATGTCCACTGACAGTAATGTCTTTTCTTCACCTTGGGTGGTCCTAGTGTTTTCCATATCATAATTTTCACATGCAGCAAAGATATCTTGCAATATTGCTGCAGTGATTTTGCTTTTACATAAAATTAACTAAGTCCAATGACTACCTTCTACATTTCAAATGGCTTAAACCAGGCCTTACTCTTTAAACTCTTCTTTACAACCTGCCTCTCTCTTTATTTCTTCTATCTTCTTGGAATTAGTGTTCCCGCAAAATCAAGCACAAAATATGTATTACTATATTTCTTATGCTCTTTCAATTCTCTTTTCGTATCACTGAGAATTTCTCCTTGCAACACTGTACAAAATGCTTTAATGCACTTCCAGACAATTTGTTGTTTTGGCTTCAAACTGAGTTTGACTCAGTTGGATTAAATCTCAAATTCAAGACAAGGCATTTGCCTTCCAGCATTTTGCTAGAGACTTACTAAACCCAGGTTCTCTTCTTCTTAATATTCCCAAATATTGACTGTATCTAACTGTCTGCTAGGCGTCTAAGGGACAAAAATCATGAAAATACTCCAAATGCAAAAAACAAATTAGTGAGTGACCATATCTCATTAATTAGAGTGCAGATGAAGAAATATCTCAGTTATTATTGGTTTTACAGAGACTTACTGAAGTGAGATAATCACTGAAGTCCATTGGACAAACCCTGAAAATAGAGAGGTCAGCCATGGAACTTCACTATTATTTTATTCATAGTAGGCGAACATAAGAAAAAGAAATAGGCTGTATCATTTAACCAGGAATGAATGGCCATGGGTAATCCTGGCTGAAAACAGTGTTTATGTGCAGGTATATATGTAGCTAAACATATAGACATATGTTTATATGTATATGGGCATTTAGACTAGATGATCATTGTAGTCTCTTCCAACTGAAATTATTCTATTCTATATATCTAAAGTATATATATTACGAAAAATAATATAATCCTATTTTGATATTTAACTATCACTTATGAAAGTATATAACAGAGTAGAAACTGTTTAGATCTCAGAGTCATAAAACAGAAGTTTGAAACAAAGAGTGGCAATCTGCAACCACCTTGCCTTAGGTAGTATTCTAGAAAACATTCAAAATTAGAAAATCACAGAGACGTGTAATTGCATGCTTTTTTCAAGGCACAGATAATACATGGACCTTGAGTGATGACTACTGCCTTACAATATACTGACCCCCTCCACTGAGAAGGGATTATTACACACACTGGAGGGATATTTTTTTTCAATACATCATTCTACATCTACAATATTAGAAGAACTGATAAGTTGATCCATATCATCCTTATATGTTAAAGATCTCGAATATATGAAAGTAGATTTCTGGGAGAGGTAAAGGACAGAGGAGAAGGGTAGGATGATAAATAATGCCAGTAATCCCAAAGATACTCATGAAACATTTCCCATGTTCAAAAGGGAGAGTTTGTGTAAAGTTGATCAGCTAGAATATGACTAGTGAAACACAGTGAAACTATTCAGTTTTCAGTGTGTTTGCTGAATCTTAGACAAAATACTCATAATAAGAGTAAAGTTTGAGCAAGGTTTCATAATTCTGTGTTCCTCAAAATACTCCTTCATACAAAATATCTGCTCAGTGACAACTGAATTACAGCACCTTGTCCCTCTGATGCTTTCCAAAAAAAAGCTCTTAAAAAGTATGGCCCATGTTCAACCAGCAAAGAATTAAAGCCAGATGCCATCTTTGGAATAAAAGAATGGAAGCATAAATCCACGTCAAGTACAGCTTAAATCTGTTAAGATCTCAGCAAGGTACCTGGTACTGGGTACCCCCAGTCTGCTCAATATGCAGGAACAGGGGAAAAATAAGCAACAAAACCAAGACAATTTCTGATTCCCACAGCAGTTGAGAATATTAACTTAACAATGTCTCCTGGGGACAATTATCTGCATGACACATCTTTTGCAGGCCAGAGAAAACATGATTATTGGAGAAAGCCCTGGAATCAGGCATCAACTTCTCCATCCTGCAACAGGGACTAGAATAATTTTTTGTATGTATTTATTCAAAGCTATTGTAAATTCTAATATTACTATCTCTGTATAGGGATTTTTCAAGCTCTGTAATTTCCAACTATTAATCTTCCATATATGGTAAATTCCAGGGTTAACAAAATGTACTTAATATCACTTTATTTGTTTTAACCTCTGCTTCCAATTGATGAATAAATCCTCAAAGGAACGAAGTCTGCTCTCCCTCTCCTAAAAGAAAAACAAAAATACAAACCATCCAAACAAAAATACAAACCATCCAAACAAAATCCCCCAACTCTGACTTGAAGTGATAAAAAAATGCAGCAGGAGCAACTGATTTGAAAGGAAGAAAGAAGTCATGCACATTGAATAACATTATGATGTGCAATCTCGGTAGCTTTTTGGTGTCATTTTTCTTTATAGCTTGAAAAACTGCCTAATGCATAAAATTAGAGAAATCAAGGCTTATTATCTTGGGATATATTACTATCCACACTCCCAGACTCAAGTAGGTGCCCATTTTGAAGGGGTGGGACTAGAAGGGGGATCAGAGACTAATGCTGCTGGATCTCAGAAGACAGTGCAGACACATGTAAACTTCTCCAAAGAAGCCGTGTGCCACCAGTACTGTGATGCTCAGTTAAAGGATCAATCCATTCTGCAGCATCTTCTGAACACACAGCCCTGTCTATCTTCAGGGACCATTTTATAAAGAGATATTCAACCAACAAACCTGAATCCACTGCCAAAGCTAAAATAACATGTTTATTTTCCATTTTTCAATTAGATCAACAGCTTACTAAATGAGATCACAATAGCAGGCCTTTCGACTGCCATTGTGAACAAAAATAAAGAATTGATGTCCTGAACCAAAACACCCCCAAATACTTTGATTCTTCTAAGCCTTGGTCTTTGCAACATTTAAACTACTGCTTTTATTAGAGATACTCTTGCATTCCCAGGAATTGGGGTACCTAAGCCCAGCTCGTCTCTTCTTAGAGCATTGTTAATTAAATGTCTAGCCCCAATGTGAACGACCTTATTCTTAATTAACACTGAACTCCCCAAAAGTTTAACTTAACAATCTTGCAAGTTAGATAAAACTCTTGAGCATCAGAAATGATATTTGATAACACAAAAATATATGTATACAAAAGAACAGATCATGCAGAGTCTTTGGGGCTTTACTGACCTTACCAAGTTTTGCTAGATTTGTGATCTGCTCCTCATCGCTTAAAAATAAAGGGTTACTAGTAAGTCTAAGAACAAACACATAGATAGATACAACAAGGTCAGAATAAAAATACTCCATAGGGCAATCTGTCTGTAATTATCTGAATGACATTGTTGAAAGTGCTAATGAACATGACAGTTTTATGGTAAAGAACACATATTGCACATTTTCACAACTATTTGCCATCTATGTACTTAGAACATACTCTGAAGAGGCAAAATCTGGGCCAAAGTCCTGTAGACAGTTATTCCCAAATCAATGCCCTAAAATTCTCAGCAAATTGTAAAGTGGTGTTAGCACAATTTTTGCAGACACCAGTCTACAAATCAATTCCCACCTCTTCAAGGACAGAGCAATGGAGAAAATGCCAGTTCTCAAAATACTGAATAGCTTAACCTATAAATTTACTACTTTGCTGATAGGTTTTTCACCCTTACTTTACAGCTCAGATCAGTTGGCTGAAATATTGGTGTATTTTATGTACCTAGAACTACAGGGATCTCTAGGTCTTCTGAACTTATAAGAAACAGTAGCCTCAATGGCAGAATGGGAATTAAGTCTTGGTTCATGACAGAACAAGACTTAAAAGCCAGTCTACCACATCCTGACTTCCTCATCCCCCTGCCACTCTGAATTTCAGTTTTGAAAGAGAATGATTCCATCATAAAGAGATATGAGAAAAAAACCCCACTCATTTGCTAACCCACTTATAAATGGGTTGAAGTTCTGTCTTCTGCTTCTCTGGTTTCAATATTTTATGTCAAGCACTGAATTTTGTTACAGGCATCAGTCATGTCATATATATGTCATTTGATCAACACGTACTGAGACCACAGGGTAATAACTAGAAACATTACTAACTAGACACCACAAAGATTCTTAATGAAACCCTTCGTTTCCCTTACCTGTTTGTTAACGATCACGGAATACGATAGTCTTAGCCTCACCATTTTGCTGAAGCATAATTCTGTGCTTGGAGTCATTCTCGTGGGCTTGAAAAGCTTTTATTTAATTTGGTTTCATTGCTGTACTCATCTGTGATACATGTGTCTAACCTGAACATAGCAATTTGCTGTTGAATTTGCTTGTGATTAGCAGTGCACTGAAGTTTTGTTCCAGGTGGTCAAAATATGTGCAACTGTGGTAAACATGCTTTACATTGCATCTTTGCCATTCTTCACAATGGGACAAAGAACTATCCTTGCTAATGCTCTGTAAGTCTGTACACAAGATTTCACACAGCAAGACAATTCAGCCAAAGGATACCTTACATGTTCAAGAACAGGTAGTATTTGGATATATTCTTAACTTTCTTTTGAAATTACAGTGGAGGTACTGCTGTAGGGCACTTAAAATCCAAGGCAATGGGAGCTGGGGCTAGCCAGGAAGGCAGAAAGAAAAGTTACAAAGAACCCAGAAACAGCCAGCTAGTGTTTATTCTACACAGCGGGGGAAGGAATATGCCTTCTGTGAAAAATTGGCTTAGGTAGCGGTTCCTTTCTGGATACAGCTGAATGCTGTTTCAGCTTTAGTGGTAACCTAAGCACTCCACTAAACTAATAATTGACGCAAAATGGTGTATTTTATAGATCTGGAGGGAAAACTTCTGGTGAACCTATCATTGTGGTTTAGGATTAATGATGCTAAGAATCTTGCCATTTGTTATCTGATTTAAACTTTGTTCCCATCTGAATTGTAAGTACTCAACTAACTAGAGTTTGGGTTTACATCATCTTATATGAACCAGGAACACATGTGGAGGTCCAGGGCTTGTAGATTTTCTGCACTGATTCCAAAAGCTGTATAGAGATGAGGCCTTAGATAGGTTAGAGATGTTTGTTTTCACTAGTAATTAATGAGCAATCAGCTGTAATCTGGGAACTGAAATCTTGGTTACTTAGGTTATTTGGGTCCTATCAAGCTTCTAAAGTGAGTGTTAGGATCAGGATGTTTGGCTGTTGTATGCTGGGAAAACCCTACACTAAACTTCAGGATGAGTAGATATTGTTTATATTTTATAATTTTTTAAAAAATATATTTTATATATTGATTTTTATTTCATCTGTTTCCAAAGCCTACACGCTTCTCATCCATTTAAATTGGTCAGTCTTTTTGTTTGTTTTGTTTTAACCGGGAACTGAGTAAGATATGGATATGCACCTTAAAGGAATATTGGAAATGTCCCAATCAATAGTGGTCAATTCCGAGCCTACAGTGTGTGTTTAAGTGCATCCATAACTGTTTCTTCTAGACTGTAGCTTTACTAGGAAAACAAATGAGTATTAGCTGAGATCATCTATGCAAACTTGGTCCATTACATGTTCTTTCTTACAGGTAGATCAGGGCACTCCTTATATTCATTATCCCCTCAGTCACCACTTACCTGTTGCTCACACAAGGTAGGAGTCTACTTGCTTTGTAAGTCAGCTGTGTTTGCCCATTTACTCTTGCAGGCTGAGCTATTTTTTGTATTGTCTTTGTAAAATACGGGAGCAGTTTAATTTCACACAACACTATATGCAGAACAGTTCCAAACTGTTACAGCACTGCAATTTTATAATGCCTTTCAAAATTTTGTTCGCTTATGATGTCATGAGGTATTTTTTAACATAGCTTTAATTAGGTGAATTATTTAGATGTCTTATCATGCCAATCTAATGTATAAAAACCTATAATAAAATATATAAACGTGTAATATTCTGAGCATGTTCCAGAGAAAAATCAGTTGCATTAGTAAAGAAATAGCTACTTGTATGTTTTTCTGAAAAGAAGAACTGTATATTACAAAAAGCAAAGTAGTCCCTATTGGAGTATTAGAAAGTCTGGGATTTTATGTTTGGTTCTTATGACTAAAGCATTTATGGCATCATAAGAACTGCTTAATGAATGTACTGCCTAGTAATACCCCACAGGGCATACTTCATTCTCTTCCTATTACTGCTTTTGTCTCTGCAGATAATTCTACAAGCTCACTGTTAAGAAAGCAGAACTGTTACTGATCATGTATGTTTATTAGAAATGGCTGGTCATGGAGAACACCAGTGGCTTGAATGATTCAAACTTATCTAGATATTTTACAGGTAATTACACACAAATGAGAATTGATGACCGCTGGGATTTTCTGCATTTTGCATATTATGCTTGATAATATATTGGTATGCATTGAAACAATACTGTACCAGCTCCTATAATTTCCTGGAGGTGGTCTGATGTATAAGCTCATGTCCTTAGATTTTCCACAAATTAGTAATTTATGATGATTGGTTCTTTTTGATCTCCCAAGAATTGCTTTCTTTTTCAATGGTTCAGTTGCTAAATCCAGTATTGTAAAACAGTTAAGAATCTTTTATTCTTTTTTTGATTTAAGTTTTATGGCTAGGACTTCAGTTTCTTTTTAGTTCTAATATATTACATGGCAATTTAATAGTTTTAAAGCATGCCTAATTCTGGACTAATTTGCTACATGCGTGTTACCATGTAGGACAGATCAACGGGAGCAATTCTACAGAGTGAAACCAATGCTACTGAGTACTTCATAGGTACACTATATGCAATATGGGATTTTTTTATTATTATTAGTGTGAGGTTTGGGGGTTTTCTTTCTTTTCTTTTAATTTTTTAAATTTTATTTTCAGATGAGCTCTAATCTGGTCCAGTAGACTGAAGTAGCAGTGGGAGTACCCTAGACACACCTCCGAAGCACATCTACCCATTTACCTCTCATCAGAAATGTATCAAGTTCATGCGCTCCAAGATTGGTTTACATTGTGGAACTGGAAGAAGCACAGGAAGAAGGGATGACTGAGAAATTTGCTTCAAAAACACATGTTGGATCCAAACTCTAACACTAAAGCAGCTGCATCTATGTGGGACTGATTCAGTCACAAGATATTAAAAAGTGTGTTCTGATACAATGTGAAAAAAAATTATTAAACTGCACATCTCAGTCACAGTAGCTGGAGGAAAAGAGATATTTTTGCTCATCTGGGATCATATTATAAACTAGGGAAAGATTCTGACCTTGGAAACCAGGGCCCACCTTGCTTAGATGCACAAGGGGACTCTGAGAACATGCAGTGAGTGGAGTCATTTATACTGAATAATTCTGCCTAAAACCACTTTCCCCCCACCCCTCCCTCCTTCCTGGGCTTAATTTTACTCCAGATTTTCTCTACGCTTCCCCCCCAGCAGCGCAGGGGGATGGGGAATGGGGGTTGGGGTCAGTTCGTCACACGTTGTCTCTGCCGCTCCTTCCTCCTCAGGGAGAGGACTCCTCACACTCTTCCCCTGCTCCAGCGTGGGGTCCCTCCCACAGGAGACAGTCCTCCACAAACTTCTCCAACGTGGGTCCTTCCCACGAGCTGCAGTTCTTCATGAACTGCTCCAGCGTGGGTCCCTTCCACGGGCTGCAGTCCTTCAGGCACAGACTGCTCCAGCGTGGGTCCCCCACGGGGTCACAAGTCCTGCCAGAAAACCTGCCCCAGCGTGGGGTCCTCTCTCCACGGGGCCACAGGTCCTGCCAGGAGCCTGCTCCAGCGTGGGCTTCCCACAGGGTCACAGCCTCCTTCGGGCACCCACCTGCTCCTGCGTGGGGTCCTCCCCGGGCTGCAGGTGGAGATCTACTCCCCCGTGGACCTCCCTGGGCTGCAGGGGGACAGCCTGCCTCACCGTGGTCTTCCCCACGGGCTGCAGGGGAATCTGCTCTGATGCCTGGAGCATCTCCTCCCCTCCTTCTGCACTGACCTGGGGGGCTGCAGGGCTGGTGCTCTCACATGTTCTCACTCCCCTCTCTGGCTGTAATTGCTGGTGGGCAGTTTTTTCCCCCTTCTGAAATCTGTTCTCCCAGAGGCGCTGCCACCGTCGCTGATGGGCTCGGCCTTGGCCGGCAGGGTGTCCATCTTGGAGCCGGCTGGCATTGGCTCTGTCGGACATGGGGGAAGCTTCCAGCAGCTTCTCACAGAAGCCACCCCTGTAACACCCCCACTACCAAAACCTTGCCACACAAACCCAATACAGGAGGGAAAATCTGGTCCAAAGCACTTTGTGCTGACTAGTTGTCTATGTCATTAATTGATTAATTGATTATTTTTTTTCCCTCCATCATTTTTTTCCTGGATGTACTCCTTCTAAAACCTGTTTTCCTTTTTTGTTGTTTGTTCATTAGTTCTTGAGACTTTAGATTCCTATAGCAACTAAACTTCTTTGTTCTTCCTGGCTGTTATAAATTATGACATTTGCTATTTATCAGACATATTAGATGGAATGGAAGGGTCTACCTCTTCTTTCAGTTACTTGACCTAGTGACTGCTGGGCACTAAAGATGATATACAAGTGTATTGTCCCTTTCCCACCTAAAATGACTGCGATCAGCAGTTTTCCTCCTCCAAAACATTAAAAAATAATGTTAGTTTGAGTCTATTCCCACAATTAAATCATAGCTATGCTTTTGTGTATTACTTCCGCTAGCTAGACTACTAGCTTATTTGTTAATGTAATTTTCACCTTGCTCTTTCCACTACACATTATTCTTTTTCCTTTTTTGATTTTCTGAAAGTGTTGCTCAGGACCCAAAGGTACTGCTTCCTTCCTCTTATCCTTAGCAGAAAAGTTTTTCCCAATTCTCCTAATAAACTGTTCCCTTTGTTTCATCTCTTGCATTTATTTCCATTATTCTCATATTACTTTCCTAATTCACTTTTACTCTAACCTGCTTATCTTCTAGCCATGTAAGCATTTAAACAATTATTTGCATGCTATTTTGTTACCTGTAAAAGCGCAAAAGATTAGGTGCATAGAAACAACAGTTGTGTTTGAGCAAACCAGAAATTCAAGTAAGCATCGGCTGGTTTGGAAGGGACATCTAGAAGTTTCTATTGCAGCCTCCTGCAAGATGAACACTGAATTCAGGCACTAGGACATTGGGTCTTGAAAACCTCCAAGGATGGAGATTTGCAGGCTGTATTGGCAACCTGTTGCAATGCTTGATTACTCTCCTGGTGAAAAGTGTTTTTTCTCTTTTTTTATATATACAGTTTGAACGTACTCTGTTTCTTTTTATGATCATTGCCTTTTGTTCTCCTCTGTCAATCTCTATGAAGAACCTGGCTCTCTCTTCTCTGCTGCTTCCCATAGGTATGGGAAGGCTGCTGTTAGGTCCCACCAAAGCCACCTCTTCTTGAGGCTGAACCAACACCGTTGCCTCAGCCGCCTCTCACAGGGCATGCGCTCCAGCCCCCTCCTAGTCAGTCGTCTAGTAGCTAAAGTGAAACCTTTTCTCTTATTGAGAGTTAAGGCTGTCCGTGATTTGTAGTCAGCAGAGATTTTTGCATGAAAACAAGCTCCCACTGGCTACAGAGCTAGAAGCTGGGACTTTCTGCCTCTTGAATACAAGATCCCGTGCTGGGGGTCACTTCTCCTCCACCGATATCTGATCTTGGGGTGCAAGACCTGGAGATGCTGCTCATTGGAGATGCTTCCAAAAGGGAACATGCTGAGACCTGTGAACTAGGAGTATCTTCTGTCTCTTCTGGGATGAGGTATTCTGCAGGCAATTCTAGAATGTGGATTGTTAGAGAAATATTCCTGTAAAGCATTACAGTTAAATGTTGGATGGGACAATGTCTTGATGATGTCTTTTTGGTTTTTTTTTCTTTTAATAACACCTCAAAAAACAATTATGTGACTCATTTAATTAACTTGTACCTTAACATTTATGAAAAGGCACAAGATAACAGATGTTATATCTAGGACATGGGGGAAGCTTTTCTGCATCTTCTTTTTTATCTAGAATTTTTTTTCTTGTTCCCTGAGGCAGCAGAACCCTCTATAGTTTTTCATTACTATCTACAGCATGGTCCCTTTATTTAAAAATATATGTGCACAGAATACATGTGTAAATAGTTTGGAAATCAGAACTCCCATCCTTTGTTAAGTTTTTTTTTCCTGTCTTATCATTCTGTGTCTCCTACAATTTATGTTAAACATAATTTCTTGGTTTTCACACCATATTATGGAGAATAGTGCTGACTCCTGAGTGTAAAACTTCTACCAGCAGTAACATGGAAAACCCTTCTTTGCTTGTGTAGGATAAGTGACTATGAAGTCTCAACACAGTCTCAATTGAGATCATATCCATGGCAGGCCACAGGGCATACAGGGTAATTGGGAATACAGCAGCAGCAGTGTTTCTGCTCATTTGTAGATAGGAAGAATTTTTTTTTTTCCTCAGTAATAGCAGGGATTTTGTTTAGCTGGTTTGCTGTAACACAGTAAATCATGCTTTCATGCTCCAAAATTTGATCTTTTTTACAAATATATTTTGGCATAGCTAGTTACAAATGCATTCTTTAATATTTACTGATTGGAACATACTTACTACCACTGGGTTTCTCTCATTGTGACAAAGAGCCAAAATTTCAGTGTGGTATCCAGCTAAAGGATGGATGCTAAAATAGTCAATCATGTAATGAGAGCTGTGTGGTACTCTGGCCAAATTTTGAAGAAAACTATTGAGTTCTTCTTGACATTTATGTCAAGGACTATATAATGTCATTTGTGATCCCCTCACATTGGTTTGTTTTGTTTTGTTTTGTTCTCCCTTTTTAGACTGCTCTTTCAAGAACACATCATCCATACAAAACACATGCACATGTATACATGTATGTATTGACATAGAAATTACTTGATGGTATACATCTTATTTGAAGGATTTGTGAAGCTATGTTGAAAGTTACTATGGGAGTATCTCTGGAAAGTTACTCTGGGTGTTATTTAATTAGAGCACCAGTACAGTGTTCCTACATATTCGAGCAGAAATATTAGAAACAGTTACTGTGTGAACAATTTGCAATTAATGCAAGGACTGAAATATATCCTATTAAACAGTTCCTTCAATGGCTTATATAAATCATAGCCTCTTTGTGTACAGGTTGATGAGAACAAAGATCTAAATTTGCTGTATAAACTGCTAGCTGTCAGTTGTTCACCCTGTTTTCTTGAGTCAGTGTTTCACAGCAGACTTCTGAATTATTTTCTTTTGTGGTCCTCTTGTGACTCTTTGGAGCCTGAGGTAGTGAACTATACCTGTTTGTCCTTCTCTACAATAATATAACTTGCTGGAAGACTGCACTCCTCCAGCATACAGAGCCACCCTTCCACCTTTTCTTTATCTCTTAGACAAATTATACCCACCTCGGAGGAGACTGCAGTTATGAAAAATATCCCCAAAAGTTTTTAGATGATCTTTGGTGACCTCAAAGTAAATAACAAATATTTGTCAAGCTTTACAGATTTCTCTCTGTGTTTCTCGTTGCTATTTTTCAGTGAACCTTTTTCATGCTTTCAGGAGTTTGGTGTCATAAAGATGCTGATCTGTGGGCATTAGGCATATAGCTTCTACATCGTGCTCTCTGTGCCTGTTGATCTATCATCCTGCGAGGCTGATGAACAACACTACCAAGTGTAGGAGCACAGAATGAAAGGGGAATTTATAAAGGTTGTGCTGCCTAAGCAGTGTTAGCAAAAGGAAACTCTTTTGTATGTAATGATACCCAAGGAGTGTGTGTATGAGCTAAGATAAATTACAGCAGACCTTATTAATGAAGACCCAGTGGCAGACTAACAGTGTCCTATATAGGGAGGATCCTCATGACTAATGTTGCTCTCCAGGAGGCTGCAGTGAGCCTGCCACACCATTGGTCAATCACTCTTTGACTGTAAGAAACAGAATTTGGAGACCTCATCTTAGGTAACCTGTGCATCAGAGCATCATCGTTGATTTTAGCTGAACAAGAGAGCTAGAAGCCATCTCTAACATGGAGTAAATTTGCAACACCAAAAAAACCCCAAAACCAAACCAAAAAAACAAATACAAAGGAAAAAAAAAAAAAGAAGAAAATAACTAAGTATCAGCATAAACTTGGAACAAGAGTTTAGAATGCTTTAATTCTACAAAGATTTTTGCTTTAAGTTTGGACTTGGGTTCATATCCTAACATGTTGTGTGCATAAATCCAGCTAATAAACTGGGTACAATATGCTGAGAGATAAACACAGAATGACCTTAGGATCATTTTAGCCAGATATAAACTAGAAATATAAAAAAAAAATTAAAGACTGTGCAAAAATACCAGATTTTTTTTTTTTTTTTTTAAATTAGCTGGACAACATCTTCCTGTTGATCAACATAGGATATCCTGTAAAAGCACAGATTTGCAATACCAAAGTTTGCATTTGGTGTTTCTGCTTCCCTGTAGTTGTTAATCAGGGACCACATCTCGTCAGATGCCTGACAGGTAAAGCTTTGCCAACAGAAGTCAGTTGCTTAGACCTGGCCATAATTACCTGATGGTATCCCTATTAAGCGGAATTACCATCCCCATTAAACAGCAGTTATTGCTTTTAGGTATCATTAGTCTTAAATTGCTTCCTTGGGAAACATCTCAATTAAGTAAATTTCCCTGTTAAGTGCATCCTGATTAACTGAAGTGCACCGTACTGCTTTGTTTCTTCATGTGCCCACTTCAGTAGCCTTCATCCCTCATTTACAACTCTGATACAAATTAAGTCTGGCCTTTCCAAGTCTTACTAAAAAAGTACACCCATTTGAAGTACTGACTGCAGAAGACCCTAATTTTTGCTGTCTTGACACATTTTATTAGTTGTATTTAAGTTCCACTCTTGCAAGGTGTTAATCTTCTTTTTTATTTTTTTCTGTTTTGGAATTGTGTATTCATTTTAATTAGTGTGTAATTCTCCTGTAACAGGATGAGGGCAGATTCTGACTTCTGAAAAAGGCTGTGAATTCTGGTCATGGAAAAGAATGAGTGACGTAATTTTACTTTCAAAGATATTTTTAAAGAAAGGTATAAAAATAATTCTGTTGCTAAAATGATGTCATTTTTCCTCCTCTGGAATGCTTGTGCTTCAGAGGTCAGAGGCAGTGGTTTTAAAAACAACACAGCAATGAATCTCACCACTTTTATTTGTTGAAAGAGCTGTTTTATTACAAACATGTTAGAGGTGAAAATAGAGCCAGATGTATTTAATGCGATCATTAATTCAGGGTTCAGTTTTTAACAGTTAGCATAGTCCTGAATGATGCTGGGGGGGGGAATCCAAACAAACCCTTAAATCAAATCAAGCCTTTCAGTCAAATTCAAACCATGAATATTAATGTGCCTTCAAGACAAGTTAAAACCAGAGCAGCATTCTTTTAAGAAGTTATTACATGTTTTTAAAGTTAAAATGGTTTGCTTATGTAGCAACTTTTTATAAATACAACTTATACTCAGATTATATTAATAAAAAAGTTAAGACACATTAATAAGTCACATTATTTAAAACTGATCTGTTTTCCTTCTACTTGTAAGAATAGCCTTCCAAAATAGTTGAAATTCTTTCTTAACACTAAATAAAAATTTGATTATAATTTCTTGTGATCTGTCTTGTCACTGAATTCAACTCAAAGGCACCATACCTGTACAATTTCTCAGATGTAGTCATGCAGAAGAAAAGAAAATGTCAAATCTACTCATTCAGTTCTTGCAGTGATTCTTTGGAATGCTGGGTGTCAACCTAGAAATACTAAGTAATTTGATCTTTTTGACTTCTGAAGTTTTGCAATGGTGAATAAAACACATGCGCACAAACTTATTTCTGAGAATATTTGGGCGTGCTATCTATTAAGCATCCCCTTCTTCTTGCTGGGAAGCTGACAAGGCTGTAAATCAATATCTTCCATGAGAAGATTTTTTGGAAGTGTGGTTTTCATATTTTTGTAACAGTACTGTATTTTACTGGGATATTTTCATAAATCTTCTTAGGTGTGCTTAATGCAGTCTGATATGATTTTTTAAACATTTTTCACCCTAAAAGTCAAGAGGTACCACTGCTGTCATCTCTCTTCCTTTTCAATGAAACAGGTGGGAAGGTGTCCATAAAAATAAATTCCTTTTTAAAGAAAAATGGAATTCAATGTAAACCACACACTTCAGATCTTAAAATTGGAAGTAACGCAGAACTCATTGCAAAACATGATAAAATGTCCAAGTAGTCTCACTCTTCCAAAAGGAGATAAAAATGTGGTTTTGCTTGGAATTTATTTCCCTTCCATGTCCAGTCCCTGTTTTTTGTTTACTAAACTGAATCAAAGAATCATAGAATCATTTATGTTGGAAAAGACCTTTAAGATCATCGAGTCCAACCATCAACTATGCCCATTAAACTATGTCTTGAAGTGCCTTGTCTATGCCCTTTTTGAATACCTCCAGGGATGGTGACTCAACCACTTCCCTGGGCAGGCTGTTCCAATACCTGACAACCCTTTCAGTAAAGAAATTTTTCCTAATATGCAATCTAAACCTCCCCTGCCACAATTTGAGGCCATTTTGTCTTGTCCTATCTCCAGCCACCTGACAGAAGAGACCAGCAACCACCAAGAAGATATTGCTTCCCATATTTAAAGACTGTACAAATACTCCCTAATTTGTCTCATATAAAGACATCTGCTTGATCTCCTTGAGTGTTCAAAGTATATTTTAAAATTCTTTAATAACTCTCTTAACTCTTAATTCTGTCCAATATTCTTCATTATATCTGATTAACAGAACTGGACAGTGAAAAAAGAAAAATAAAAACCATGGTGTGACACTGCCACCCCAAGGTTAGCCTTCTTGGCTAATCTTCAGATTGACAATTTTCATTTGAGCAAAACAGACTACTATTTCCCTTCCATCTACAAAGAATGTGTGTCTTACTTTCTTTGTTCCCAGCTGTCATGTGTGCTAGGTTGTAGAAGAACCAGTTCAAAGCTTTTCTGCAGCATAGATGAAACTGAGATAAAGAACTTTGTGACAAAGATGCACAGCAATGACCTTGTGATAGCCAGGTAAGAACCGAGGAGGTGAGCTTTGGCTTTCAGCCACCCATCACTTATCTGTCTGGATCTGGCCAGGACCTTGTATGCAAATTCTGTGTTTCCTGTGATCACTGAACTTCCACCTCATGTCCCCTTCTTAGTCACTGGTGCTACATTTAAGGCAAAATATTCAATTGAGCCATGACTAACCTCCTACCCGGCTTGTGACACTATCTTCAGCAATGAATTAACTAAGAAATAGTCTACTTTGCCTCTAGATGTGGTCCACCTGAGTATGTTATTTGCTTGCTCCCAGACCATGGGCCAATTCAAATGTGCCACATGCTCTTGTTTCATAGTATTTGCAAATTTGGGCAGTATTGACTTTTTTTTTTTTTTGAGGTTACTGAAGAAAAATAGACTGTGTATGACAAATAAGTGTGTGCGACTTCAGTAGATCTGTCTGTAATAAATCATGTCATGATAAATCACTTGAAATTGCTTGCAAGGGACCATCCAGATAGGATCCTCTTGTGCTGTGTTGAAGTTGTGCATCTTTATACTTTATTTATCAAAATGTCATGTGGTTATTTACATTTAACTATTACCTGTGTGTGAGAAAAACTATTTAATCAAGTAATGACATCAGCTTAGTTTAATAGGGTCTATTTTCCAAACACATTAATTATATTTTCCTCTTTAATTCTTTATTAATGACTTTCAGATTGACAATTCTGTTAGTTCATCTGAGACTGACAGCTGGAAGACAGATAAATACTTATGCAGGTTTCTTCCTTCATTTTTAGTTAAGAGATTGTATTGCATAATATTTAGAAAGTTCATGGATGTTTTGATGGTGGCAGCCTGAAACATGTAGTACATATCCCTAGGCTGAAGTCCCCTGTGAGAGGTAACTTCTCTCCAGACATCATTTTCTGCTTTGATCTGGCAGTTTCACACATGCTTTATCTGTTAGGATATGGATCCATAAACATTAATTGTCCTGTTCTCCTGTTAGCCATAGTGTAGAAAAAAATACCTTTCTTGACAAAGCACCATTCTTCATTGCTCACCTGAACCTTTCTTAAATACAACTTAACAATTCCCAGTAATATCAGTCATGTTGAATGCTGCAAGGTTATTCCATATTTTACCTAATAAAAGAATGGATATTTTCTCTTCTGTCTCTGTCATATTGATATGAGACTTAGTGGATTTTATGTCCAATTTGTACCTCTTGGTTTTTATTCTTTTTCTTACTACTCTCTTCATTACATTGGGTTTTTAAAGGCCTTCTACTGAGGCAGAGAACATTTGAACTGTGAAGTCTATCCCCATGGAAGGCAGATAAGCTCTGCATAAAAATGATATGTATAAACCAGACTGTTTTGATTGCCTGTCTTCCGCTGCCATGGAGGAGAATGCCAGGAGGTTCCCTGGGCATTTACTTCTTTGCAACATCTTTGAGTTCTGCGAATTTGCCTGAAACCTGTAAGATGTGTCATTGGGTGCATGTACCTCTTTCTGTTGGCTTCTGACAAAATTCTTTGTCACAAGTTCTGCTTTGGCTCAGGTGACATAGCTTGTGATACAGTCATCAGTTAAATCAAGATATTCGGAGCAATTGTAAAGTATTTCTGAATCCTTTTAGCTTTCGACAACAAACGCTGTTATTTAGCATAATGTGCCTCAACTTCGTTTTTTTTTAAAAACTGAACTTAGGACTTGGCATTTAATTACATTGTACAAACCCAAGAATTTTTACTTTTATTTTCCTGGACAACCAGCCTTGCACTAATACCAAATGTTGTTTGGCTCAGTCTTCTATTAAGTCTGCAGTTATAGGACTTAATGGGAAAAATGTTATAATCAGAAAAACATATTACACGGTAAAAGAGGAAAAATGGAACACAGTAAAATGACTTTAATGGCAGATGGCAATCCTGTTTCTGCACCCTGGAAAAGGGCTGGAAGCTGAGCAGTGGTGAAACATCAAGCATCAAGGCAAAGGAAGAGAGACTCCTCTTGCAGTTTACACCTTTAGTCCTTCTGTTCTTATCCAGTACACACGTTTTCCTGGATAAAAGCTTTTTGGCTGGAATAAATGAGAATAATGGCTGTACCACGTAAAGAGTTGTGGAAGTTATTGTAAAAGGTACAAAAAAAGCCCACATTTCACTCCTCCCACAAACAAATGAAAATCCAGAGATTTCTTATAGAGACATAAGTCCATGGGATAGATTGTTAGGGGAGTACACAGATATCAAGGAGTCAGTACTGATTTTTTTTTTGAATGAATTGCACCATTCCTCTTAAAAGAAACATTTAAAAAGCTGGCTAGCATATGACTTAAATGTTAATAGCAAAAAAAAAGAAAAAAGATAATCAAGAATAGAGGCTAAATGAAAACAGAAACTTACATTTCCACATGCTATTAATCACTTCACATTGCAGGCTGTAAGTTGCTGTATGTCATCTTAGGACTCTATAAACCTTAAATGGTTTCTACAAAATTCGTTTAGAAATTCACAGAAGTTAGCTTCTTAATGAAGAAAATACTAGGGAAAGCTTTGATCTGCGAAAAAGTGGGTTAGACACACAATGACTTTTTGTTCTGCCTTCAAATATCCATGCCCTGTGATGAGCACCGTGTAGATTAGCATGTCTAATACATATTTGCATTCTGGTTCTAGTGTCGTCACAGTTGCCTGGGGGATCTGTATTCCACTACCCGGGGAAATCTGCCTGACAACCACGGCTATTACTTGCTTTTACAAGTACTAGGAAAGAATACTTCTTATTTCTTTACATTTCAGTTAGATATAGTTGGGCAATGATGTGATATACCCAAGAAAATGAGGAAAGGAAGGGGCAGGTTTAGAAAGCAAAGGTGCTGATGAAAAGTGAGCGCATTCTTGCATGTATTAGGCTACAAATGTCACTTTAAAATTGAATTTGTTGCTGTGTCCCCAGAAAGAGGGAAAAATTACACCTTTTCTCAGTTTTAGGGTGGCACCTGGACTCATGGATGATTTCACCCCTTGAAAATTACCTCTGATTTCTAACCAGTGTTGTAAACAGAAAAATCACTTGCTTATTTTATTTGTTCATTGTTTGTCAGTTTTAGTTTCTTTGATATTGTGTAAGTATTTAATTGAGTCTTGCCACCTCAGAGGGGAATAAAAAATTTGCTGTATGCTTCATTTTTGAGGGATCAATCAATAATATATTTTGCATGAAGTTTTGTTTAGGTAACCATAGTAGACATATTTTTGCTTAATATTATTATCCTTAAGGGATCTTGTCCTTGTGGCCATTGTAGTAGTCAAGTTCACACAGACTAAATTCCACTTAAACCTCCACATCTACAAGTCTACTATTTGGCTGGCTCAAGGGCAGCTCCCCGCTCATTACCAGTATCTTTTGGGAATGAAACAGTAACTTTCTTTAAAGAAAAGTCTGACATGGTCTAAAGAACAGCTCACTGCAGAATCTACTCCAGACAGACTGTATGGATGGAAGCGCGTCATCAAAGAGACGAGTGACTTCCCTAGAGAATAAAACTAACTGTATGCATATAGGGATGTAAGTAGAATTTAAGCAGTCTGAATCTGGCCTTATTTGTCTGGTTATTAGAGGTGACACGCAATGTTGTTCATGTGGTTCCTGAAAAAAAATGATCACTGCAAAAAGGTCACTTAGCAATGTATTTTTGTCTAATCCTCACGCAGTTTTGTTCAGATGGAAATATGGCTCATGACTGTGGAAAAGACAAAAGAATATAAATGAGTGTTACAAACAGACTGACATTTAAAGTAGGTAACATCTTCACATCTTCTGTGTGCTATGGCATCTCTCCATTGCTGTCCTAACTTCATTTAGGTGCCAACAAGTGGGACTTAATGCTGGACCCAGCTTTGGTTTTCACTTGCAGCAGTGGCAGAGAGATCAGACAATACACTTTTATATAGTTTCTGCTCCTGATTTCTGCATGTCTGGACAAAAGAAGATGTGAGAAAAAATGAAACATTGTCAGTATTTGGAAGAGATGAATTTGCAGAAGAAAAAACAATTTGATTTTTGACTCTCATTATGCTGTATTTTCTTCAAGTACTTCCAAGTGATCATTAATACTTCTGTGGTACATCAGTTACAACTGTACTTTTTCCTTTCCATAAAGGAAGACATTTGGGGCTTACCTGGACTTTTAAGCATTTCATTTCCTTTAAATCTCTGTCTTTGTTACTGAAGAACTACATTAGTCTTGTCAGTATGCTAAGCACTGTAAGGAAAAAGCTCATTGGTAATGTTTAACAACAATTTTATTGAGTCTAATACTTTATAGACAGTACCTACTGGATTTACGTGCAGTTATATGGGTAGTTATACCAGTTCTTTCTGTATGAACTTTCCACAGTGTACAGACATATCTTTTTTTCTTTTTTATTATTTTTTTATTTTATTTTTATTTAATGGCTTGTCAAATGAGGAAAATCACAGAGTGAATATTAAATTTTCCACTTTTCTCCCACAATTTGCCCTCCCCCACAACCTCCTAAAACTGGATAGATATGATGGAAGGGCTGGGAGTTATGCGTTTAAAACTGTTAATCTGGTGTGCTACAGCAAAACAACCATGAATGTGGTTCTGGTATATATTTAAAGACAGATTTTGCTACCCCTACTTATTTTGAATAATAACTTTGCTTTGCAGCTGATCTCATATAATTTAATGGGGCTTCTTGTAGAATTAGACACTGCTTAACAGAATACAATCAGAATTTCATGGTTATTGAGGATAATGAAAAATTCATTAGTCATAGAATGGAAATTAAAAAACTGGCAAAGATTAGAAACTGGGTAAGACAGAAAGCTAAGACTGGGGAGAGGAAAAAAAAAACAACAAACAAAACCCACACCTCCAAAAAAACCCGAAACTGGGAAAGACTGTTAAAAGAATCTCCTGTTGGACCAGCCTAGAAGGTAGAACTGGGTACATAAGAAAAAATCCTCTGAACTGTGTGTGTCTTAAAAGCTATAGCTTATTACTTGGACAGATACTTCAACATCATTGTAGATCACACAGTCAAAATATTAGCTTGCTGTGGTACAGTAGCTCAACAAGTCAACAAAAAATTGTGAAAGATGAATAGTGTGCAAGAAAAGTACTGAAAAATGCAATATTATAAATCACTGATGTATTATTACTTGTAATTGCATGTTCAGTACTATGCACTTAAACTTGGATTACCAGAAGTACTTAATCACTGTCCAAAATACCTCTTAGTATCTGGGATAATATCTCCATAAAGATAACACAATAGGAGAAATCACTATTCAGAGATAACATAAAAAGCAGTAGCTATAATAGCGAAATTTTCCTAATCTTTCATCTGCTGAGTTTAAATAAAGAGAAGTGAAAGGCAAAGGATTCTGCTAATTGACTATGTGAACATAGACAGTTGCACTCAGAGGTAACTTACGGTGAATTCGTACTCCATGCTCTCTGACATGAGGAGTTTGACTGAGTGTCTCGAAGAGCGAGCCACTGCAGACACTCGAGGATACCTGGGACATTGGTGTGAGACCAGCAGAAGTCACGTAGGTCTACTGTGAGAACCAGGCACCTCTGGAGTGGCAGCTGGAAGCTAGGCAAGATACCTTAAAATATCCAAATTGGCAATAGGTGTTCTTGGTTACA
Source organism: Haliaeetus leucocephalus (assembly GCF_000737465.1). Lineage (NCBI taxonomy): Eukaryota > Metazoa > Chordata > Aves > Accipitriformes > Accipitridae > Haliaeetus > Haliaeetus leucocephalus. The sequence continues at coordinate 9,583,812 of NW_010972820.1, read as the reverse complement.
TATTGAATGTAACCGAATGCAGAAAGTTCTCATTAGGAAATGATACCTTCTGGTTCGAAAATAGAGCTGGACCTCATCTGAAAAAAGTAATTTCAGTGAAAAAAACCCAACATACCATTTACATTTGAAATATGATTGTATCTTTACTAAGGGTATACAGTTTTTTTCTACTAATGCAACCAATCACTTAGCCAACAGGCCAATTTGCTTTTAAAATTTAGTCAAAACTTTAAGAAAGAAATTAATTACTTTATGTGTTAATTAGGGGAAAAATAAGCAAGACATGAACATCGCTTTTAGATTTTTGACATGAGTGAAGCATTATGTTAGTCTAGTCTTGACCTTTATATCAAAAATCATGGAAATACTGTAAGATCTCAACTTTCTAAATGGTTAGGAAATGTGCATAAATAGTAGCCCAGTCATCTGGAGTCTGACATTTACTTCTTGACGAATGAAAAAAAAAAAAAAAAAGCTGGGATGTCCATTTCTTCCTCTTTATTTAATTTTTCATTCCAGGCACATGAAGACATATTATGAGAAATTCAAAAGTAGGAAGGAGTAGTGTTTGCAAGAATTGTGCCAACTAAATATTGTTCATACATGAAGTATATATTTTAAAAACTTAACAGATGCAGTTATTTTTTTTCCACATAATCTTAAGTATGTTGCAAGTTTGAAATAATGAAGAATCAAGGGGCCATAATGATTCCAAAAGTGGAATTTTAATATGTAACTAATTGTATTGTGGAACTTGTCACACTTAAAAGGTGATTCTCAATTAAAACCTTTCATCTAAAATGTGATCTAGAAGTGCCAAAGAACAGACAGCTCTCCCTTGAGTACTTTCTTTGTTACATTTCTGAAGGCATAAAGTTTCTTAAAAATCAGCAAAATAACCTCTGATTTCAGATGATAGAGGAGGAAACTCTGTTCCTGCTTTGCTTCCTTGCTATTGTTCAAGCTTCAAACTTCAGATTTATATTGATATATTTATTGTTGAGAGAAGTACTCATTTCCTAAGCCTTTGGGGGTAAGATTATGGTTTCCCACCAGTTCAAAATGTTATTTTGGAGGAAAAATGAATATTCATGGCTTGTTATTGGGTACTAATACTCCAGATTATTACAAAATGAAGCAAATATTTGATACTGGATTTTTTTCTTTATTAGGTGAGACAGTACATTATTGATAGACCAATTAATGTGTTTCGCATTTGAAATACTGTGCAAGTAGGCCCTCTGGGAAACCTCTACTTATTTACAGTCGAAATGATCTGCAAATAAACTCACTAGGAAACTTCAATATATTAAATGGAGAGAGAACACTGAAATGGCAGTCTCAGAATATATAGATTTTTGGATTTAATCTCTCAGGTCTATAAAACAATTAGAAAGTCAGTGACGTGGGCCTCACTTGTACCAATGGGAACAGCTACACTACCATCATTGAGATATTTTGGGTTTATACCAGCTGTGGGTCTGGGTTTTTTATTTACTTATATTGCAGATCTGAGATAACTACATCTAAGGAAAAAAACACAACCCTATAAATTCCCTAATAGGTGGTACGGGAAATTGGAGATGAAGTAACATGCACTAAAAGCAGATCTTCCTATGTTTAAGCTTGCTCAAGACAGCATTCAATTCCAAGCTGCAAATAGTTTTGCAAAAGTTTAATTTCCCATGCCAGGTATTCCCTGATAAATTGTTATGAAAATACGAGAAAATGTTCAGCCAAAAAAACCCCTAGGGTTTGGGGGACAGGGAGGAGGAAGAGCACAAATTTTGGGAAGAAGCAGTGGATAAGAACAGCAAGGGGGCAGGATGACAGAACATCAGGGTACGATTAGGGTGTCAAAGCAACAGATATAGAGCTTAAAATCAGGCATCAGCATGGTGTTAGGCAGAAACCAAATCACTGCACTAAAAGAATATGAAAATGGCAGCATTTGACTCAGAAAACTGCATATAACACCCTGACTTTTTAAAGAAGAAAAAATTCCTTCATATTTGCACTCAGAAAAGAAAGCGGACTCCAGAGAAGGGGAGGGCTATGTATTGAACTAAAGCAAAATGAGCAATGATTCTCAGTTGCTCTCCACTCTGTGAACTAGCTCAAGAGGTGATGATGAATGTGCCAGTTACTGGCAGCAGAGAAATAGTGAAACTTGGGAATCTTGATTTCTGGAGGTAAAGAAGCTCTGCTGAACTTGCTTTCATTCTCTACATGCATGATCTTTCCTTATATAAGGTATAAGTTGTCCAAGTTTTTCTCCATCCCATTCACTGTGAAGTTACTCGATATCAGTTGAACGGTCATACCAAAAGTAACTAGCGTAAAGTGTGCGGTAGGTGCTCAGTGCTAAGTGCACCTTCCACTTTAGGTTTACAGACGAGCTGTTCAACAGTAGCAAGATATGTGTGCTCCACAGACAACCTCTGAAAGGGTATGATTTGGGATGTGGGGCAGAGTATAAGTCATAAAAGTGATGGCAGGGAGACAAGAGAGGAGGAAGGACTGGTGTCCTGTTTTGAAAACTGGGAGGAGGTGGAGTGGGGACATCATAAACAGAAGAGGAACACGGTGTTGAAGGCCTAATTTGTATGGTAACAGCAATATTGAAAATGGGATTTTTACAAACTTTGAGGGTGGGAAAGGGATAAGTAAAGTTTTTCATAAAATAAATATAAATCATCACCAAAGCTTGCTTGGAGTCACATACTGATGTATAAACTTACAGGTCTTTAGATGTTCCCCAAGCTGCAACTTGGCTGAAGGAAAGCTTGAGGAATTTTTACCAGAAACAAGAGACTTCTTCAGAAGAGAGAAATCTCCAACTAATAGTTCCTAAACACCTGATTTCCAGAAAGTGGGAGGTTATGTCAGCACTACCATTCAGTGCATGCCCAATTCTTACACTCTTTCCCTAAGAGAGTTTTATTGCTTGTTGTGGGAGAAAATGTATTAGGGTATATGCCACTGCAGTTTTTCTTAAGTTTTACAGCCTTTTTGGAGCTTCTTCAACAGTATTTGTATTTGTGACGATGTGCTGATGCTGAAATTCCTGCCTCAATTCCAGTCTCTTTTTCTCTCCACACTTTGGGATTTGAGACTTCATAGCTAAGTAGGGTTAGATGAGTTTCCTTTAAGTTACATGTATTCTTTTTCTTAGCTTAAGGGAAAATCCTGATGTCTTGTTGCAGAGCAGTCTTCACTGATGCTCTAGAGACAGTAGTGATATATGAGATGCCCTCTATCCATTTCACACAAGGTTAGCTTAGTTGCTTTCAGAAATGCCTCCTTATTAAAAAAAAAAAAAAGACATCTGCTTTTCTGTTTCACATAATACTAATAATTGTGTAATTATAGTTCATTAGCATGCACACGCACATGGTGTTTTGTTCTGTTTTGTGGTCTGACATGTATAAACCTCACTATTATTTGGAAGATCATTTAAAAATAAACCATCATTGAACAAAAAGCCAGAAATGTGTGACAGGCTCTAGTCAGAACAGAATACTCAAAATTTGTCTTGGCTGGGGTTTAGCTGCTGTTTAATAGACTATTAGCTCCAATTTGCTTCTGCTTTATTTATGTCAATGCACTCTGTTCTCAGCATTTTTGTGAACTGTTTTGCTCTGAATATAACTAGGAAAATATTAAAAAAATACCATTCAGCAGTGAGATGCAAGTTGAACTTGTGTGTACTTAGCAAGACTTGCATGCCATTAATTACAAGACGCTTTCCACCTCTGACTGAAAGCTTTCAGATGAACCATTTTTACTGACGAAAAGGAAAATATGTAGCACTTCTGCAAGACCATGTTGATTCTGACTAAGTTTTCACCAGAAACTTTCAAATTATTCAGAATTATGCTAATAATTGTTTCTGATCCTGATCAATTCTTTACAGCCTTAGTATGTTTAAACATTTGATCTTTGATATACTATTTGAAATAATTTTCCAGTTTTGTCAAAATTAAGATTTTGAAAATTGTTTTTTGTCCATTTTTTACCAATACTCTCTCATCAGAATTGACATCCTCCCCCTCGTTTTGTCTGCTTTGTTCCAGTGTTGAGCCATACCTTATTTTCCACCTGATTTTTAAATCCTTGAACTTCTAGTGAGAGGAAAATATCATTAACTGACATTTGTCAATCTTTTCCATTATGACTGTTTCCAAGTCAGTTAGTCAGTCTTGTGTGATCCCTCAAGAGCCTGTGCAGGATGTTAGGAGCACAAGAGATGTAATCTCTTCTAATAGAACTCCTGCCTAAAAGTGTCTTATGCATTAGTGTTCTGACACAGCTTCCAAAAAGCAATCCAGTTTGCCTATTTTCCTAGACCAGAAAGACACTTTCCAAAGAGTATGTGCAAATATCATGGTGCAAGTCAGAGTAGTCCACCCTCCTGGTGGACAACATGTATTAGGGGACCAGAAGAGCATTAGGCATGAGCAATTATAGTTTCATGGTACTTGTGCTTGACCTGGTGTTCTTGAGCTGTTCATATTTTATCTCTGCTCCTGGGGTTATTCACACATTTTACTGTTGGTCATTAAGGGACAATAACAGACCAAGGAGCAGCTGTTACCCTGTTTATGGCCAAGATATCTAGATAAGTCAGGGTAGGGCTTAATTTTGTCTGCTCCTAGTTTGAGTTTAACTTCAGCATCCCTGTCCTGCAGACAGGATCTATCTCAAAAAAAAAAAAAAAAAAAAAAAAAAAAAAAGAAAAAAAGCATTGCTTTCACTCAAGATACACCATTCTGGTGCACCGAGCAGATATTACTGGAAAAAGTAGGTTGGCTCTTCTTCAGGAAGAATAAAACTTAAAATTCAGGCCCCAGCTTCCTGGCAAAGTTCTTGAACTGTGAAACTGCTCTGAGAAAGTAGACACAAAAGACCTAAGTTAACTGACTCCTTTGTCTCCTTGGGATCTTCGTGTCTGTAGATGTTTCTTTACACTCTCAACAAATGACAGATACCTTAGTGTCTCCTAGATGTCCATTAATTACGTAATTGCAGTACCTAAATTAGCTGTGCTGGATTGTTTGAGCTTTGGGTGAGCTACATATGCAGCAGGTGAGTCTGTCATTTAGAGTTTTTCTTATCATTTATTTCCCTTATTATCTCTTAAGACTCACAAAATAGTAGGCAAAGTTATTTGCAGTACACAGTTTGGCATCTAAATAAGACACTGCCTCTAAATGTGGGTCTGGAATTTGCTGGCAGAAGTGGTTATTTCTGTAAAGTGTGGGAATCACAGACATAGAATCAGAATAATTCGGGTTGGAAAGGAGCTGATGAAGTAACCTAGGCCAATCCCCCCAACACTCCCACCCCTAAACAGAGGTGATAATAAACTCTGCTGTGACTTGCCTGCACATTGCTCCAGTTGAGACCTGTGTTTCAGAAGACTGGAAATACATTTTGTGCTAGGGAACCACCTACTATTCTGAATAGCCAGACGACCCCCTCTTCTGCCTTTCAGACTTCTGCAGCAAAGTCTCAAAAGAAGGTATAAGAGTTAGTTATCTTACCCAAGAACTGCTGGTGATTTTACCTAAAAAAGTTTAAGGAAACTGAGAGTTTCTCATAACCTCTGTTCCTCTTAAACAACCTGAAAAGAAAAAAAAAAAACAGGAAGGTCCAAAGATAAAAAAGGCTTCCTTGTGAAGAATTAATTTCAGGCCAGTGTATTTAATTTAAATTGCTTGATGACTGGCTGACAAACTCACAAGTCCCTCTTGAGATGGGAGAGGGAATTTCTAAAAGTATCTTCCTACCTGACTCTAATTTTAGCTTTGCATAGGCAATGGGATCCAAAAATAAAAAAAAAGAAAACCAAGGCAAGGTATGCATTCTTTTCTTTTACTGTTCTGTACCAAGGAATAGATGTAAGAAAGGCTGCAGGTAGCTTTAGGTAAACAAATTTAGCAACAGTTTTAAAACACTACTTGCTAAATATGAAAGCTCAGCAACTCTATACTCCTTATATAAAACTTCATGAAGGTCTGGACTTTAGCCAGCTACAGAAAATTTTATTAAAGAAGTAAATGAAATGGCAGAGAAAAAAGAATTTATATTCCTGTGTTACTAAATAAGAAAAATCCACATGCTATTTATATATTCATACTAGAATTATGTCTCTAGTTATTAGTAAGATATTACATTAGTGTGCATTATGTGAATTTATATTACAATTTAAGGTAGTTTAGTAATTAACTTTTTAGAAAGACAGCTTATGAATTAGTTAAGGGATGGCTTATTTAGAAGTTTGGAAATACTTCATTGACCACTGTGCTCTAAAATACTCCATTATTGGTGTTTTCCTTCAGCATTTACACCAATGAGTGTTCCTGAGATTAAACATTCCATTCACCTTTTTCTCTTTCTTACCTGAGGCACAAGATGATATCAGTAATAACTTTAATCTGTTGGTGTATTTCAGGCTGGAATGTTATCTGTCTGACAAAATACTTTCAGCATGTCTCTGATGGTATCCATAAGCATAGAGTAAATCAAATCACAAAAGTGCTCGGAATCTGTTTTGGCCAGTCTAACGTAATCCATTGATATTGCTGTCCTGTGTTACCTGATGATCATGCCAAATTAGAGTTCCCTACCTACCTTTCTAACAGAAAGCTTAAATTAGTCTTTTAATTCAGATGGGAGTGGGAGTGTTAGAGTAGGTGGGTTTTACTTGAAGTGAAGCAACACCAGCAACAAGTTACATGTCATTTTCCTTAAATGTTGTGAACATAAACTGTCCTTAACTTCAGGAAGAACCCACAAGTGTGAAACTTTAAAAGGCAAAACATCATTATCTGCTCAAGAAGCTGTATATTCTTCTGTTTGCCTACATGAAATTCTGCTATTTGAACCCATTGAAATAGGTAAGTTCTTGATATTACACTCCAATTATTTATCACTAACATATTCCATCATTTAGAATATTGGTGAATATTTCTTGCTTTAGCCAACCCATTAAATTCTGAAAATGGAAATCTGAATGGGTGGAAATAAGTCATTCTACTGCCATGTATCTCAGACTTCACTGTTACTATTTCCAGATTGATTACAAACAGATATGAAATAGAACATACCTGTTTCTCTTGCCTCTGGAATTTTTAGGGATATGCATACATAATTTAAATAATTTATGTAATGTTTTCAAGCAGCATAGGGGAAAAAAATCCCAACTTCTTAAGGGTTGGTTAGTAGCTGTCAGAAATTGTTTTGCAAGCATTTGCTGCCAGATTGCTGTATGGATATCACCAGTCTGTCGGGATAGGAAATTTATTAATTTGAGTTTGGTATCATAAATTCTTCCAGAGTGAGGAGGTATTACCTTTGTAATACCACCAATTAGCTTTTTCTGCTCATCTACCTCTGTTCTTTCTACAAGATTGTTACTGAATGAATATGGAAAATCTTACTCTGAAACACTCCCTACTTTTCGTGTCCCCTTAGTTTAAGAGAAAAGCACTCTTCTTGTTGAGTTATATCAGTGTTAGGCTTAGCAAGTAAACCTAAAAGTCTTATCAAAAGCATTCAGAAGTTATATTAGAATTCTTACCCTGTTGCTCATCCTGGCTTCATCGGTCTGAGATCTAAGTTCCCAAACACTGCAAAGTTTCTCTGTCATGAATATTAGTTTGGTGAAAAAGAAGGAGGAACATGATAACCATCAATCAAACTGTCAGTTTGGAGGAAGAAGGTGAAAAATGACCTAGCCAACCACTATAGGACTACAATTCAATGCAGTATACTGTTAGAAATAACTCTGAAGTAGTAAAAAGTTGCCCACCTAGTTCAGATTATAAGCACTTCAAGAGTGGATAACTGCATTGTGTTGAACATATTTATGCTGTGCATCGCATAACTAGCTAAATAGTGATATTACCACATCAACATAAAGAGGTAATCAGAAAAAGAAGTTTTTATAGACAGAGTAACCTGTAGTGACATAAAACTTTTCTGTAATATTATTACGCAGATCCAGTATTATATAGTATTTGCAAATGAACTAATAATAGCATTTCCATGATTTATTTTGGATAAATCCATATATATCTCAAAAACACTCTCAGCAAAGCATCGTTATTACTTTATTAAATACTACTTTTGCCTACTTGAGCTTAACAAACAAATCTAATGGTATGAAAGAATTTAATTTCAGAGCTGAATGATAATTTGTCAGGCATGGTTAATTCACATAATTCAAAGTTAATTATGTTTGCAATATTAGAGTGTGCTGTAATTTTGTTCTGTTCAGCTGCAGCTTTTATTAAAGCTTACATTTTGATTAGGAAAGCCAGGCTTTAAGAGTGTACAGCAAATTAAAAAAAAATAGCAAGGTATGGGGAAGGGTTTTTTAAGCACATGCTTTTATTCATGTTCACATCCTCTCTTGTGTTACGTCACTTTGTCAATCCAACGCTGACTGAGATACAGTGAAATATTTACTTACAGTTCATCCTATATGTGATTTCTTTCTGTTTTTCAGCATTTGGAAACATTGCAACTGATGTTCCCAAGCCACTTGATATACTAACATCCAGTGGGTTCTTCGGCTGTACTTCTTGTACCAAGCAGTACTTCCCCAGCTATATTCTTCTGTGGAAAAGAAAGACTCCACACAACAGAGATTTACAAAATCAATTAGAAAGTGTCGGAGATCTTCTGACACTGGATCAGTTCACATCATCGTTGTATTTGTGGCATTCATTAGATATGGTTAAATTTGTATTCAATAAACATATTTAAGCAGCAGTAAAAGGTATAATATTCTGTACAAGCTATATTTCTAGAAAAAGAAAGGAAGGCAGACGGATGTGTGAAGTTGCTGGGTTTTTCACAATCTGAGAAGATGTGGGAACTGTCTAGTTTTGAAGGCGTTCACATGGGTTCAAGCCCCCTACTGAGTTGCCTTCCTGTGTAATTTTGGTTATCTTTTTTTAGATTGATGCGCCTAGGTTAAGGTGCCCAACATGAATATGTTATCTTCATTTGAGGTTAGTCTTCCTTTTGATATATGCTATAGAACAGGAGCAAAATCATTGTCCTGTCTCATAGCAATGCTATAATACTAAATAGAGCAAGCTGCTGATGTTCTCCAGTCATGCAGCAGCGTTAGTATGGAAGATAGCTAGCTACTACACCAAGGTGTAGCAAAAGTGTGCTTGGTCTCACACTGCACTAAAGGCGCTACAAATTTCTGACTCTTTTCATCATGGGGACTGATCCAAGTTCTTCTCAGGGCTGTTTCAGCAATCTCTGGACTTTGTCTACAGATGCATACTTAAAACATGAGGGACTTCCAACACAAACTTCTCTCGTTTTCAATGTGGCTTTGAACTTCCTTTCACTGTGGTGGTTTTTTTGTTTGCTCATTTGTTTGTTTGTTTTTTTCCTGAAGTAAGCTTTTCCATTACAATTTTTAGTTTTGATTTCCTTACTTAAAAAGCTAGAGGTGCTTCTATATTTGCTCATGTGAAAAGCAAAACTATGTCAAAGAACTGTAGGTTCTCAGACTTGAGTACTTGAAAGGAAGAGGTAAAGAGCTGCATATGCCAAGAACTTAAAGAAGATAATCTTCTTCACTGAGCAGTCTCAATTAATCACAGAAGCCCTTTGTGCCCTGAATAAGGCAGGGTGTTATGACAAAAGCAAAATGGAACCTATTACTCATTAGCTCAGAGTTCATCACATACTGATGGAGTCTTAACTACATGAGTAATCCTTGTGTCAGGGAACGATGGAAGCCTGAGAAAAATCTTGAACACATAGCCTTAATTCTGGTATGTCTTAACTTTTGCTGTTCTTTTAGTATAGTATTTCTGTGCACATTGTATACTCATATTTGGTCTTGGAGTTAATTGCATGGAGTATGTCATTGCTGCTGTCAGACTGCAGGAAGCTGAGAAATAAACCAGGCCTTTGAAGCTAGCAATTTTATTAAAGTGCTAACAGCCAGCGAATATCTGTGGATGCTGAGGACATAAGTCACTTAATGACTGTTAAAATTCCAGGCCAAAAGATTTCCACAGACCTGAGAATCCCTGCTGCAAGCAGGATTGTCATTGGGATGGAAGCCATTTTCTGTCCTTGTGCCAAATTTAATCACATAGAATCTTGTTCTCTTCTGTTAAATCTTCTTATGCTTTTGACAAAGCAAATGTAATATTTGATTATAGTTGGGAAGAACGTTGGCAGGAAGAAGAGAAACCTCTGAAGAATGGTGAGATCATTTATGTGTAATTACAGCACAGTGTCAGGCCCTGGGTTGGCTCTGAATGGATTTACTAATGCAATCATCATCCTGTTGTCATAGTCTGAAGCCAATGCTTCTTCACCTGTAACTAGAGTAATAATAAAGCCACAGATATTTTTTCAGAGGAAAGATAGTTTCCTAGTATGAATGACATGTCACTGGTAATGACTGGGGTAAAATGTCAATGCACTGAACTCTCATCAGATGCCAAATATTAATCTCCACAAATATGAGCTATTAATTTTCTTTGATTTATTTATATATATTATTGGAAATTAATATGAAGGAACCACTAGTGCAAAGGGATTGTCCGCTTAAAGCAAATTATATCGTCTTCTCACTTAATGTCTCTTTGGAAAGAACTTGTGGACCAGATTTCCTTCTCTCACAGCTTTTCCAGAAATGTAATGTCTGGCTTTCAGCAAAATTTCTCCTTTTCAGGCACTGAATGTTTTTGAGTTTTGAATGTTTTCACTAATAAGAAATGATATCTCAAAGGCAGTCTATATTCCTGCACTGTAGTGAACAGTTTTTCACACTGGTGAAAACAAGATGCAAGGAATATATATTTATTTTCATCACCTTCTCAGAAATGCTGCATTTATTTAATATTACCATGTTAGACATGGAGAGAACGAGAACATGAATAGATAATACTTGCCAGCAGTGGACTTTCTGAGAAGCTGGGGGAAGAGTTAATTGGGAATGGAGAAATCTGGAATCCAGAAATTGGGTGCTGGGAAGCAGTATTTTTATAAGAAATTCCAATATTACAATAGTGTTTGTGCACTCTTCAGCTGTGATTCACAGATGCAGGGGATTATTCCCCCATCATCAAACTAGACACAATTTGTTGCTCAGATTCTACTGGGAAGTCTCTGGAGAAGAAATTTATCAAAGTCCTTTCTTTTTTCTGAGAAAATACCCACATCTATTTTTCTTTAAAATAAGTAAATAAGCAAACAAGCAAGAAAAGCAAAAAACCCAACTTCTTATTTCCACAATTCATGTTTGGATATAAATAGCAAAATTATACCCTCTGGCACCAGAAAATGTTTTGAAATCTGAGAAGAAGAAATGTTTCTCCAATAGAACATGGTGGTGTTTGATCAAGAGTGCCTCACACTGCACGAGCCTGCTGGGGTAGTGCTTTCCAACTTCACTGCTGGGTTTTCACCAACAGAATTCATGCCACCATTTCCCTGGCAACACAAACAGAGGAGAGTTGTACTGTGCTCAAGACTCCATGTTATTACATTACTAGAAAACTTGCAAATCTTTGCTTTTGTTCCTGCACTACTCACTTAGCTACTTGTGAGAGACTGAATTGTTATCTCAAGCTATTTGTCTCAAAGATTGTTTGTTGTGAGGGACTGGACTGTCATCTCAAGCCGTTCACCTCAAGGACTGTTTGCTGTGACTTATCCCAGAGATGGCTTGTTTAAGCAGGATACTCCTCTGTCCAAAAGGTCGATTACCAGGCCACTGAGGCATCCAGGGGAGGAGACAGGCCAGAGCTGGTGACCAATGCAGGAATGTGGAGACTACCATTGTCATGGAAACTGTAGTCTTTGAGATAAGGTACTGGTTTCTAGTGTTGAGCATGGGAAGGTCGTGTGATAGACGAAACCTGCAGTGCGTGACCAGTGCATGAACAGTACGTATGTGCATGCGTCATCGAACTATGCCCTATAAAAAAATGTGGAGACAAACCGCAGTGTGCACCCATCACCAAAGAATTGAAGACTGAGGACCAACAGGCTGCCGCTGGATCCATGGTGGTGACTATCCTTGCAACTCTATCCTGACTGCTTGCTTGATTTCTGCCTTTTCTTCCATTCCATCCTTTTGCTACTATTTTCTACTTTTATAATAAAAGCTCTTTTGGGTATATGGCATTTGACCTCTTTTCTGTCTTAATCTCACTCTTGGGATCACATCGAAACCTTCCCTGAAATTGGATCGGGACACTACTCCAGGATGTTCAGCAAGACCGGTCTATTGAGAAAGCTGGTTGCTGCAAGTAAAGGTTTTGCAGTTTGTATTGCTGAAGTGCCCAGTGACTTACCTGTGACTTAAGCACACTGCTCCAATTTATGCATGTATCCAGTGGTCATCTGCTTGGTATGTTTGATAACTTCAAATTTTGGAAGAATTCCGCCAGCTGAAGTTCAGCTAAGAATTCTGCTTTGCTTCTTATGCTCCAGAGCTTCAGGAGCTCTAGTTTATCATCTAGTGACATACAATAGCTGAAACAAAGGGGAACAGACTTTGCAAAATAATTTCCAAAGCTAATTGGTTTTCATATTACACAGTGTAAGAAAAATACACATCTAAGCAAAAATAGGAAATGTCAAAAGATTTCCTACTGCAATTTTCTGACCATTATTGAGTGCTCTTCAGAATTTAGTCAGAATGCGTTATGGTGTCCAACATACTACAGCACACAGGGTCTAGGACTGGAGCAGCTTTGTGGGTCACTGCATCCAGGTTTCTGCTAATGGGGACAAGTGGCATCCCCATTTAAAATCACTCAAAAACTATCCTGAAATCTACCAAGAGGATGTTCTGGAACATGACTCCCCTTGCAACTATAAGTGCCTTAAATTGAGGAGCACTTTACACATTTATTTTTGTATCCAATGTGTTCATTAGTTTAAGTAGTTCTTTTCCTCACCTAATGTTTACATTCACCTTAATGTAGAAATAGACAGGTAATATATCTCCATTCAAGCTGCATTATGCTATAGGTTCTGCTGTAAAGGGCTTTGTTAATACGTCGGTCCCCTTTATTGTCTCTCTGAGCACGTAGTTTTCTCACCTCCAAAGATCTGGGAAAAACTATTTTCTGGCAAATTTCAGCCATCCTGTTATTTTGTTCAGGTATGGCCTATTATCTTGCTGTTAGCGCTTAGCCTTCTTTTTCATACCCCCCCTGCCCCTAAACACAAGAAGTGGATAAAAATACATCAGCAACAATCACAAAATGGCAAATACGCAGAACAGCTCCAGATACAAAATACATCACCTTTGGAACTTTATCAACAGCTTGTCAGAGTTTTCTCAAGGAATATGGGCTTTCACTCCCTTCCCTCTTTAGAAGGGTTTTCCTATATATTTAGTGTTGTGTAGTTATTCCAGGAAACCAATGCACATGGACATTGTCTGATATTGTTTCTTAAATTTTTAGCCTGAACACAGTGAAGAGGATTTAGATATACACAGAAAGTATATGACAGTTGAGAGTGTAATTTTCAAATGTAGGGAAAGATGACAGCCGGTTAATGGTCTAGGTTCTCACTATTGGGGAAAAGAGGCATAGTAGAAGTACTTGAAAGAAAGTTAAATTCTGCTTATTAAACTAAGCAGCTGGGAAGCTAGAAAATAACTTTCCCCATTTTTAAGAACTCTTTCCGTTCCCTTGCTAAAGGAGTTATTTGCTCAATAAGAACTGAAGTACTTGTCTAAGTAGTGTAGAAGATGAAACTAATTGCTATTAATTATGGCCCTATCCTCCTATGCCATACTCGCTTTCTGCTTCCTTTTCCAAGTTTGGGCTGAAGCAGCAATTCCAGTAACAAGTATTAGATTCATATTGTTCTCTTTTGTTTTTTTTGTTATACAAGAAGCTTCACTTGGCAGCGCTTTTGCATTTCTTATACAATACATTAGTACTCTGGGGTGAGGTAATAGTTGGTTTTGCTCTGTGAATCCTCCCTGAGAATATATTTTTTTCTCTAGATGCCCCAGTAAAACATCTCTCATACTAGAGACATATATATATTGAGAAGGCAGGTCTAATGAAAGAACAGATCTAAATGGACAAAAGCTAGGAAAAAGGGAACCTGATTATTTCCTATTTTACAGATGGTTCTGCAGTTCAGTGAAGTAGTGAGCCAGATTTTCAAGCATTTAGCAACCTAAAGATGCAGGTGGTGCCTTTGTGTTTTCAAAAACACCTGTCTGTGTGTTAATACAGCTGTGTGTTAACTGGTTTTAAAAATCTGGGTTGGAATTGGTTGTCCAGCTTATACAGGAAATCTGCAGTAAAACTAAGAATCAATTATGTTATCTTTCTTCTTTTTATATAATGCATAAAAGCTCATGAAATGACTCTTCAGCTGACACAGTCTATGAACGGAGTTTCTGCAATTAAAGCTAACATTCATACAGTCTGGAGTGCTGGAACATTTTCTCAGATCTTTCCTCCTGCAATCCTGAGCTCCTTCCTCAAAGTTCTCTGCAGGCTGCACTCTTTTCCCTGCCTTGACTAATCCCTTTTAAGCTTGTCTTCCTCTTTTACCCAGAAAATGGAAAGCGGAAGTACATTTGTATGAATTCTGGAGGGCTGGTTTTGTTGCAACTCATTTTTGAGAGGTCTAATTGCATTTGCTTACTAAAAACACATCAGGAACATCATTATAATTCCAAATGTACATTTAAAAATTAAACATGACACAGTGCTTGTAAAAGGATTACTTAAAAGACAGGGAACTACTACCTTGGAAAAGGGCTGACAAAGTCCTACTTCACATGCATTTTATTTTTGCCTGATTCTTCTCCAAGTTTTGAACACACACCTTCACATCATCTCTTCTTTCCCACCAGTGTATATGTACAGGTAAGATCATTCTATTGTACCTGCTTACTTTTGGGCTGTTTTTTTCTCATTTTTCTTGTGGAGGGGAGATCAGGTAAGTGCTCTGAGGAGCAGACGAGCCTCTTGAGTATCCAGTAACTCAGCTCTGATTGCTAGCATTGGTAATTGCAGATGGGATGGATACACTGAAGCTACAAGAAGTACAGTCATTCTAACCACATTATTCCAGGGCAAATTTGTAGACAGCCAGTCTGAGGCATAGTATTGTGTGTGTTAGAAGAACGTGGCAAAATTTTAAAGGCAGGAATAAAACATACAACTTCATTAATTTATCTCAAACTTCTAAATGCAGATGAACAATTATAGAAGTACTGCCCTGGGGACGTCCCAACATTTGCTGTAGATAAAGGGCCTTTCCACTGAAGCACCATACTGTGTCCAGACTCCATATACAGCTGTGTCAGCAGGTTATGTTTAAAATCCACTTAACAGTAAACTTGGGGTCTAGGTATGTTTTCCTCTTAATTAACCTGCATAATCTGGGGTTTTTTTACATAATTCATCCCTTCATTTGCATTTTAATTAGAGAGTGTGCAAAATGTCAAGTTTAATTGGCTCAGGAAGACTTGGTACAACAAAGCCCTGGACGAAATGTAGCTGTGGGCAGTGCAGAAGACAGCTGGCTTGCAGTTCAGGTTAGGACTTCAGTACATGTAAGGGGATTTCCTCACCCACCTCGTTTTCTGTGACTGAATGTATCGACACTAATTTCCTGAGAAGAAAACTGGAGGACTTGCAGACCCCCTGCTCCTGCTTTTGAATGACACGTAGCCCATTTCCTCTTGCATGTGTGCGTGCCAGATGCAGTCCTCTTACCCTGGTGGAGTGAAATCCTGGGCTCCTCTTGGTTTCTGAATCTGCTCTTTCTCAGCCAGTTCTCACTGGTAAGCTTACAGCAGCTGTAGAAGGGGAGAAAAAACTTGGACTGCGGTCCCGAAAATATTTTAATGAAATTGTTACTTCCCAGGTGGGTGAGAGATGATGTTCTGGAGTCCTCACAGTGGCTCTGGGCTACGTTGACCCATTCAACCTTGCCACTTCTCATTCCCTCAAGAAAGTATCTGGCCCCAGTAGGACACGTTACCCTTGCCCTTCCCCAGATATCACCATGGAGGGGCACAGCTTTCACTGCCAGCGTTGGGGAGCAGCAGTAAGCAGTGTGCAGAGACGGAGCGCTGCTGTGAGCTGGAGGAGGCAATCGGGCTGTCCGTGCTCCGGGTTTGTGAGTCTGGGACACATCTGGTGGTGACCGAGCTGCAGGTGGACCCCACCTTGTGAAATACATGTTTTTGTGGAAGTCTTCAGAGGAGAGTTTAATTCCAAGAGCCCCCTGTTGTCTCTTACCGAGCAGGTTAAAGACTTTATTTTGTATGAACATGAGACATTTTCTGGTTTTCTGTTCATTCTAGTTTTTTCTTCCTCTTCTCAGTTCATTCTCTTGTCTTCACGTTCTTTTATTCCCTGCAGCAGTTTGTTTTTTTTTTTTAAGTAGATACCATTTGAAAGAATTGTTTATGGGTTTGAGGGTATGTTGAAATATTTTCAGTTCCAGGTGTGGCAAACGTATAGGGCTTGGTAGGTAGGTGTAAAGTCTTTGAAAGTAGGAATGGAAAATATGTCATAGATTTGTTTCTGCTAGACTTTTTTCAGATGTCTGGAATTGAACATTCTGTGTGTAGCTGGAAAATAAAGAAACATTGAGACAGCCCTTCTGTAGTTAAAATACTTCATTGAAGGTTTCTCAGACTGAAAACCCAGCATGGTGTTCTTACAGTTTTGTTTTACACTATGTTTTTAATTTAGTGCACATTATTATGTGATGGTGGGAAGTTAGCAATGAAACTAGGACACTCACATTATTTATAGAATATTTAACTTTCTACCTCATGAAAGTATATAAAATATTTTGTATTTTACTTGTTTTCTTTTTTTTTTGTTGTTGATGTTTTTGATTAAGGGATAGATTTCAATCTTCTCATTTACCTTTTATTTCTAGAATCACTTCCCCAGTGTGAATGAAAAGGGCTGAAACTGAATCTGCTTATTACTGATTCAAGCCCAATACATTCTTACCAAATTCCCTAGCATGTTCATATATTGCAGCTGATATTTTTGACACTTTTAATGATGTTTTTCATGTTAATATAGTAGACTTGAATAAAAGCTTAATAAATATAAGGTTTCCTTAATAAATATCAGATCTAAGAAAAAGAGGGTTTCAAGTTAGGTTTTCAAATAACTTGGTGACAGGTTTTTCTTGTGAAATAAATTGATTTAGAGTTGACCAACATCATAGCAAATTACATTGGGTCAAAAAGATTGCTTTAAAGATTTAAATAATTTGTAGTCCCTTATGTAAGTATGTCTGAGATCTGAGCTGTCACAGGTAGAGGTGGTACCTATGTGACTGCTAACAGCCATCTCATGCAGCTAAGGCACTACTTAAATTTAACATGCAAACTGAAGCAGAATATGTTAAATAATCTCCTTTTTGACAAAAAAAAAAAGCAAAACACAAACCTTAAGTCTGTGAAGTCTCACAGGGAGGATATGTCACCTGCAGAAATCATTAAAAAAGTTTTCACAGGCCTATGGAAGGTTGGAGGACATCTGTGATTGCTGTTTCACCAGAATCCATTAGGATGGAAAAAAACCACAAAACCAAACAAAATTGTAAACAAGAAGAAAGTCCTCCCCATGAAGTTTAAAAGACAGCTACTGAAGCTGTCAGCTATACATTCTCTGAGGAAGAAATATGTATTTAAAGAGGGACATCTGTAGTCCATGGAGGAATACCCCAGCATATTTCGCACATAATGTAACTTACTTGCCCTTGTCTATGGTTCTGCCTACTTAGAACTCAAAAATTTAAAAAAAAAAAAAAAAAAAGGAGGGGGTAAATATGAGATCTGAACCATTCTGCCAGCAAGAGCTGCTGTTCAGAGACCAGACTAAACACTTTGGCTGTATGTTGAGTGGCAGATAGAGTTCTTACTATTTGAAGCTGGCACTGCCAGCACACAGATTGGAATAAAGCTGCTGTTATTATATTTTTAATACTATAATGGATGCCACTAAAGTAGACAACAGTTAATTTTCATAAGTTCATCTTTTATTTGAATAAAAATAAATCTCTTCTTTTTAGTAAACTGCTGTACTAAACCTTTTGTGGCTGTAGGCATTGTCAGAAGCTGGTGACTCAGGGTATACCAAAGGACATACATTGAAAAAGGTTCTTCTTAATGAAAGAAAATGTAGACCCCTATTTCAGAGGAATTTTGTAGAAACCTTCTTGCTGTTTCAAAGTTCTGTAGGTCAGTAAGCTGGCAAAATCTAGGCATGCAGTTGAGCTAGAATGTAATATTTATTTCAACATCAGACAGGAGAATTAATAGTACCTGAACAGGATTTACTTTAAGCTATGCTCTTTCACTCCTTATATTTAGAGGATGCCAGCTGAGGACTGGCAGACTGTCCTGTGCTATACTGAGAAAGTATTAAGCCCTCCAGTCACAATCCCATCCTTGCTAATCCATACTAACAGATCTGAAATATATTCTATGTAACCTGGGCCCTTTGCCCTTTCATTATCACTGATACCATTCATTATTCAACTGGAAATGCTAAGTTATTGAGACAGGCTCTGATCTTTGTTGTGTCAATCTAAACCTAGTGTTGTTCCAATGAAGCAGGTAGCTTAAAGGAATTATTATGGACTTAACCTTGACCAGTATCTTTAGGGGTTTTTATATGTAGATAGCCAAGAAATTAAATTATACAATCCAGAGTAGAACTTAAATTAAGACATTTCATTTACAGGGAAGTGGGCACTATAGGGCAAACATTTTTTTATGTCCTAGGTTTTGGGGGGTGGTGTTTTCACTGATATAAGTCCATGTACTGTGCTAAATAGGAAGAAATGCATAGCAAACTTGATTTTTCCTTGAAGATATTGTTGTGCTCAAAGTCTTGTCATTGGCAAAAAGTAAACACATCTTACATGTAAAGCCAAGAAATTATTGATAGTGTAATTAAAATCTTAATACTATAGTGAAAAATTATTATTATTCTAGATCTAATTATTACAGGAAAAGGAAATACAAGGAAGAACTTTATTACAGGGAGGAAAATGCTGGAATGACAATACTATTTAAACTGGTGTACTTGCACTTCTGAGCATCTGCCCCTTTTTCTGCTCTAAGATTTGTATTTCTTTACCTGACTATGGGTGAGTTGTTTACAGCCCTGGGGCCTTCACAGTCATCTAGTGCCCTTTCCCTTATCATCTCATGTCTATAGTCTTCTACATTGCATATTGTGTCCCCGTTTTCAAGGTCTCTGCTATCACACCAGGCCTGTGTTCCTCTACAGTGCATCACTAAGCTAGGGACATAAATATTTCATTATGTGTAGAATACTTGTTACAACATTCAATAGAGAAAATAGGGTTATACTCTACAAAGATAAGCAAAACAAATTAGGCATAGCCACCTGGCCATTAGAAAAAACTGCTTTTACAGCCAAACAAAGTAAAACAAAGATCCAGAGAAGCCAGTACAAGATCAGACCAAGCAAGCCTGACAGCTCTCAATGCTCAGGCAGTGTAAAGCTAGCACAAATGCAGTGGCCTCTTACGAGAAATAGCATTATTTCATGCACTGGGCTCCAGGTCTACAAGATCAAGGGAAAGTGCAGCAGTTCTGCAGCTTTAACAGGGTCAACAGCATTAGCAGTACTTGGTTGTTTTCTGTTTTTTTTCTCAGTTAAAACCACCTAACAATACATTTTATTTTTCAAACTCTTTTGAACAAACTGCTTGTCACAGTCCATGTGCTATACAATTTCATATATGTGCATAATTCACACTAGATGTTACAAAATTATCTATTTTCCTCTAACATATTACTGAGAATAATGCAGTACACTTGTTCAGTAATACCCAGGGCAGTTTAAAGGTGTGGAAATCTCAATATTAACATTTCTTACAGCCATCTTCACTAGAAGAGGTTCCCCTTGAAAACCACTTGGTAACCAGTCTTTTCTTTGAGGGCTACTACAAAAATATGTTTCTATTCATATACAATTTTCAGCTGCCAGAGCACAAATCAAGTATCTTGACTGTTTTGGTGTTGATTTTAGTTACTGTATTGACAACTGCTTTGTAGTGGTATTAGCATAATAAAGCTTAGTGCGAGATCATATGGATTGGAAAGATGCATTTATTTTCAAGGTTTTAAAGCAAGTTGATTTTATGTTTTCACGCTCTCTCACTCACATACTTGCAAGAAGCAACATGCGTGTGTCCAAGCGGTCTGACCAAAATCACTTGCGCACAATACAGAAGGCACCGCGCACCATCTGTCAACGCTTCAGCATCTCTGGAGCTCCTCTCGACAGGTGATGACAAACAAGTCTTCGGACAGATCTTTCTTCTCCTTCAGGAGCCGTCAGCTATTTCGGGGCAGATCTTCACTTCAGATCTTGTTTACTTCAGCCGCCGCAAATCTTAAGCCCCATCGCTGTCCGCTGTCTGGTTTTCCTCTTCTGGCATATGTGGGAAACACATGTCTCTTGTCTGTTCTCCTGGCAGGCGAACAGGGGAAGGAGTCGCGTACGTGGTGGCGCTTCGGCCGATGAGTCGTCTGCTTTTCAAACGGCAGGCTTCTTGCTTTTGACGCCAAGAACACGTTCCTCAATTTTGCTGTTGAAAACAGTGCCCCAGGAACAGTGTCCCTCATTATCTGGCCATTCTTTTAAGCTTTTGTTCCACTTTCCTTCTCGTGCTTACACACATGCATTTCCATTCAGGCTTCCGTCATGCTAATCTTAATATTGCTTACAAATCTCTCTTGCGTAAACAAACAAAACTCCACTTTTCTTGGGTAAATCCTTTTTCCATAAAACTATTTTAGATTTATGAAATCACGTGCCACTGGTTCTGTTGCTGTGTGGCGGCTTCTCAAAGGCCTTCGCAAGTAAAATAAAAACAGAAGTTACCACACAGATAAAGAAAACACATGCTATAGTCAGCGCAGGCAAGTCACAGGTAATCAAATATCATCGTAAACCCACATAAATTAGTGTCCTACAAAAACATAACCTTGCCTACAGGAAAAAAGCTAATCCAAATATTGTATGATGGCTGTCCAGTAACATTTCTATTGTTGCTTTCACCTTCTTTTCTTAGTGATTGCATCCATTTGTTGGGCCTTGACTTAAATTAGATTGTGAAAGGTCTCAGGGCAAGGTCATATCATTCTATACATTTGAACAACACCTGGCACAGTGTCACCTCACTTTTGACAGGTTTCCCAGGAATTGCTGTAATAAGAATAATAACAAATAACATCAATAATAACATTTGTTCTAATAGGATTACAACATATATGCCCTAATACATATTTCTTGTTTTAATCCCTTGGACTTTGGTCAATATGGGCTTCTTTATCTTTAAAAAGCTTAAAACTTTAAGCAATTTTGGCAACATTAGCAAATATTTTTCCTAATGTTGCTAGCTCTGATATTGCTTCTTTATTTTACTCAAAATGCCATTGCTGTACTTAAGCATTCTGCAAAATCAGTGCATAGGTAGCTACACATATATTTTCTGTAGTTACTTGCTCTTCCTATTGATTACTCAGGCCAAGGGAATTATGATAAACTTGCTTCAGCTTGCTAAGCAAAAGAACTTCTCTTTTCTCTTCTGTTCAGTTCTCCATGGTCTGGTACATTCCTTTGTATGACACTGGTTCAGATTCCCACCTGGGGAAATCCGCATTTCCAGTCAATACATGTTAGAGACACTTGTGTGACTCTTGTGCAATGGGATTTAAATATAACTGTGCCCAAAGCCTTTTATGTGAATACAGTGTTAGATTTCAGCCCATATGATGTCACAGTTAAGAGGCTATTGCACTGAGAAAACAGCTTGAAAGATTTCATAAAAATCCAGTGCATGAAAGAAAGAAATTAACAGCTATGCTTCCAGCCTACTGAGAATAAAAGACAACTATTAAATGCTTTTACACAATTAATATTGCTTTAGTTGCAGAGATATGTAATCAGCAATTACAGGAATGGCTTCACATGGGCTCTTTGCTCACATTTCTGTTTCTTTAGGAAAAGCTAAATACATATTACTGTAATCTGTAGCTGTACTTTTGCAGCATACAATTGACTTTCATAGATCCTTCAAACTTTTTGTTTTCTCTGTTTCTAAAGGATTGTTCTATTAATCCTTTAGGTTCTTAGATTGTTGTTCAATTGAAAGTTTTTTTCATTCTGTGCTAATTAAGCTCAGTAGGATGGAAGAGAGACACGCTGAGAAAAACTGATCTGAGACTCTGCTGTGCATTTGTAAAGACACTGCAGATCCTGAGATCATTTAAATCATTTGAACTTTTTGGGGCAAAAGAGGGTGACTATCATCAAAGTACAGGGATAAACAGCAAAACAAAGCATGAAATAAGAAAGCTAGTCGAAACACCTACTTGCTGTAGACTGGTGTAACAAATGTTCTGCAAATGGTAAGTTTAAATCGAAACCATAAGAACAGAAGTGCCGAAATCCCTTCCAGGTGTTCTCTGCTGTTCAGCCAGCACACAACAGCTGGAAAAAATTCTGAACAAAACACCTCCCAAACCCCCATCATCTTCAGCCTGCTAGCTGTTTTCCTACTCTGGATTGGACTTACCATTTTACAGATGTAGCTGTATTACTCAAAGAAAAACCCATTTTTTTCCCACTCTTTGCCACCTCTCTCCCCCTTACTATGAGACCTCAAAGTGAGTTCATCTAAAAATGTCCCATGTGCTTTGACCTACCTAGTACATTTTGCTCTCTCCAAGTAACAGTTCTGCACATTTTGGGGCCATTCACTGCTTTTTTTCCAGAATGACAGAGAGTATCTGTGATCTTTTCATATTCCCTGAAATTCCAGCCCTCTGGTATGGTTAATAGATGTTCTAATGGTTTTTGCCACTCCACAGATTTGCTTCAGACAGCTTCAAGTCCACACAAGCTCGAAGGAATGGGTATCAGTTGTACATCCCACTTAGACTAATGAGAAACTGTTAGACAGAAGTTGAACATATTTTTGTAATAGAAATACTTTTAAATTCAGGAAATATTAAATTTGTATTTAATTAAGCCATAGTTCTCCTGATATAATGGAAATCTGATCATTGTTATCTCTGTCATGTAAATAGGTGTGGGATAAGCATTGTAGGAACACTTAAAACCATTTATACTTTTCTTTGAACTGAAGTGAACCAGATATTATGGAAATTTCTGAAGTATTTGCTTAAGTCTGGTACCTTTGTTCTTCTGGGATTGAAATGGACAGTCCTAAAATTCTGCAGGGTGCAGTTCTTATGCTATTCTAATCTCTTCTTAGGATCAGCTCGAAACATGATAATATAAGCCCCAATCTCACATAAAATTTACATACAGACTTAGCAGTTTTAAGAAGTCTATTAAATCAGTGGGATATTCAAATACTGTACTGTTAAAGCATGTGTGTCCTGTGGGACAGCCCTGAATTAACCTCTGACCATTTTGTGGAAGTAAAAATCATCGGTCATCTTTTGTGCACATGCCTCAAATACACCTCAAGCGCTGTTTCATTCCATCCAGTCCTGGAAATACTGAAAGATACACTTGGGTGGTGGCAGAGCCTTTGGCCTTAAGGTTCTTTTCATGTTCATCTACTTCTGTAACAAATAGGATTTCTCTAATTCCTCTGAGGAATGGATTATGTTACA
This sequence comes from Haliaeetus leucocephalus, assembly GCF_000737465.1. NCBI lineage: Eukaryota > Metazoa > Chordata > Aves > Accipitriformes > Accipitridae > Haliaeetus > Haliaeetus leucocephalus. The sequence continues at coordinate 9,560,108 of NW_010972820.1, read as the reverse complement.
AGCTCTCCTAGGCATATTTTCCTTATGTTAAGACTAAATTTAGCTATTTCCTCCACTTACTGTTTTGCTACAGTAAACACAATTATCTTATGAACCCATAGAGAAGTGAATGCAGTTTTTTCTTAAGTGAAATCACGTATAGTGTGTGCTGAGACTGTGAGTAATATTGCACTGGGAAACACTACGCTGCAACAATTTTTTCTTTATTTTCTTTAAGTTCTGGTTCTTGCTTTAAGATATATTTTTCTTTTGGCATTGTTTTTGAACAATGCATTTCACCACCAATGTTGACAAGCAAATATTCAGCAACCCTACAGGAAAGATAAAGAAGAAAAAAAACCCACCAAACAACCACCTTCCTGCTGCTGTCAGTTATGAGTTATCGATTTCCAAGAAAAGAATTAAATGATGATAGAAATATGTGCAAACAGAAAAAGAGCTTCTCCCCCTTTCCTCACCCACAAAATATATTCCATTACATTTCTTCAGCACACAGTCTTAACACTTACTGCCTTAAAGAAAACCACATGCTTCTCCAAAGAAAGTCAAGGTTTTAGCATAGCACAGTCAAATTAAAATGTCTGGACAATTACACATTTTCATAGCAAAGCATGAACCATTTAATAGACAGACTTCTTTATGCTCAATACCCTAGGGCACTCTGATCCTCTGCTGAAGTCCCTGGTCTCATCTGCTGTAATTGCATGTGTCACAGCCTTCTTTTAGCTTATTATGTATATTACTTGTGTTGCTACAAGGAATTCATGCTATAGGAGTTGAGACTAAATCTCTTTCCCCGGTTTTACATTTTAGTCCATGTCAATGCTGCCAAAGCAGCAGCAAGTGGAAGTGGCAACTGGACCTCTTTTCTTGACAATGCATCTGGACATATAAAGAGACCCCTGTAAAATTAGGCTGTATTTTTGCTAGGTAAAATTTGAATTTTATGATATGGAAATTCCAGTCTTTCCTCTGCCCAAAAGGGTTTCAGATCTTAATTCATGGACTAAATATTACAATGCTGAAAGTGACTAGGATTCAGCATCTGCAAATGCCTTTGCAGCTTAAGTAATCATCTTCAGCTGTATTTATTGCATGTCTCTCAAAAGTTGTATCATGCCAGAAATCTTGTATATTCATAATGAATACAATAAAAACATATTTCTCCCATGTCTGAGTGCATTCATTCATGCTGACAGACAGAATTTACTGATAAAGGAAAGAGAAGTGGGATGATTATTGTGAACAGAAGAAGAGGGACCTTGCTTCAGTTTCTTTTTGCTTCTATGCTGTGTCTTACATTATGCTTCAGGCATCCTGAAGGACAGAACTCCTGGTAGATGAACGATGCTGGTGATCTCTATATAGCCAAACCTGCACTCACACAGAATTTAAGTTCTTTCAAACTGTTTAAGTTACCCAAGTGTGTAAGTAAGTGAGCAATATTTAAAAATAGTAAAGAACTGTCCACCCCATAGGCTTCGTAGATAATCTATGAAGTGGGAAAAGAATTCAAAAAACATGTCCTGTTCTCAAAAATAATCTTTTCTTAACACAGTAGAAAGAAATATAATTTTTTAAAAATTTTTTTTAAGTTAATGCAACCATATAATGTCTGATGTTTACATACATGGAAAATGAGTTAGATTTTTAAAACCCAGGAGAAAACTCCACATCAATGCCTAACCTGTTTGGTGACTAAGCTCTTACCAAAAATTGTCTCTAAGTACATAAAGCTGTGCATTTGTAAAAGGCCATCTGCTGTCTTTGAAAGGCTGAGCATCTGGGTTCCCATCTTTTGCTACTTACCATCCCCAAGCTACATGTTCCCCCATTTAGGTCCCCTGAGAAGGGCCCAATCTGGTATGTTTGTTTGCACATGCCTAATACATACAGATAGCTACAGACTTTACATAAGCCACATCGGTCTTGGTCATATTTAATTAGAAATTATGCTAGCAGGACAGACGAAGGGAGTGCTCTGCTCTTCCTCAATTGGATTTTAATTAGGCCAATTACCTAACTTCAAAATAGCCAAAGCACTGGAACAACTCATGAGGATCCTTATTATTATTATGGATAATTTTAGTACTGCACTTTGTTATTTTTCTGTAATTATAATTTATTTTTTTCTCTATTAGTAAGTTTGACCTGTTAACATAAGTCTGTTTTTCAGTTACTGTACTGTTTTATCTTTTAAATCTCTCTTTTGTTAAACTTGATTAGTCTTGTTTACACTGAACATTGTGACAAACCCATAATTCAGGTGTGGACTAACAAAATTCTTCCAAATCCATCCTCCACCAGCTTGGGTTCTGAGAAGTTTTTCGAACATGCACAAGTTGGTTGTACTAGCCTGGCTGCAGGTGGCAACAGAAGATTTGGAAAGGCATTTCCTTTCAACCAGAGAATAAGACAAAATGGGGACAGCCTGAAACATGGGTTACTTACCCTGTGACAAGAACGGTACTTATAGCACTTCCCCAAAATGCTTTCCAAAGCCTCAGGGCATTTATACTACCTTCTCGGACCACAGATTAGTCAGAGTGGGGATATCTGCCATTATTTCTGTCAAAACTATGCAACTAGTTGCAAAGAAGAGTTCAAAATTCATTATGCTGCTGTAAGAGTGACATATGACTCTAAACTGGCTATGAGGGATTTTCCTTGGGAGAAGGAATCTTAATTTTGTTTCAAGACAAAATAATTTTTCCACTGAATGTAACACTTGGACATCCAACTGTGACCAGTACCCCTACTCCCAATCCCTGGTAATATGGTTAGCATAACTAACACCCTTTTATAAGGCAAATGCCCATTTGCCGTGACTGAGATGGTCCCATATCAGTCCCCTTTCCCCTCCTCATCAGGCTCTGAAGGTCCTGTGCACCAGGCAGATTTCTTCTTCCCCTCCCTATTGGGCTCAGTGTTCCTGGGCTCCAGGCTGGTTTCTTCCCTTCTTACTGGCCTTGAAGGTCCCAGGCACTTGGCCAACCAGGTGCTGGTGGTGACTCCAGAACAGAACAGGGAAGCATAACTGCACACAACAGGACCGTCTATAAAATCTGGGACTTGGACCAGAACTGCTGCTGGATGGCAAACCCCATGATCCCCCATGGTCATGGACGCCTCCACCGTCATCTGCCTCCTCCGAGGACTGAATGAGTGACTCGTACCCCTTTACATGGTTTTGAGTCCAGATTATGATTGTTATATTGATAGAGCAAGCAAAGTATTAAGAGTTGATCCAATCTGCAGAGGGTCCAGGTGATGCTATAAATTTTGATGCTATAAATTCTGTGCTATGCTACTTACAACACTGTGCTACGCTGATTCTGCTTACAAAAACCCTGTGCTACTCTGATCATAAGATTCTATGGTAATCATAAAATTCTGTTAAAAAATAAAGCTTTAATAGTAGCTACAGCCTAGTGCCATCATCATTCTGCCCAGGATCCCCAAAAGATCCTGTCTGTCCCTGTAGTGTCAGGTGACACTGAGTCCTATCTATTGACTATGTGTCAAGTGCCTCACCTGTCTTCTGTATGGTTATAAGGAACTTAAGCTTCTGGAATGCTTTAAGCATTAGAAATATACTTCTGAAAATATTACCGTTACCCCCAAATACTCTATTCATGAATGGGTAAGAAGGTGCATTTGTGATTATTATGTGTGTTGTACTCTGAAAGGTAGTATTTAAAAAAAGATAAAAACAACAGCAACAGCAAACCCCTTAATTTTAGCATGTATAATTTGACGCTTTTCTTCATCATTAAAAAAAAGCCTTTTCTTTCCAGCTGTCTTCGAGCAGATTCCAGGCTCTGTCTCCTTGCTGCTATTTTTATGACAAAAGACTTTCTGAATCGTATAATTCTTGAGTTCCATGTCAATCACGTCTTATATTTCAGTTCTAAACATAAATGTTAATTAGCTAATTGCACTGTTCAAAAGACCTTCTATTGAAAAAAAATGCTCACTAGTAGGTGTGCTACCTTCTGTGCTTCATAAGTGGGTTTTAGAACTTAATCCAGGCAACTCTAGTTGATATTTGCAGGTATAATTCTACCTGTTGATTAATACATAGTTGCCTAATAGTTCTTTTACTGCAATTTATTACCTGTTAAAATACTAATTAAGAAGCTAGCACTTAAGCATCCTTTACATCATGCAATTGCTAAAATTTCCATCTATTAAGTATCATTTTAGATGACGATCAAAATATGCTCTGAAACAAAATAATCCTTAATCATCCTTAATCTTATTTCTTTGACCTTGCGCTATGACAAGGTTTCTAGCTTACCAGGAGGTTTTCCTAAACTCTCTGTTCCTCTGAAACACTGCCGTCCGCATTGCTTTGATGCTATCACTACCATTCTTCTAGCCACAGGTACAGTGCAGCACTGCAGAACCTGTACCTGATGTTCTTAGATGTGAAACAATGGTCCACACAGTTAATGATTTCAGCCTGCTGAGTTGGAATACAAAATGTGCTTTCCAGTTCACCCATTAATCCCAACTCTTCCAAGTCAAGCATTGGAATACTTACCAGTTGTGTAAACGGAATAGAATCTTATGTTTCTGCCAGATCTCTCTCTGTCCTGGTCTTTGCTGGTCTATGAGGGAACTTAGTGATGCAACAGTGATAAACTCTCTCCACAAGATGATCATGCATATGATCAATCAGATTCAGTATGCTTATATCATGCTGTAGACATGGCTCATTAGCATGCTTCTCAATACCTAGTGAAGGAGTTACCAGGTCCTCTGCTGCTATGTATCATTATTATTCCTTTTTAACTTACTAGTAATGCCTAATTACTCTTGCATAGAAGAAATATTTCTAAATGACACTATTCTAGACTTGGTAACATTTTATCTTTGCTAGTATTTCATTTAAGCCCCCACTTATTCCCCCCTTACGCTCCCCCTCCCCCCCCCCCCCAAAAAAAAGGAAGGAAAAAGCACAAAGTGTGAACTGTGTTGTTAAAGCACGGTAGTGGCAGAAGCCTTGAGGGCTGGACGTGTCTACAGGTGCTGTACACACACACAGCAGAGTGTCTATAACCCTGTCTGTACATAACTGACAGAGGCACCTAGGTACACAATAGGCAGTGAACTGGAGTTTGGTTCTAGCTGAATGAGCTGCAGCCTTAGAGGGGCTCTGCAGGTGGTAGTGGTGCACAAAGGTTTAGGAGTTGGACAGGAGGAGACTTGTCTTTTTTTCATCACCATTTTTGCTTCTTCTAGTCCGTTTCTGCCAGGGCTTGCAAAACTAGTCACAGAATGTTATCAGTGAGGCTGTGCTGAAGTGATGATACACTACAGATGCTGGGGTGCCCTTTCTCCCCCAGAACCTGCTTCCACAGACTTCATGCAAACCGTGGTCAGAGTGGCTGTTCTCTTGTTCACTTGTTACAGACCTGCACCACCCCTCTATCAAAGTGCAAAAATTCCCTAGTTTGTCATTTCCCACTTAATAGTATCTTCAAACATAAAACCAGCTACCAATGAAAAGAGTCAGACCATATATATCTCTGTGAACTCATGAGGGAAATACCACACTGCTGAGATGTGGTTGCTGTTAAATCACCGTTACACTTCCACCCTTGGGCCTTTTTTCCAGCAGATGCTATTTGAAGCCTTTTGCCTCGTAGCCATCGATCACAGAGCTCAAATCAGGACTACCTATGACACAGAATTTATTTTTTTTGGTCTCTCTTATGTGGCCAAGATTATACAACAAGTAACATATTACACTAATGTGTTAGCCAAAAACCAAGTTAGGAGAAATCTTTTAATTAAAGAGAGAAAGCAGCTTCAGGTTGTGCTGCTATTTACCATCATAGTTGTTATGCTACTTGGATGCCATGATATTGATAGCAGTTTAGTTTAGTAATTTTATCATTACAAATCTTTGGCATTTTTTCTCATCTATGAAACAGAAGTTAATGAAGTGCTCCCAGAGGAAGATAAACCATTGTGTAGAACATAAAAACAGATGCAGAGAAGAGCTGTGCCACTGACGGTCATCTGAGATTCTTGGTGCATTTTTTTGTTTATTATTTTGCCAGTATGTTCAATAATAATACTATTCATTTTTTTTAAGAACTTTATTCTTACTATTACTTGTACTATGACTATTGCTACTGCTATCCTTGGTAATGATCCTTTCTTTTTTCATCCTTGTTTAGGCTTAGCAAACTTCATCCTAGGAAGATTTATTGATATGTTGTGATGTGAAAGTAAAGAAAAAAAGGAGCTACTGATTAAGCAAAACATTTGCAGTGACCAGTAACTCCTCTCGGTTCTTCAATCTAGTGTTAATGTTGCATTAAATTTGTGCTTGTCTTGCAGACAAAATGAGTTTTTTCTAAAGTTAACATTTGTTAAATATGTTTTGCACTTAGATTTTAGAAGCCTGTGGATTTGCAGGCCACGTCTTCCTCAAGCTGTAGGTCTCTGATTTGTATCTTCTGCTCCAATGGATTTAAAAATCTGTTTTGATGTTTCATTGTTTTTTAACACCTGAACTTACTTTATGACAACTGTCTTGACTTTTTTTAACAACACATCTTAAACAGTGGTACAGTGCACCCAGCTGTTAGTAACACGCACTTAGTGCTCTGTCTTGTTCTGGATTCTTTTTCTAATATTTTATGACCATAAATTTTAGCTATTATTAGCATGAGCACGTTAAATAGAAGGAGCAAAAACAAAGCCAAACTGCAGGAGTAAACCAGTTTATGGCAGCACCCATTCCATGGTGCAGATCTCAGATAAGTCATATAAAATCACTTGTTTTTATGCAAGGTACAGTATATTGTACTAATATATACGTATGATGTACTTCCGTGTACAATTAAAATACCCTAGAAAATGTTCCATCCTTTAGTATGAATTTGGAGTCTAAAAGTGTCTCAAATCACAATGAGGATGATCTAACATTTATTCAAACTTGGCATAAGTGACTGTAGATAATCCAATGGCATGTTTTTGTTTAAAAGGATAATACACGTGTAATTGATTGCAATATTTTCTCCTAAGGACCTGGGATATATTTTTTTCTGCCTTATGTTTAGTATTCTCTCTATTTTCATCTATCTATTAAAGTGGCATGAATTCATCAGCTGTTCCATTTTCTGTGTATCTGACACATCAAACACCAATAGGTTAAAATTGGCAGCTGTGGTTATATTCTGTAGGCATCCATTCTGTATGAGTACTTTTGCATGCTTGCTTCGTTCCTTTTGTCAACACAGAGGTTTGGTCTTATGCTCAGACAAAATTTTGTAGTCAACCAGTCCATAAGATAGCTATGCTCTGAAGCAGACAGGGGTTTTCACTTGACATTAATGCCACCCCAATTCTCCAGTGTTCTCCGTCGGTGCTGTAGCAGACATGGCAGAAGTTGAACAGGAGCTGTGAAATGCAGTGGCTGAACCACGGTGGACTTACTCGCTAAAGTCAACCTTCATCTGTGATTGAAATAAAGATGCTAGACTATGAATGGCAACACTGAGCTGCAGGAGGGCATTTGCTTTTGTCACTTCGACAGAGTGGTAACTTGCATAGGACTAGGCAGTTACATGGGAAATTCCTGCACTAGATTAGCCAAAGACCATCTATGAGCAGCTAGGCTCCTAAGTAGCCTGCGCATTACAAGGAAAGGTAAAATCTAAGCACTGTTACCTCTGGGTCTTAACTATTCTGATAGGGTGTTTTTGAAAACTTGACCATTCATAGTTTATTCAAGCTCACAATTTTTGTGGTAAGGAAAGGAACTGAACCTCTGTACTGAATTACTGCACCTTTAAATATTTAACCAGCCTCCTTTAAAAACAATGAAGGCATTAGTTGGAAAAGTAATACTGATTCATCCATTAATGACAGAATAATAATTTGAATGATTTGTTTGTGAGAAGGTGAAGACTCCTGAATGTGCTTTGATCTCCAAGAAAAGATCTCTACAATTATATAGACATGTCCCCATACTCTCCTCATTGATTTTGGCTGTCTTTACATAGGTAGAGTAACTGTCCATATGGATTAAAGTACAATTCTCAGGCTTATTACAAATAACAGGAACCTAAGAACAGGCAAAAGCTTTCAGCAAAACTGAAGGAGCAGAAGGTATATCTTCAGGTTTTGAAGGAAAAGGGAAACTGGGCTGTGTTTTCATGTAAGCCATTTCACACAATTTTGTTTGTAATAACTGTAAGGAACTTAGTAAATACACGCTCTAATATATTAGTAATGTTATTTTCCCACGTAAAGGTCATTAATACTGAAGAACAGTAAACTGTTTTATCTCTCTGACAGCCACTTACCATGGCCAAGGATAAGTATTCTTCGAGTCTTTTCAAGCCTGTGTGATATGTTTGTATTATAAACATTTTTTAATGCTTATGGCCTATCTGTCTTTGTCTTCAAGCAATTCTCTTTTCTGCTAGTGGAAGGTTAAGATCTTAGGTAGAGAAGCAAAAGCCTGATTTAAGCTCATGAGGTTTTGGCGAAAGCTAGAAACTCATTATCTTCTGCAATGTGTTGAGTGTTATATCATTATCTAGCAAAGTAAAATTGAAACCACTGTGTAAATGCCTGTGCCCCTAGCCTGGATAAGTGCCTTTTTTTTTTTTTTTTTTTTTTTTAATTGAAGACTGAAATTCATTTGAGGAATTGCTTGAATATTCTGGTAAATATATGTCTTTCAGAACTCTGAATTGCCATAAAAAAACAGGTGATCTTCAACTTCTAATCAGAATGTTGCTATAATTTAAATCATTTTATTATAAATGATGAATGCATTTTTGCAAAATAAGACCAAATACTTCCCACCATAAGAAGCATTTCTTCATTAGTAAAACATGCAGAGCTAATATAATTTCTGTTGTGAAGTGTAAAAGGGAACACTGTTAAATCTTTTCTCTTGGAGTGTTGTTTTGGGAGAGCACTTAGCCATTAAAGATATAAAAAGGAGCAAGCACGAGTAATATGAGCTCAAGATGGGAATCAACAGAGCTCTATTATGTAGCTAAAGCCGCCTCCGGATAGCTTGACACCAGTGGACTAATCAGGTAGTCCTTGTGCTCCTTGAGTAGCCCGTCTGCAAAGTGGCAATTGTCAAAATGTTCAACTTTGCAGGTTTTGAGATCTGTGAGTGAGAAAAGACTATATAAATGCAGTGTAAATTCTGCTGGCATTTGGTTATATATTTCCATTAAACTAACTTTCATGACTTCAGGAAGTCTCTGCCTGAATGTGTGTCTACTTAATATCAAGGAGGATATCGTAATTTAGACAAATGGCACATTCTAGTGTGTTTATGAAATTTTTTTTACAGACAGTATTGGACTATAAAAAAGACAGAGGAGTGAGTTGTTTGGGGTTTTTTTTGACATAGGGTCATTGGAAGATAGTTAGGGGTTTTTTTGTGTAGGACAATATCTCTTGTGTTGTGGTCTCTGAAAAGTATAGTGATGTAATTTCTGAGCTCGGTTCCTTATGAGATTGAAGACTAGAGTATGAAATAGCTACAGTGTGGTGGTTCTGTACTTTCAAAACACTATTGAGAAGGAATAGGTTCCTTTACTCTCTTCAAGAAATTTCTCGTCACGTTTGCAAAATTCTTTTTACTTTTTAGTCAGTGTTTTCTCTAGTGATTGCTTTTGCTGCATCTCTGTTTGTTTTATAACTAGTAGTTCAACCATTTTGTAGTTTGGAGGCTTATTGAGCTTTCACATTCAAATGAAATCCTAAACATTCAGCATAATACTGTTCACATGAGTCTTTGAAGGTGTCTTGCTTTGCATGATACTTAAATGGCATTTTATCTCTAGTTTGCTAAGGATAACACAAAGATTTCCTTTCCTCAGTAGACAAAAACTTTAACTGAAGAGGACTAAATGTAATGTATAACATTAAAACTATCCTGGGTTAACAGCATTTATGCGACATGTTGGGTATACCATTTTGATATAATTAATACAAGGAAAGCTGTTGTAGACAATGATTTTCTAAACAGAAGCTAACCTGAACCCTATTTTAAGGTGAGATAATGGTCTTGCTTTTATGGCCAAATTGGCTAAAAATCAAAGGTCTGGTTTAGCCCTACAAGTGCATCAGTGTAAGATCTGATGTAAATGACAGTGAAATTTAATGGTATGTGGCAAAAGCTTGAGTATATTATTCCTGTAAAAGATTTCTAGTCTGAGTCTCAATAAATGACAATAAATTTATGGTCTCAAATGGCTTTGGCAGAAAGTAATGCAAATTTTTTAGGTTGACTAAACTTCATGACTGACACTTGAAACACATATATGTGAATCATATATATATATGACACTTGAAATATACATATTTCTTATAACTTTTCTAACTGTATCATGTCCACACAGTTTATGTTCTAGGGTCACTCTTTTATTCTCTGAAACAAATCTACAGTTGATCGAACCAATAAAAGCATTTATTATATTAACAGTCATGAATCTTATGCTTATTGCAAGATATTTTCTAATGACTCAGGACAAGATATCTTTATCAGACAGTCAAAATAAACTGTTTCACAAGTAGCCTTAAAAAGTAGAAGGTCCTGTAGAAATGTTAATTATCTTCCCTCCTTGGCCCCATGCTTCTGTAAGGTGCTATCTCACTGTACCTGGCAAGAGTGAGGTACTACACAACTCTTGTCTCCCCAAGTGGCTACTGCAGAAATAATAGGGTGTTAAATACCCACTCCTTCTGGACACAGAGATGTGAGCTGTTCTTCCACCTGCCAATGTCCAACATTACTTTATAGATATCTTAAAGGATATTTAAAGGGTTGTTTAGTACTCCAGAAAGTAACCTTAACAGAGCCATCATGTAGCTCTCTGTCACAGGACTATTTAAACATTTTGATGTTAAAGCTACTATAAAGTAGACTGTACTTGAGGCTCACTAGCCAAGAACAAGCCAGTGATATGAGCTGCCTGGTAAGAATTATTGACATGGACTGCAAGTATCTCTTCTTCCCTTGGGCATTTTTTTTTGCCAAAAGTTAAGAGCTTGGTTGGTCACAATCAAAGTAATGCAGTACTTTTCATGCGATGAGTGTGTCAAGAGACAGTAAGTTCTTTCAGAAACCAGTAAAAGATTACTTGGTAATTTCTGTTCTACAGAATTTGGCCCTTTTACCTCAGTTCACATAACTGTTTGATTTACATAACCTGTTTGTGAGGAGATTCTGTGCTGTACATCGTTGCCTGCTTCATCTTAGCAGAAAAAGTATGCTTTTAACCAAGCTTGATTGCAGGTAAAAGTCCTAATTGAGAAAATAGCTTTGACATAGCACAAAGTTGGCATAGTCTGTGCCTAACTTCTAGGGAAATCCTGCAAGCAACCTGTATTACACTTTCTCTCCATAGTCTAAATAGGGCAGGGGGATAGGAGTGGGACAGGGACCTTTTCACAGAGTCTCTGTATGCCCAGCTTTTTATTTAATGGAAACCAGGGCACTTAGGAAAGACATTGATAGATGGACAGTCGTCATTCACCTCAATTTGTAACAGAGACAGGGTTTATATCCAGATCCAGAGGTTAGGAAGTGCCTTCAGATCCAGCAATTTAAATGTAGTATTAGAGATTAAAATGTAGCAACTGCTAGCCGATATAATTATTCACAGTTGGATGCATGCAGCCCTGAGATTCCCACCTGTCCTCTCATTCTACAACTTGGTTGAGAGGCTGCTGTACCTGAACTAATATGAGTGGTATGGAGAGGTGGGACATGTTAGTTTGGACACAACTTTATGTTTCCCCAGCTACACGGTTTCCCAAACTATAATGTCTACCTAGTTTGGAGGGCAGGAAGCTGTGCTTTTGTCCATTTTGCACCCATTCAAAAAGAACTGACCCCAGATTCTTAGTGAAGTAGACAGATGCTCAGTCTGAAATTGCTTGCCCTGGTTATACACTGGGAAAATGTAGTCTTATCTCAAATTAGAAAATATGGAGATTCTGCCTTGGCAAGAAGAAGACAAGAAATTTCATTTTTCTCATAGAAGCTGGAAATGAGAGGGAAAAAAAATCTATTTTTAGAACAAGCAAGAAATAGGAACTTGAAATTTACCCTAGTGTCTAATACAGAAACTAGAAACAGGTCAACTCATTGGCTGAAGTAATCTTGCATCTTTATTTCCCTTTCTTGACAGCTTGAGGCCTGCTAATTTCTTGACTCACAAAGACTATAATATCCCTGCCATATTGTCAGATACCTATTGCCCATTGGGCTTAAAAATGCAATAATATTTGTTTAAAAGATGTTACAAGCAATGATTAGAATTTTATACAGTCATTAATGTGTTTAAATATGCTTTGGAATAATCTTACTTATAGTTTATTGTAGAAAGCTGTACATTATATTTTCACAAGCTTTTCTATTCTAGCAGCTTGGCCATCATGTATTAAATATTGTTATTTAGCTGTCATAATGTTTTTGCTTCACTTAAGAAGTGAGAAAAAGTTAGCTCATTCACAGTTCTCCTGTTCATGAAGTATCATCATAAAGGGCAGGGTTATCTTTAATATGTGGTGCTACTGTCAGACTTCAAACACAGTACATTTTATGTAGTTGCTGCTAGAATCAGTCTTGGAAAGATACTTTCTATTCTCATTGCATGACTTTACATGCTTATAATTTCTCATAAGACTTCTTAAACTTGTTTTCAACCCTAACTGTATTTTTAAGTTTAACAACATTTATGCCAGTTAACATGAATCTCTCAGGTAACAGTGCATATTATGTGACGCAAAAAAGCTTTCCTTTCAAACTTCAAAGTCAGATATACATAGTTTATATTATCTATATGAAGTATTATTAATAGGTCTAGTCTTTTCTCCAGGAAAGATCTCTTAGATCCAAAATTATTATTAGTGGAAATCTGGCAGTGGGAATTATACCAAGAGACATTAAAATGCAAAAATTTGAACAGGTGTCAGAAATGAAGAGTAGGATTTTTTAGTAACATCACTAAATTTCAGTGCAGTATGTTTTAACTCCTTGGCAATTCTCAGCTACTCATGGACTGGCATGAATACACAAAACAAGCTAAGGTATTGCCCTACATCTAAGCAAAAATCATAGAAGCTAGAACGTAGAGACATGCAAATGCCTGGGCAGGTTCCTGCTTGCTTTTGGCTGGGTTTACAAGCCAAGCTCAATGCCAGCCTGAGACCCTGCAGAGTCATTTGGTTATGTCTGCACTGTGATCCCTGAGTACCTATATCATCCAGGTTTTTAAGTTATAGAGCTATCCCAGTTCACAATAATTAAGCCCTGGCTGTACCTGCATTGTGGTGATACAAGAAGACCTGGCTCCAAGGTGATGCAGTGAGGGGCTTGAACTTTGAGAATGAAGAAAGAAGAACCCTAGAAGTTTTCCCTTGATCCAATACATGGAATTGCAAATAGGGCTGGGAGTTAAAATGGAGCCAAGAATGTTGTAGCCTGGCCATCCTCTAAATATAACACAAACCCACATTACAGTCTTTGTGTAGACTGTGTGATTTAAAGCCATGTGAAACTTGCACAAACATAATTTCAAAATTATTTTGTATTTTAAATGTATATCACAAGAGTAAATATGCTTACTGAAGAAAATATTTTTTTTTCTTATCCCTTCCCCCGACCTTGCAATTAAATTCTATGTGTTCTATACTAAGCTGAGGTGGCAGCTAAGGCTATAATCACAATTGCTTTCATTACTAACACAGGTTAGTATTTTCTAACCGAATCTTGGAATTTTTCACTGAAAGTTTATGGAAAAATACAGTGTTTTCCCGCATTTTGTAGTCATTTTTATTTGGGGACTTTCAGCACATGCATGTGTTGGGTCAGGAATATAACATTTGGAAGGGACATTTCATTGACAATAACTGCATTTTCCAAGGCTTCCAAATATTTAGCTTGGATGCTCTCAGTAAAACTAGTCAGCGTTAAGCAGGCGAGCTTCCTTATTAACAATTTCCATTTCAGAGGAGTACAGGACTTATGTTAACATTAATTTTCCTATCCCTCGAGTTACCCTTTGTCAGGTACCCCAACCTAGAAAAAAGGGAAAAATGTACTGTCAGGATGTTTCCCACTGATGAACTGAAGAAAGCAGAAGCTGCCTTCTGAGAAAGCAAAGGAAAAATTGGGTCAAGGACACAGGGGAGGGAGCAGGCAGTCACACTTTTGCCCACACCGAGGATACAGGCTTCAGATTTCCTGTATGTGATATTTTTTCATGCCTCATGGAAACTTATTTACAACTTGCTAATGCATTGCGATTATAGAATAAGTAGAAAATCATGTAAGTACTGGCATTATTGCAACAAAAATGCACATAACCATAGAATCATAGAATTGTGTACATTTGAAAAGACCTTAAAATGATTGAGACCAACCGTTAACCTAGCACTGCCAAGGTTACCACTAAACCATGTCCCTAAGTGCCACATGTCTTTTAAATACCTCCAGGGATGGTGACTCAACCACTTCCCTGGGCAGCCTGTTCCAGTGCTTGATCACCCTTTTGGTCAAGAAATTTTTCCTAAGATCCAATCTAAACCTCCCCTGGTGCAACTTGAGGCCATTTCCTCTCATCCTATTGCTTGTCACTTGGGAGAAGAGACTGACACCCACCTCGCTACAACCTCCTTTCAGGCAGTTGTAGAGAGCGATAAGGTCTCCCCTCAGCCTCCTTTTCTCCAGGCTGAACAACCCCAGTTCCCTCAGCCGCTCCTCATAAGACTTGTGCTTTAGACCTTTCACCAGCTTTGTTGCCCTTCTCTGGACACGCTCCAGCACCTCCATGTCTGTCTTGTAGTGAGGGGCCCAAAATTGAACACAGAACTCGAGGTGCAGCCTCACCAGTGCCAAGTAATTATAATTACTGTATAAAGTAAACTTTTGACACTCTATAGTGCCTGTTGTGTTAGCTAGTAGCCACCCAAGTGATGCAAATACTGCACAAAAATTCCCATATGTAGCTGTAAAATAGAGTCCATAAAGGCAAAATATTTTTTTCTAATTATCAAGGAGAAGCATAACCAAGTTACAGGGGAAGATGTGCTTGATTATATTAACAATTACCTCATAGGGAAATCAGATAAATGTCAAATATCAAATTGAGTTCAGATATTTTCATTGTTCCATTTACTGTATTCTTAAACACAGCTAAAGCAAACTCTATTTCTAGTTTAACCAAAACGTTTTCAAAGCTTTTATTAAATTATAGGAGCAAATTTTTACTCTAACCTTTTTGGAAAGGAAAGAGATACTGGGGTTTCATCAGTTCAGGGATGATATTCTCCAAATATGGACATGAGAATTTGAATCTAGTTTTATTGAAAAAGTTAAGAAATGGTCTCATGAGAGAAACTCTACCTGTAAAATCGGTGAATTCACTCTTAAGGTCCTATCTTGTGACTCCTGAAGAACCCAATCTCCTGATTGCCACCTGTAGGAGGAGAGGTTTTATCTTAAGCAGTCTCTGTTCATCTGCCCTCAAGAGGACAATTACTCATCTGGAAACAACCAGTGACATAAGAATATATTTTCCTTTCTCTCTTTCACAAAATGGAGGAGCAAGTAGGCAGAAGCTAAATAAAAAAAACATTTGTTGCTCGTCTTAGTTTTACAAAAAATGTCCACACCACATTACCCCCCTCCCAATGCCAGGCTCCCCCAACAAATTACTGAGTTTGTATCCTATGTACTTCTTGCAGAAGAGCCACAGTGTTTGGGAAGTATATAATTTCTTTTTGTCTCCTCCTTTTCCACTTTCCACTGCTTGTCATTAATGACTTCAGAAAACAAGCTTGATGATAAAGAATTTAATTTTCTTTTTCTGACTTCCTCCCCCAAGTTGTCTAGTTGTCTTCTTTTCTTCTTTTTTTTTTTTTCCTGCTCTTTAACTTTGCAAATGAGAGGATGGGGTCCCAGACCATCACTGGAAGGCAGAGGCACAGTGTTTACAGTTACAGTGATGTACTACCTTAATTCTACCCATCAGAGTGTAAACTGATGCTAAAACAAATGGATACTAAAAAACCCAGCCAAAACTAGATAATGAACATTCCTGTAAGTAGTGTGAGAACTAACATAAATCCATGTTTTCTGTCTAAAATGATCCATCCCTATTGATCCTTTAACCTAATTTTCTCTAAGATCCAATTTCCAAACTCAGCAAAGCACAACTTTCTTTGATGTTATTAGATCTTGTTCAGTCCTTCACAGACACAAGGTATTTAATTTACTCCCAATATATATATTGTAACTTCCTAGACTTTTCAACACTGGCTTCAATCTAGACAGTAGACAAATTGAGTGAGATCTGTTTTCCTGTGTATTGTATATAGATCAGACTTAGACATAGCAGGGAAAATTAAACACAGGTCATCCCCATAATATAAAATCCAAAAGCGTGGATATTCAGCTGCTGTACCTATGAGTTTATTGCAGAGTTGGGTAGCTGTTTACAAGTACAAGCTTTTATGCAGAATTTGTTCTCATTTTCTAATGCTGTAAGCAACTCACCTATTTATACCAGTAAAGGTCTTTTGTGAACAAGGGCTACGTTAAAGCATTTGATACAATAGGAGTTCATACAACCTTAAAGATAACCGGTTAATTTGTACTGGCCCCCTGGCACTGGGCATGTACCCACACTGGGACACAGAGCATGGACTGTGGTGTGCTCAAAGGAGGCAGAGGAAACGGAACAGCTGCAGTGCTGCACAGCAGCCAGGAGTGTCCATTAACCTCCCTGGGAAAAGAAAGGGAAGAGAAAAATAACAGGTATACAGAGAGATCAGACCACATCTAGCTAGAAAAAAACCAAACCAAAACGAAACCAAACCAGTGATTAGAATAAGACTTAAAATTTAGGTGTTTGGAAGGGAGTTAGATGGATGCTGGAAGTAGGTTGGAATAATATCACCAGTGATACTGCCCTGAAACTGACTTTCAGACCACTTTATTTGGTCATTTCATAAATGAGGTTGGCACAGAAACATTGTTGTTGACACTCTGCTAAGAGGTAATGTCAGAACTCAGTAGATTCAGACTAACAGACAGGAAGAGCAGGACAACGGTGAGGACTAGGATGATAGGAAGTGGTGTAGTTAAATGGGAAGTCTATCAGCTGAAAATGATGGTGAAAGAAAAGGATCTGCAAGTTATTTTTTAGAAGTCCACAAGCCACTGATAACACAGTGGTGAAAAAAAGACAACAGGAAACCCAGAGATTTTGCATAGAATACTGTGCAAAATTCTGGTTAAGTGTGCTTGAAAAGGATATCTTCCAGCTGTAGCTGGGTGCAATAAAAGACTAAGTTGAGTGAGATAAAAGGAACCATAGTAAGCAGCCTGCAAGACTAGGGTTAGCTCAGAAAAATACAAACTGTCAGGAAAAGATTATTCACCTTAAAAACATTAAAAGGTAAATACCCAAGGAAAGAACTTCTACTAAAAAGCAACATTCACAGAAAGAAGCTGTCTATAGATATATTTAAGTGGACTCACGTAAAAAGAATTCTAATCATCAGACGAATGAAGCCCTAAGGCCATGCTTCCAGTAGCATAGGAGACGTGGGAAATTCCTACATGACTTGATAAACTTATGAAGGTTGCATTTGACAATACATTATTGGATTCAGTGACCATGGAGATAGTGTCCAGACCTGTGCCATGACAGTAAATTCTGTAGGGTCATTTTAAAAGTCCTAGAATATCAGACCTATATTACCTGTAAAAACAGAGTTTCTACAGAACAACCTTTCTGGGGGAAGTTTGAAGATAAGAATGGTTTCTTTTCAAAGTTTTCTTTTTGATAAGAAATATAAATTATAACATAAAATATTTTTCTATCAACCTGTACATTTTAAAAATCTGAATAATTCTGCTCCAATCCAAAGCAAGAACAACAAAAACAAAAATTGAGACTGAGTGACCTAAATGTGAGAGGACCAAGGGGCCTTTTCCCTTGAAATCAATCTGTTTTTTTTCAGACCAGAGAGAGTACAAATTATCATCAGTTTACAAGCATTTAGCCATGTGAAGTGTACCAACAAGCACTGAGGATGTTACATTGCTAATTATTCTCTTGGTTAACAAATTTGAAAGAGATCACAAAGACTGAAAAAAGAGAAAAAACAAGAAACATTGATCTGTAAATGTGTAATTTCTAGGGGGGGGAAAAAATCTGTAAGTGGTGTTGACAAGGTCTTGGGAAGAAGACCACCTATCTTATTTGCTTTACAAATAACACAGAAAATCTGTATTCCAGGCTTCTCAGACCAGCACTTTCATAAGCTTTCAATTCAGGAGAGCTATACATTAAAAACAAAGAAAAAAATATTTTTGGAACTTTGTTAGTTAAAGGAAGGATCCTGGCCAAAATCAGAGTAAACAACCTCAGTCTTGGCATAACTGCAATAACTATAGGAAACATTAAACCTCTTTAGAAGCCCAGGACCACTGATTAGTTGTTAACACAGTTATGTTTTTCTTCCCCTCTGCAAACATTTAAATACATCCATAACAAGCCTCAGGTGAGCAATATAATTAAACCTAAATTGAGTTTTGTGCACAGAGCCAGAAAAAGGCATTTGAATCATATCAGTTAGCCTTAAATCTGAGTTTCCCTGCAGTGAAAAGTGAGTGAATGCAACAGTTTATCACTGTAATCAGCTTTAGACAGAATATTTGATATCCAAAGTCCTTGGTTTTATTTAACTTCCAAAATTTCACTGAACTCTGATGATGCCATATCACGTATGTAGTGATTAACATCTGGGGAAGTCTTTCTGATGTAATTTTTTTTTTGGTTTTCTGAATTTCCATGATCCAAACTAAACATGTTTTTAATGCCAGCTACAAACAACTATAAACCAAATGAGTGAAAGGCTGTTTCAAAGTCAGTGAGAGTCTTCATACTGAACAAAGCAAATGTCAAAAGAGGTGTTAAGTGTTGTAGGTTAGTGATGGCCAGCTTCCTAGCTGGCTAAGTTACTAATCTTATTTCAGTGTTAATGATGGTTCTTTACATGCTGAAGTTCTTTCCTTATCACATAAAAGACCTACCTCACCACAGCAATGATTATGCTACACCCCCGGATATTTGTATATTCCCCTTAGAAAAAGAAGTGCTTGGAAGTGGTCCTTAGGTCCAATTAATTGCTCTGCCAGCTCTGCCCGTACTCTCTGTAAGGTAGGGAGTAACTTACTTACACGTTTATTAGCTCAGCTGTTTACATGTTTAGATCCAGAGTTTTAATTATTTTCCTAGACCTGTTTAAAATCTTATTTGCCATTTAAATGCTCTTTAGAGAGCAAATCTTGATAGTACAAATATCCTATGACACAGCATATGAAAGTCATCATTATTTCAGTAAAACAATCTAATAAAACAGTAATTGACTAAATCAAGTGCCATGATAGAAAACAGAACAGAATATTATCCAGTTAGGTCTTACCACAACCTTCTTATTTTAAGCCCCTCTTAATTTCACCAGCAAATCTTCAGCCGAGTGGGCCTTCACCTCTTGTACCCAACAGGCATATAATGAATTTTCCTCCTCGGATCCTGCAGCCTGCCTTCTCCTAGGAAACATCCATGCCTCTGCTCTGCCAAATGGCAGAACTTGAGTAGGCAAGAAAGGGCATCCCACCCCCTAGACTGCTGTCAGCTCCTCTCGCCAACATTGAGAGTCTTGCTGGCTCTCAGGCATTAAGATCCCACAGATGTTCAGAGAAAGGACTAAGTCTCTGTCCAAGCCTGAGCTACAGGGGCAGTTAGCACTGCTGTGGTAGATGGGACCTTTGAGTGGGAACTTGATGTGTTGGGGAAGCTGTGAGAAGAGAACAAGGCAACTTTTACTAAAGGTGAGTTCAGGTCCCTGAAGTCTGGAGAACACATTTTAATTAAGGACAGACTATGTGAAATTTTTGGTTGCCCAAACTGCACAAGCCTGAAGAGCAGTTAAATAAGACCACTGTAAGTCTGAGGGATGATAGTTGCAAAAATAGTCTATTAAAAAACAACTGCTGACAAAACCAATTTGAATGATGGTAGAAACTTGGCTAGCTGCAAACTTATTTTAGCAAGTGTAAAAACACAGATATGCCTTCCTTCAAAACCATCTTTCTTGAAAAATTCAGCTTTGAAAAGCCTGCAGAACACCTTTTAAACTGAAAAATATTGTCAGCAAAACATGTCTGGAATAAAAATATTCCAGTGAATTTTAAAACATTAAAAAAATTTCTAACTTTATTTTAGTTTTTGTACAACACATTGAGGATAAATTTTGCAATGTCATCCTTGTGATGAGATTTGTTCACTAGATCATCTTTGTGTAATAATATATTCAGTGTACCTCTTTGAAATATAAATCAATTATTTTCAACCTAATACTAGCCAGAAGCTGTACATCTAAGTAACAAATGAACTAGAGGATCCCTCTGTTACTGGTTATTAAAAAGTTCATTGCAAATGTTAAAAACTGAGAGAAGCCATGACTATGGCATTGCTACAAGAATAAGGCAGCAGATTTCCATATGGCCATGATTATTCAAACTTTCATGTGTTGGAGATTGTTACTGGCTCCAGCCCTCCTTCTTGTCTCGTAGAGGCTTATTAATATTTCAGTAGACTGATACAGTGTTGCAGCTGTAATGGCATCATGGGCTAATTCATTACTCCATTCCTCACAAATATTTTCTGTAACAGTATAAACAGTTAGTGGAATTGTTACAATGGTGGACAGAATTTTAGTCAACCAGTTATAGAAGCCAAGGTAAACAAGATAAACCAATGAAACTAATTTAATTGTGACAGTGGAGAATACATCATGAATAGAGAAGGAAGAAGTTGTGTCAAGTGGGAATGATGATAATCTGTTTTTCCTTCACCAAAAGACCACATAAAATAAGACCTCCTTTTTTTTTTGTCATAAGGAGACCAAAAAGCTGAATGAATAGAAAGAAATGGAATGGAAAATACTCAGCTACTATGAAAGTTTCAGAGGAGGCACATAACCAATGGAGCAACAGAGATTTAGTGGAAGAAATATAGAGAGGGAAAACTTTGTGTCCTTATAGGCAACATACCAAAAAATATAACAACGGCCTAACAAAAAGTACTAGTCAGAACCTCAGTGTGTGTTATCTGATCTTCATGAAATTAAGAATGTGGGCCACTGAATAAGGGATGCAAGTAATACAATGCCAGTGAAAGACTTCTCTTAAAAACAAAAGCCTATGTTGGTAGTGCAAAACAATGTATTACTCAACAGAACATTGCATTAAAAGAAAAAGAATGTGCACATACTTGGAAGAATATACGTATGCTTCCTAGTTTCAGATTTTCCCTTCCTCCAAAGAAGGCTCTAAGGAGAGCTGTGATGAAAGGGGAGGTGGGTTTTAGAACATACCCCAGGGGTAGGGGATGCAGAGAAGAGGGGAAAAAGTGGCATGCAAGATAAACAACCAGCCTGTGACAGCTACACAGCTGATTAATGCCAACTTTGCTAACACTGATTTTTCATGCTATTTCAGAATCCAGGTCAAAAGCAGACTCCCTTCGCTTCCTTGAATCTCTCAGTACACTTTTTGCCCCACAAGATTCCATGCAATCAGTGTAATATTTTATATCCTCAGAATCAATGAGCTCAGTATCCTCAGATCCTGAGAATCAATGAGAATCAATCTACCTAAAAGCTGCACATAACATGGTAGTGTCATTTTTTCCCATCTTTTGATGATTTGTGCCATTGTATTGGTGTTTGCTGAAATATGAATACAATAAAGCTGGTGATCAAACCATCACAACAGTGATGAGACATCTTCAGTATACACAACCATATTAAATAATGGTGACTGTTATATATATCTCCTATCACCCCTCTGTAGTCTGGAAGCATTGTGCTCATTACAATAAACATGCTAATTGGCTTTCTAACACAACAGCTACATGCAACTTGAAATGCCATTGGTCATATGAAAGAAATCATAAAAAGAAATTGGCAGCACACATTCGGTGAAATACAGATGGATACTCACTTTTCAGTCCAGAAACTTTGACAAATACAAATAAAGCTGACTTACTTCCATCTGAATAAATCATAATTCCTTGGAGCTCTTCTGTATTAATCACTGCACTGTAATTACTCTATGTTGCACTGTTTTAAAGTACAAGTATGTACCACAAAACAATATACTCAATGACCTTACAACCAAAAAGACCCAAGACCATGCTATCTTGTTCCCAAGTGATCATTATCAGAGGAAAGGCCAATAAGGCAGATACGGTGCGAGTCTGTTATAGACCACCCAGCCAGGATGAAAAGTCTGACGAAATATTCTGTAAGCAGCTGGGAGAAGTCTCACACTCTCCAGCCCTTGTTCTCCTGGGGGACTTCAACTTACCAGATGTTTGCTGGAAATACAGTACAGTGGAGAGGAAACAGTCTAGGAGGTTCCTGGAGCGTCTGGAAAATAACTTCCTGACACAGCTGGTGAGGGAGCCAACGAGGGAAGGCACCCCACTGGACCTGTTGTTTGTGAACACAGAAGGACTTGTGGGTGATGTGATGGCTGGAGGCCATCTTGGGCATAGCAATCATGAAATGATAGAGTTTTTGATTCTTGGAGAAGTAAGGAGGGGGGTCAACAGAACTCCTACCTTGGACTTCCAGAGGGCAGACTTTGGCCTGTTTAGGGGCCTGGTTGATAAAGTCCTTTGGAAGGCAGTCCTGAAGGGCAAAGGAGTCCGGGAAGGCTGGACATTCTTCAAGAAGGAAATCTTAAAGGCACAGGAGCAGGCCGTCCCCATGTGCCAAAAGACGAGCTGTCAGGGAAAAAGACCGGCCTGACTGATCAGAGAGCTTTGGCTGGAACTCAGGAAAAAAAAGAGAGTTTATGACTTTCAGAAGAAGGGGCAGGCAACTCAGGAGGACAACAAGGATGTTGTGAGGTTATGCAGGGAGAAAATTAGAAGGGCCAAATCCCAACTAGAACTTAATCTAGCTACTGCCATAAAAGACAATAAAAACTGGTTCTATAAATCCATTAGCAACCAAAGCAGGGCTAAGGAGAACCTCCACCCTTTACTGGATGTGGGAGGAAATATAGTGACAAAGGATGAGGAAAAGGCTGAGGTACTTAATGCCTTCTTTGCCTCAGCCTTTAATAGTAAGACCAATTGTTCTCCAGGTACCCTGCGTCCTGAGCTGGAAGACAGGGATGGGGAGCAGAATGAAGCCCCCATAATCGATGCACC
>NW_010972820.1:9381356-9536053 GCF_000737465.1 Haliaeetus leucocephalus | reverse complement strand
CAACAAAGCTGGTGAAAGGTCTAAAGCACAAGTCTTATGAGGAGCGGCTGAGGGAACTGGGGTTGTTCAGCCTGGAGAAAAGGAGGCTGAGGGGAGACCTTATCGCTCTCTGCAACTGCCTGAAAGGAGGTTGTAGCGAGGCGGGGGTCGGTCCTTCTCCCAAGTAACAAGTGGTAGGGCAAAAGGAGATGGCCTCAAGTTGCACCGAGGGAGGTTTAGATTGGATATAAGGAAAAATGTCTTCACCGAAAGGGTTGTCAAGCATTGGAACAGGCTGCCCAGGCAAGTGGTTGAGTCACCATCCCTGGAGGTATTTAAAAGATGTGTAGATGTGGCACTTAGGGACATGGTTTAGTGGTAGACTTTGCAGTGCCAGGTTAGCAGTTAGTCTTGATGATTTTAAGATCTTTTCCAACCTAAATGTTTCTATGATTCTATAATTTCCTTTCAAGAAAGAGATATCCCAGAATAATTTGGATTATGGGCTAATCACATTGCAGAAATAGCACTGTGCAGTACTCGTCATGCCATCTTTTACCTGTATCAGGATAGAATACAATTTCCTTTATGAAACAAAGGGTTTATTCTCTGAAAATCCTGCATGAAGATATTAGCAAAAAAAGTCATCCTTAAAATGTGAATAAAATGCATTCTGAGCTCTGAGACTTTGTAGGTTATGTTTTTAAAAATGTGTTACATATGTATTCATGGGCACACAAATGCAAAATCACACTTTGTGGAATATTCGTGCAAGTACTGAAATGCCACCTGTTTGTACAATGTAAAGGTTTTCTTTCTGTATGTCATTTTCTACATTTCCAAAGATGTTCTTTCCACACTGTACATCAGATCTAGAATGTTATCTGAAGTGCACGGGCTTTCTTAAAGGTTTGTTGTTTTGTCACCTAATTGAAAGCAAAACTCAAGCTTTGCAGAAGCGACTTGGATGTTGGCTACCCAATGAGATTTAAGGATCTAAATCCACAAGGTACCTCTTTAAATTCCCTGGCAAAATGTATCGACCCTCCCTTCAGTTTCTCTATCTGTATTTGTGACATTTTGTAAAGGGAATCTGTCAAGATTTTTAGTTCTCCTTAGGTATTGCCCCCATACTTACCTGTTTGAACACTTCTTGGACTGTCACTAATAAAAGCCTATCTATATGGAAAAATATGCCTTTAATGTGTGTAATTAATATTTGAAATCAAAGCTTTTGTAAAATTAGTTTCTTTCACTGGGGCAGGTTCTCGTGGGTGCCAATATTATCAAGACGTTATCCAGGGCTGTTTAAAAAGAAAGGAAAATCTTGTGTCAAGATTGATTGTCTGATTACACATGTGTGATAATGTCAGTAGGATGAGGCTGATGGTCACCAGTAAAGCTGTGTTGGATGAACCCTAGTGGTTTTTAATCGCTGCTGTGTTACCAAGGAGAAACATTTTTGATGGGTTCTAGTGCAAAGCATTCACAAGTCTCCCTGGACTTGCTGGGATGTTGGTGTGACTAACTCTTTTCAAGAGCTGTCAGAGTACCATGGAATAATGTAGTGTCTGGATTTTAAAGCATCTTTGAAGTTCACCAGTATTTGTTTGGAATCTGGTCTTTAATTCAGACTAGCAGGTAGGAAACAGAGTAGATTCATATTAACGAAAGAGCTATTAGATGGGATGGGTGCCACAAAAAAATTCCCCACCAAGATAGTGGGAAGGACAAAGCTTTCAGTCAAAACAGTGGCAAATGAAAGCAATGGTACTTTCAAAATCCTTAGAAAGCTGTGTTAAAGTAGCTTGTGCTCATTTACGCTGGAAAGATGCAATATTTACAGAGTTAAGCAGCTTGCAGAATTCAGAAAAATTTCTGACCTGGCAAGCAAAGAGGGGTCTTCTTGCTAGCAATTGAGATTAAAGACATAAAAATAGAGTATAATTTCAACTGCAATGATCCTTGAGTTTTCCTTCCCCCAAAAGGGGAAAATGCACCTTTTTTTCCCAACTGACTATCTTTTCCTGCTTGCCTCTACTCTTTTCATTTCTGTTAGCCACTTATATTGCTGTACACAATAGACACAGGCTTGCTGTGTTCAAATAACCACTTGCCTTAAATGCTAGCTGAGTTTTCAGTGCCTAATTGTGGGACCACAGAGTGCAGAGTTTAGGGATTTGTCCACTTTCCTGATATACTAGAGACAAGAGCACTCACGAAACACTTTCAAAATGATTAAATCCATTTATCCTCTTTGACTGAAACCTGTACTTGCTGTCACAGCAGCTGCAGTAACCTTTTCTTTTTTTCTCTCCACTGCCTGCATCACTTGCCACAGTTTAATGCAGAAGGGGTAACGTTAGAAAAGAAAAGAAAAAATAAATAAAATCATTCCCTCTGCTGTGGAGGAAAGGTTCCTGGAATTCAAAATAAGTAGTCATGGGCAACCGATGCATTCAACAGAATGTGGAGTCAGTCAGCAAAACACATCTTCTATGCCCTGCAAAGGACTACAAAAACACTGTGTGTTCTTAACCCCTGGGCATTTATATGTCATCTTCAGAGATAAAAATGTTTTTTTTGTTGGGGAATCATCTTTTCACCTGTTTGTCTCTAAAAATTGGATTTTTGTACTTTGCCAAGCAATCTTAAAATGAAGTGCTTTCTCCTCCTTTTATACAGGGAATGATGAAAAGAATAAAGCACATCTTCAGACTTTACTGTGCCTAGTGTCAGGGAACATCACTGAGTACCGGGGCACTGTAGAAGCTTTGGCTCCTTAGCTTCACTGTATTTGCAGTAGTGCAAAAATACAGGAACAAACAGTCACCTGAAAAAAATAAGCAAATAAATCTTATGAAATAAATCTTCTGTAAGCTTAATATTTTGGCCTTTGGATAGCTTTGCTGTACCTTCTTATAAAAGACAGTATGGTTTCCCATGTTTTCTTTCTTTTCTTTTGTAACTGAAAGGCTAAATGAAACTCTTATAGAAAGCATTCAGGATTTTGAGCAGCAATTGAATTTTTGAAGGCAGAGAGGCTATTCAGCATTTCAATTGGCATTCTTTAACTTTAGGGCTGGGTGGCCGTGCAGGGCATTGTTAGGAAATGTATTGATCTGCTAACATATTTTCTGGAACCATTTTTTTCCTCACTTGTCTGAAGCACTTTGTCACTGCTTTGGAATTTTTTCTCTGCTGCCAGAGACTATCCTCCACACCACTGACACATAAGGAAATGGTGTTTCATCAGTGCAAGGCAAGGATACTTGAATTTGCACTTGATAGACTGAATGAGGATGCTTACAAGTGGGATTCACCCCCTCCCTGTATTGCTGTTTCTTACATCTTCTATTCACGCTTTCTCTGTGTAGTGTTTAATGCTATGCAGTAACAAGTATTTTAGCCTTTCACCTTTGAATGTAACGTGGTTTCTTATGGTCTAATATAGCATAGTAGCAACTTTCAGGCTGGAGTTCAAACTTTGTTCAGGTAATTCAATTCATCTGACAGGAAAGAGGGTTGAAAAGGAAGGCCCATCTGTAGGCAGTAGTTTTCCACATAAAGTGAAGAAAACCAACAACAACAATAAGCTTGCTTTGGCAATCTTATTTGTCACTAATCCACATTATACTAATTCATAGAATCTGACTGGCTAAGGTATTAGCACAAACAAAGAGCTTTGCTTTAGTGGTTTTAATTTTTTTTTTTTTTTTTTAGTAGCTAAGATTTTGAAATACCTAGGGTATTTTTCCTGGAAACAGTAATAACCGAATGGACTTTATTAGGAGCTTGGGAATTTTATTATTGATGTAAACTGATCCCAACTAGAAATTAGTTCCAAAATTTAGTCCACAGTCTGAAAACAACATTTCTTTATATGCTGTTCCTTTCTATTCTTATGCTTTGCAATGCATATGCAAGTACGTTGTCATATTTTGCATCCCTTTCTTAGCATTAACAACAAAAGAATTACTGCAGTCTTTATGCATCTAAATGAAAGTTTAAATTTGTATTAACTGGTTACTTCAGACCTACCATTTTAAGTAACATGCAGTGTAATAGATTCAAGTCTACATCTTTTCCTGGGGTTCCTTAGAACTCTAGTTGGAAGGAAGATACTTGGTGAATGAGGAAGGAAGTAGCAGAAGAGAGAAAGTGCTACCATGATTTAATACAGCAGCAACAATACAAACTAACACTTTCTGATGGTACTGAGCAGGTCACTTAAGCCAGACTTTATGCAAGCAGTCAGTAGTTACATGCTCATTATATGGGAGGTAGTCTGGAATAAAACATCCTGACATGAAGAGCAAACTGGTAGCCACAGTGGTGCTCTGAATAAATACATTCATGTTGCAAAGGACCACAAAGAATTTTGTACTGCCTGATGCATAACCTTGTGGTGTCTCTCTGTGAAAGATGAAAGCTTGGATTTACTTGGAGATGGGCTCCTAGTTCAGCTGAGAAACTTTTTTAAAGGTGATTACATGGATTATTTGTTCTGGAGTCAGAGGAATTTTCACCAGTTGGCAGGTATCTCTAAAGATTTGATTATGTTTCTGTGTTTTGGACTCTAACTCCCTCCTAACTGGTGCATATCAAGTAGAGATAATGCTCCCAGGTGCTAAAAATTTCTTCAGGTTAGTGTTGCGAAGCTTTTAGTTTTTTGCTACTAACACTTGAAATCATTATAAAATAGAAGGCTAAAGGGGAGAAATGGGTTTGTGATTTAAGTTTATTTGCACAAACTAATGAGTTTGGAGACTGAGGACACAAAGGAGATGACAAATCTTGGAGATGAGCATGCAGTTTCTCATTTCCACATCCCACCATGTTAATGCGTGTACTCATGATTTCAGCACCCAGACTAGTATTTCCTTGCTGTAGGAACTGCCAGCAACAAAGTGTAGAGGAATTGAAGAGCCTGATGGACCAAACATGAGCTGAAGCTCTTCCATAGACTGAGTACAGAATAAATATTCTTTGGACTTCTGCATTCAGTCTTCATGACATAGCTTCCTGCAGCAGCAAGGGAACTTGCATCAGTGACTCTTTTACAGTCGTTTCTGACACCCTATCCCTACAGAAAACAAATCAGCACTGAGGAAAAATCAGATTTATGTGTCATGAATGGTTAAATCCTTTTTCATCTTGTTTTGACTTTACCCTTAGTTTCTGACTGATGTTGTATTGTCTGTAATTATAGTGTCTAAAAATCTCTGAATTTTTACAGCCACTTTTTATCATTTGTCCTAATAAACATAGATAACAGATTGCCTTCATGTCACAGAGGTGTGAAAAAGAATTAACAGCTGTGAGAAAATTGTAGTGATGAGTGTTATAGGAAAGTCCGCAAGAAAACTTATAATACTGTAGCTGGCACAGGGCTTAATAGTCAGTAAATAAAGGGTAAGACTTCATTTTGAGCTATGAAGTGATAATAAAAATAGAACAGTATAGAAAGTGACTTATGGCCATTAGGTGTACATATCCATACACTGAATGAAAGAGAGGGTCATGTAATTGAGAAAAAATTGTCAAGAACAGTATAACAAAAGAAAGCACATGATACAGAGTTGTGAAGAGTCTGCCTGAACCAAGACCAAAAATGCAATCTAAATTAAATAATTTCCTTAAAACTTTAGGTTTTACCTTTTCAGTACATTAATATCCATTCAAACTACCTTTCTTTAGGGAATACACCTTCATAGAAAGAGGAAAAACCATGGTTTTTATAATACTGGTAATAACAACTTTTTAAGTTATGATGGTGCTGTCCATGCAGGACAAGTCAACTCTATTGTTTCTCCTCTTTCAGGTTTTTCTGATAACTCAATATTCTCCAAATAGCTAAAATCACACATAATCTAACTGAAAAGAACAGCTAAGTAATCTGGCAAATGTTATGTCAGACAATACTGATAAAGCCCTAAGCAGAAGCTGATAGGGAGAGAAGGTTTTCTGCTATGTATTCTAAAGTATCAAATTGCTAATAAGAGCTCATAAATTTAACTAAAATGATGGAAGGTTAATAAATACATAATGGCTTTTGATTGTATTAATTTCCTAGGTGCTTATATGGCTCCAGCAGCCGTAGAAGAGGATCACCTCTCGCTCTGTCATTAAGTACCATTGGAAGAGCTTTCTGAGTTGAGGATATAACTCTTCTATCCTTACTGTTTGGCAAATGGACCACCAAGGACTGAGATGTATTGGACAAACAACATAACTGGGAATGAAAAGTAACTCTGCCTCACCCAAAGGAGCATCTTAACCTCTTCATCCTTGAGGATCAAAGATATTTAAAACTAGCAAAGAATTTCTACACATTTTGGAATCAGTTCAGTTTCTGCCTAAAACTGTGACTCACTAGGGGAGCGGAGGTTTGTGTTATTAAGTTAGTATTTGCCAAGTAATTCTTTAACTGAAACCTTTCTGATATTTAATTTAGTATGTTTAAAATGCTTAATGTCTTTTAACACAATCCCTCTTTGTCTAAACCAACGTTTTCTTTGGTAGAAGAAAGCAAAGAATTTGAATCCTGCTAGGGGCATGACGGTCGCAGCAGCTAACAGTTATCTTATGATGTGAGAAGTATTGATGCTGCAGCTTATGCTGGTCCCAAGAAATTGTAAAGAAATAGGCAAATAAACAATAAATGGTATTACACATTGACTTCTCCAGTGGGTTTGAAAAACATGGAAAGTTTACTTAAACAATCAAAGTTGAGTAAATCAAGTAAAATTGAAAAGATTTATGTTTCACTCCAACTTCCTGAAAATGGAGTGGGCATATGGCATCTCATCCACTCTTCCTTTAAGCTACCACATAGAAAGCCGTAACTTGGGTGACTTTTTTTTCTTTTTTTTTTTCTTTTTTTTTTTCTTTTCTTTCTTTTAAGGGCACTTACTAGTAATATTTTGTTTTAAATTAAAGCTGTAAAAATTACCTTTCCACTCTGTGGACTGCACTTCTTCCTGTGGCTCATTTACCCTGCAGTGCTATTTCCATTCTTGCTGCTGTACTCCAGGCTGAGACTGTCAGCTGTGTTTTCCTTTCACTGACAAAGAGAGAAATCCCATGGTTGCCACTGTCAAGAACATTTCTCTGCCTTCATTCCACAGGGACATCAACAAGATGTCTGATCCCTCTCTGTGTGCTCCTCTGTCATAGGGGTGATCACCTAAGCTTGGACTGCCTTTACTTCTTCCTTCCATTGACAGCCACTACTTGACATGTTATCATCATGCATGCAGAATCCTGCTCTTCTCATGTGCAAAGGTCTAACTGAACAATAAAAACCTTCAGTCAGTCCCTCCACCTCCCAGGCATTGGGAAAAAATAAATAACTGAGCAATAGCCAGTGTCTCACAATCAAACTCTGAAATGATTTCTAGTTCTTGACAAGAAGGAAATAAAAACTTTAGAAAGGTAACCTAGAAGAAACAGCAATACATTATGCTACTTATTTTATTTATATATAGCCCAGCATGTTCTAATTAATATCTATTACTTCCAGGACAGAGATAATGTTGTTTTAGTTTACATAGAGCTCCTATAAAACATTGTACAAAACTGTACCAAAGTTGAAAAATAATCTGTCAAGGTCAAATTCATCATACATAAAATGGTTCCACTCCTCCAGTTTAGGTTTGAGGCATTCTTTCATTACCAGTCTGGAATAGGACCCACCGTTGAACACACCTTTCAAATTCTAGCGTCAACTGATTGTCCCTCGTCTTCCATCCCTGCACTTTTGCCCTTTTCTTCCCCTTCTGACTAGCCACCAGTTCATCCTTCCTGCCTAACTGATCACTCCTGTCCCCATTTATTTCCCTGGACATTTAATATTTCCTGATACGATCCAATCTAGTTTTTGAAGGATGCCAGCAAAGTAATAAAGCTTGGTTCAAAGTCAAGGACTTCATACTGAGAACACTTTGCCATCAGCCTCCTCCTGTTTGTTTATTACCATGAAGGGGCTTTTAGCTGAAGTACCTCAGGTGACTTCAGCTGTGCAGGAGACACAAAAAGAGACAGTCTGTTTCTTGCCTAGATGAGTCCCAAACCATTTAAAAAATTATGTAAAAGGTCAAAACAAACTACACTCTACATGAAATGCTGCTAAAGAAGGGGACTGGGATGTTCTGCTCCATCTACAAACTGTAAGTGGTCTGAAGGCATGCCCCATGTAGAAAGCATTGCAATAATCTCCAGTTGAGGTAACAAAGGTGTAGAGAAAAAGACAATCGTCTCCACTGTTGCAGAACCCAGTATGACCAGGCAATCAAGTGCTGCCCCCTGAGCTCAGTACCTCACAACAATGCCTGAAAAAGCACCAGGCGTTATATCAGCACTCACATCAACATAGCTGTAGAGATAGTTCAGTTCTGTTTCTTTTTGGCTATTTACATCATGACCATGTAAGCAGAATCTAATCCTATGATTGTTTTCATGTTAGTATCTTTCCATTAATCTTGCATTAATTTATATTTGCACTCTTCTTTCAGCTGAATCTGTTTAATTTTCTCTTTGGTGTTTTTCAAATGCTTCCCATGAAGCCTAGCTTATTCTTTCTTTTCATGCTCTACTCTATCTTGTGGGTTTTTTTTCCTTACTACCTTATTTCTCTTTTTTCCCACAAATTGTTCCCTTTCTCTTACTTACTCTTTTTTTTCATTTTTGTAATTTAGTTTAATCTGTCTCCCTTTCCCAGTCCATGCATTTCTCCTCCTCTGCTATTGTCCTGGTTTCAGCTGGGACAGAGTTAATTTTCTTCCTGGTAGCTGGTACAGTGTTGTGTTTTGGATTTAGTATGAGAATAATGTTGATAACATACTGATGTTTGAGTTGGTGCTAAGTAGTGCTTATCCTAAGTCAAGGACTTTTTAGTTTCCCGTGCCCTGCCAGCAAGGAGGCGTGCATGAAGCCAGGAGGGAGCATGGCCAGGACTGCTGACCTGAACTAACCAAAGGGATATTCCATGCTATAGGATGCCATGCTCAGTATATAAACTGGGGGAGTTGGCCGGGGGGGCCAATCACTGCTTGGGGACTGGCTGGTCTTCGGTTAGCAGGTGGTTAGCAATTGCTTTGTGCATCCCTTGTCTCTCTTGGGTTTTACTTCTCCCTCTTTTTGTTACCTTACATTACTATTATTATTATTATTATTATTATTATTATTATTATTATTATTTCAATTATTAAACTGTTCTTATCTCAACCCAGGAGTTTTACTTTTTTTTTCCCAATTCTCCTCCCCATCCCACTGAGGTGGGGGAGGAGTAAGTGAGTGGCTGAGTGGTGCTTAGTTGCCAGCTGGGGTTAAACCATGACAGCTATCCATTCAGCCCACCAGAACTATTCTCTTCTAATAATTCAGCCCATAGTACTCATTTCCTTTTCCCATTCTAGTTCACTGATAATGAATAATGCATTCCTTTGCAATTTCAAATCTCACCCATTTTAGTTTACCCTCAAGTAGTTGAGACTGAGCAAGAAAAGAAGAGAAATTAATTGCATTTGACTGGAATCAGAATACAAGCAACTGAACAAAACTTGGAAGTGGAAAAGTAGCAAAATGGAATGAAATTAAATGAGGTGAGAGATGCACTAAAAAGTAGTAGTGGGTAAAATTGAGCACACGTATGAAAAGGCTACACAAACACTTGGCAAAGTGACTGAACTGGAAACAGACTAGGGAATCAAGTCCAATGAGATAGAAATGGAGAGGAGTAAATACAGCCCAAATTCAAACCGAGAGAAGAAAAAGATCTCCACAGGAGAGGGACTAAACCTGGTGAGATGAGGGACAAAAAAAAACCCAAAAGGCTTTAATATCTTCAATTCCCACTGTGAGCAGTGTTTCTGTTTACTACCCAGTGAGTGATAACTCTGCAGCTCAGTAGAGAGAAAATGCCTTATTACAAATATACTCGGTGTGTAATTAGAACTGTAGCACAGCTATTGCTAATGTAAGCATCAGCCTATCTGAGGAGCAGTTCTATTGCTGCTAGAACAGGCATATGAGAATGCTTAATATTTCAGCTTAGTGAGGAAAAGACTCTTGAACATCTGATTATTCTTTGATCTTGTTCCTATCAGTTATATTGTGAAATCTGGCTTTCCTTCAAACTGCAGATAATTTGACTGTCATAAACTGGCAGTGTAATTTTGATTACATTGTTGCAATAAAAATGTACCTAAATTGGTTTCAATGGAATTCTGACACCTGTTTGTTAAATATTGTTAAATAACTGCATTGAGCAAAAAGCCTGAGAATTATTTCAATTGTAGCTGACTCACAAATCTGGGGAAAAGTAAAACTAGCTGCTACCGTTGTAATATTGTCTCCAGTAGGTATATGGACTATGTTGTTGTAAGGTGCACTGTGTATCTGTTTTAAATACAGCATGGCAGGAAACTCAAGGAAAGTGCAAAACTGACCCAGAGGTATCCTTAGTGTGTTCAATTTACAGATAAGCCACTGAAACACTCAGGTTACTAACATTTAAATACCTACAGTATTGGACCTAGCCATCAGGCCAAAGGCCAGCAATGTACTCTTGTAGCAAAGGTGGCTAATGGTATCCTGGGCTGCATTAGGACGAACGTTGCCTGCAGGTCCAAAGAGGTGATCCTTCCTCTCTGCTCAGCACTGGTGTGGCCACACCTGGAGTACTGAGTCCAGTCCTGGCCTCCTCAGTACAAGAAAGACATGGGCATACTGGAGAAAGTCCAGCAAAGGGCCTTGAAGATGATGAAGGGACTGGAGCATCTCACA
Source organism: Haliaeetus leucocephalus (assembly GCF_000737465.1). NCBI lineage: Eukaryota > Metazoa > Chordata > Aves > Accipitriformes > Accipitridae > Haliaeetus > Haliaeetus leucocephalus. The sequence continues at coordinate 9,525,286 of NW_010972820.1, read as the reverse complement.
TATGAGGAAAGACTGAGAAAGATGGAGGAGGAAGGTGTGGGAGGATCTTACCAATGTATATAAATACCTGAAGGGAGGGTGCAGAGAAGACGGAGTCAGGCTTTTTTCAGTGGTGCTCAGTGACAGCACTGACCGAGCCCTGGCACAGATTGCCCAGGGAGACTGTGGAGACTCCATCCCTGGAGATATTCAAAAGCCATCTGGAAGAATCCTGGGCAGCCAGCTGTAGGTGGCCCTGCTTGAGCAGGGGGGTGGACCAGACCACCTCCAGAGGTCCCTGCCCACCTCAACCATTCTGTGATCAGCCCTGTTGGTTTCTGACTAAACAGTATTGAACACCTAGACTCAGCACTGCAGTGGAAGCAACTACTAAGCAAGATCTCAGCCTGAATCTCTCAAGTCTGAAGCAAGCGCCATAACAAGAAAACCAATTTTTTTTTTCTATGAGATGTTTTCTTCACATGTTGAATCTGCTAAAGACCTGCTGCCTGTCTTTATTTTTAGTTAATATAACTGGGATTTGTGCAGGGTAAAATAGACTAAGGCAAACAAAATTCTGTCCCCTTGTTCTACTGTACTAATTAGCATTTTGACTGTATCTGCACTATTTTACTACTTGCTGTTAAAAGAGAATTCATTTGTTTATTGCAAATTCCTTGTAAAATTACACACTTAACTCAAAACATTTTAAAAGAGATACTATAATTGCTTTTCCCCCCTTGTTTTATATTGATATATTTTCTGGGTTAACTATCAATAAACACTCTGTTTATACAAACCTGAGAATTTCTATATGGATATATATTGATATTTTTTATCTCTATATGGATACCCTTATCTGTCAGTTCACAACCAGTCCTCCTGGGTTGTAGCAATCTTACTGCTTCTCAATTAATCGTAAAGCAGCAAAGATTGGAAGAGGAGAGGAAAAAGAAAAAAACTGAAAGCAGCACTAGTCATGCCTATAATGCCTTACATCTGGAAAAAAATATTGAAACACCTCTATTAGGTGTAACACTTAGGTTCACCATATCTCTGTTATGTATAAACAGTATAAAGTACACTTTAGGCATCGTTTTCTCCAGATACACAGTTAAATGTGCTAGAAACTTTCCTAAAAGGAGGTGAAGCTTGGCCCAGATTTGCCAAGATTTTAAAACAGAATGGTTTGAGGGTTTAGGTAAGCTTAGGAAAGTTTCAAGCTGAAACTTGGGCTTCAGTGTATATAAAGTAAAAATCCACATGTGTACTCTGGTCCTGGGTCAAAACACTATCTTGAATTGTTTGGGAGGAAGAAAGATTCCTTGTGTGCATTTTTGGGTTTTGTTGTTTTGGTTTTTTCCTCAGACAAAAGCTTAATCTAAATTTTTCTCATCTATTTCTACAGTAGCTTGGAAAAAAAGGGGGCATGAAGAATCTCAAGACTTGTCAAAATCCTCCCGCTCACTCCCACTCTCATTAAAAAAAAAAAAAAGAAAAAAAATCTAGTTAAATCTGAGTATCTTGTCAAAATGATAAATAAGCTAGCAAAGAGTCACCCATGCCTATCGCAGAGAAATCCCTAAGGTCCAGTGACAAACTTTCATGGAGAAGTGGTATATTCCTGGGCAGACAGTCTATTGGTTAGAGGCTGCAAAGCAAGGACATCATACATAGCTTGCTGCAGTTTCTAACCAGTGGTAGGATTTCATAAGCCGCACTTACAGAGAAACTCCGTTTAGGATTCTGAAGAAGAAGATACTAAGATGTGGAATAGTGGGCGGACAGCTGCTGTAGTGTGATGATTTTTGAAGCACGGGCTTGGGCCAATGTTAGGAACAGGACTGCCTGAATCTTGAACTTGTTTGACTACAGTTTAAAATGTTTATTCATTTCAGCTTAGCTGTACTTGTGGGAGGAGTTTGGTTACATGCCCAGTAACAACTGCACTACAGCACCGCGGTGGAAGCCAGAAAAGAAAACTCATACGGAATATATGTCATTTAAATGAGTCTGTAGGCATGGTACGTAGCCGCCAGAATGGCATGGAAAGCAAAATCTCTCAAAGTCCAGGCAACAGCAAAATGTAACTTATGAAAAATAAAATAAAAATGCTCCACTGGACTTCTGAAAGGTGGTTTTGGAGTCAGGGACTTTTTCTAACGGTGCTGTGGGAGCATGGGGAGAAGTCCCTTGCACCCACCACCAGCCAGCTGCCTACTGGCCTCTCTCTGAGCAAAATCCCATCCTCCTCAGCAGAGTTGCTAGGAAACAGCCAGTCCTAAAATCACAGATAGGTTTTTGAATTTTCTTCCCTCACTCTTATACAGGTGAAGTATTATATTATAGCTTTGAGATTCAGTGTTATTTTCAGCTGTGCTGTTCAAATAACCATGAAATAAGCTTAAGGAAGGTGAAAATATAGTTTGATATGTAAACACCAAGGAATATAACTTCACATTCAAAATATTTGTTTGCCACCGTGTATTCCTAAACCAGTATCCTCCATAATGTGCGAAAGGACTATGGTGCACCTATTTTGAAATCTGGAAGTCTTGTTCCAAGCTGTAATGGTCAATAGACTCTTTTATAAATGGAATAGTGTTTTAATTATTTTAGCCACCTTCATGGTTCCTGTGATGTTCATTTACTACAGCTTTGTCCCTCACAAGATCCCCTAAGATATTCTGCTGAGGTCTTACGCGTGCAAATCTGAGTTTCTTTCAGGTAAGGAAGTGCAGTCCTCTGCCTCCAGACTTGAATTTACCATTGTGGTCCCCTTATCCTCCCACCAGACCTTAGGATACCTAACACAAGGTTGGCAGCTGCCCTATGGCTCTCATAAGAACAATGGCAGAGTTTATCTGTGATCAGCCAGCTTTCAGAAAATTTAGTGCTATTTATTTAAGGTGAAAAAAGGCACCGTAGAAAAGTGTATCACAAAGCAATCTCTCTGCAGTTATTGCACATCAGCTGCACATGGTAGAGGCAAAAAGAAATCATTTGTTTCTCTAGTCTGTGCTGCCAGCTTTCCCTGCTTTGCCTCAGATATGGGCTGACCTTGTTTTAGTGTTTTCACCAACTTCTGTGTGATGCTTTTTAAACTGCAGCAAACTGTTTCCCCAGGCTGCAGGAAGGGCTGCTTTGTCTCCTTCACCTTCCCGCAGTAACCCAGGATATCAAAGCTACCTATCACATTTGTAGCAGTGATACGTTTTGGCAAAATCATACACATATCTCTAAGTATGATTCAGAACAATAGTTTTCAAAGTGTTCATATTTGGAAAGTCTCACCTGTCAAAAGCATAAAAAAAGGCTTTTAAAGACTAAATTAGTGTCAAAAGTTGGGATTTTCAGCACTGGGAGGATGAATAGGTTTAACAGTTTACACCAGTTCAGGAAAATTACAACATCTCTCTGTGCAAGCTGGGCTAAAAATACTGGACAAAATGTTGTCCCAATTTGATTTCCTTAGGTTGCAAGAAAGGTAGGTGAATGACCCTATCTATCAGCAGAACTCCAGGGTTAGAAGCATGTTCAGGTTTAGATTCCCCATTAATCCCCATGCAAAATGTTTCTACATGATTCGGTATGTTCCTGTCTTTCCTAAGTCCCTTAGAGCTCTTCCAGAGGTGCTAGTCTACCAGTGAAGAAGCTGAATTTAGACACTAAATGCAAACATAACTTTAATTCACAGAAAGTATCTTCTCCAAGGTTGTGAACTAATCATCAGCTGGGTTACAGTGTGGCCCCAAAATATCACTTGCTATGACAGATGGTACAGTGGTAGCTTCCACTTATAGCACTGTTTCAAACTGTGACAGAAATCTTCTCTAGTGAAACCGAAAAGTTTAACTTCACCTTTCAGAAAAAATGACATTTATATCTTGCTTGCTGTAACAGCTAATAATAGTTACTTGTCTGTTACTAGCTGACAAACCTGATCTGCAAGTTGCAAGACAGCTCTTTCACATGAGTTTCCCTAAATCAGCTGCTTATCCTAAAAACAAACTGTAATGATTTTACTACTGTGGGGCAACAGAGGGGAAATGACATGATAACTTTCCACTGAATGAGGCCAGAACCGGGAAAGAGTCACAGTATTTTTATGACACCAAGATCAAATGGAAAACATTTTTATTTTACCTGTAACCAGGTAGTGGGTTTTGCAGCTGTGGTCTTCAGTATGCACACCACAGTCAGTTCTAAATACGTAATCGGTTCATTCTCTTTGGGTTACTTGACTTATCTAAATATTAATCTTCTTTTCATATATAATGTTACAGCATTCATAATTATACTACCTTCCCACTCAGTCCCTATAAAGACACTATAGACTGAGAGTGGAATTCATTACTGTCTTAGTACTATCTTAGCCTCCATTTACACAAGTTTTCAACTGAATTTACCTATGTCAACAAGTAAATAAGTATTCTAATAATTTGTTTTCATTTATAATGTGCTGTATTGGATTAAAGAAGATTTCTTTTATAGTGAGGTGAACAAGGACAGTTTGTTGCAGCACAGGATTAAAGGAAAGCATGAAGTAAAACAAAATTTCACACCTCTTCAACATATCTGATTACCTTTTAAAAAAAATTAAAAAATTGAACAATTTTCAATGGCTACCCAATTGATAGCACAGAGATAAATCACTTCATTTTTTAAGTAGAAGAAAAGTTGTGATGTTTAACTATTATAACCCCACCACTGCCATGTTAATGACAGATTTTTTACCATAGTAGTATATAAATAAAGTAATAGTATGACAGGTGTCACTATACCAAGTGTCTATAGTTAAGTATATGTATGAGAAACTGCCTCTCACCTTTACGCTGCAGTGCTACAGTGCAGCTGCTGAACAAAACAGAAGTATCCTACATCCCCTGCCATTTTTACACCACTTCTGCACACTCAATGTGTTCAAGCTAACTTGCATAATTGTTATTATTTTTTCACAATAACTACATAATGTACTACAGTTGGCTTCTAGGAATTATTGGCTCAGGCATGAGGCACGGCAACAGAAATGTAAAGTAATTTTTCAGTAGCTGCTATGTGACAAAGTAATTGTCTCAAAACTGATTTGTTGCTTGAATCCCAACCCTCTGATTTGGATGCTTTATTTAGAGTTTGACTTACTAATTCTCCATAGAAACTGCCTCAGCCTCACTCTCTGGTTGGTGAAAAAAGGGAAAAAAACCAACCACCAGACAAATCAATCACAATTCCCAGACCCCTTAATGTTCAAGCAGTGAATTTAAAGAAGATGATACCCTTATTTCTACATCTTAGTAAGTGAATCCTGAGAAAAGGCTGTGTTCCCAACTCTCTCTTTCTCCTGCTGGGTATTTGGGAATACTAATTGCTTAGCTGATTTCTCTCTTCTCCCCCTGTTTTGTTTTTGTTTTGTTTTGTTTTTTTCCTAGAACCCTGCAAAACAGTACTCTGTAGCAATGTCAGAGGTGTGTTGACATTGTTCATTGTAACCCCCAAAATATCTTGAAAGTATCTTAGGAAAGATGACATAATGCAGACACTTAGTCTTACAGTAAGTGTTACTGAAACCTGTAAAATAAACCAGTTCTTGAAGTTTTAGAGTCTGAAATAGTTGCATCTTGTCAGTATTTCCACTCCAGACTGATTCACACCAAAGGTCACAATGTGCCCAACTCTTTTCAAGTCTTACCATTCCCCATGCAACTGTGTCAGCTTGCTGAAGAGCATCTTCATTTGGTAGTCTGGAGCCTCAACAGAGTGGGTTTATGTCCTGGTTTCAGCTGGGATAAAGCTAGTAGCTGGTATACTGTTATGTTTTGGGTTCAGTATGAGAAGGATGTTGAGAACACACTGATGTTTTCATGTTGCTAAGTCGTGTTTAGACTAAAAGTCAAGGATTTTTCAGCTTCTCATGCCCAGCCAGCAAGAAGGCTGGGGGGGCACAAGAAGTTGGGAGGGGACACAGCCAGGGCAGCTGACCCAAACTGGCCAAAGGGCTATTCCAGACCATGTGATGTCATTCCCAGTACATAAATTGGGGGCAGTTGGCCTGGGGGGCGGATTGCTGCTCAGGAACTAACTGGGCATTGGTTGGCAAGTGGTAAGCAATTGCATGGTGCATTACTTGTTTTGTATATTCCAAATCTTTTACTATTATTAATGTCATTTTATTATCAGTATTATTATCATTATTTTTTCTTCCTTTCTGTCTTATTAAACTGTCTTTATCTCAACCCACAAGGTTTAATTTTTTTTCCCTGATTCTCTCCCCCATACCGCTGGGGAGGGGGGAAGTGAGTGAGCAGCTGTGTGGTGCTTAGTTGCTGTCTGGGGTTAAACCATGATAGTCTGCAAAGCACAGTTTCAGGGCTGATCCTCAAAGGGTGGGACGTTTGTAATGTGCCAGCCTTAACTTGCTTGACAAGCCCTTTAGATTTAATTTCTTCGCATTTTTAGGGTGTTTGCACCAACCATTACCTTTGCTGTTATGTCTTATTAGTCCTCTTTGCTGTAGCTGCTCTCTGTGATAGTTGACAGGTAAAAAGCACTGAGCTTACAGCTCCTCTCACATCCCATTGCATCTGTTTCCTTGAACTAGAAAGAGAGCACCCAATTATTGACAATATTCTGAAAAATGCAGCCTAAGATTGGGTCCTGAAAAAATACCAAAATATTAAAATATTATTTTAAGACATGTTAACAAATATGTCCAATCAGATATATATATTACATATAATATATATATTAAGTGAATAAAGACTAAAGATTAAGTAAATATAGTTAAACATTAAGTGAATATAAACAAGATGAAAAAGTAAGGAGAAAGATTTTGTGTTATTGGTACCATGTCTGAAATAAATTCTGAAAATATCACCCAATTTTTGCAAGATGATTTCTAATCCAAAACCTGAGCTGAAGTTCTGTAAGAGGTAAAACCTTTTTCTATCTAAAGTAAGTAAAACTGACACATAGTTCCCTCAGAATTTTAATGGGCACTGAAATACCTTGTCTCCTTGGAATAACCATAGTCACACATAGTCATTTCTGAAAATGTTACTGAAATTGCTTCAGTTATCATGCTTTGTGAAACATGACCTTCCTCTACAGGTCACTGAGTTCTTTAAGATATCCTGGTTTTCAATATGACTTCATTGACAGCTGCTGGATGAGTACATACCAAAAATACAATGGGGAGGTTGTTTTCCTTTATGAACTTCTACTGAATAACAAAAAAACAATCCAGGGCAACTTTAGGACATTTTTATTTTCTTTAATGCTGTTATATAATCAATCTTTTCTCATGATACCTCACTTCACACTCTCTACTCACTCCACCTCCCCCCACATTTCTACAATTCTCTTATTTCTTCCTTACCCAGTGAAACAAAATGAGCTTATGTTTCCCCACAGAAGGCTTTTTCTTCCCCCCCTGCCCCAGACAGCAGTAATCTATTGCTACACGGTATGAACTTCATTATTTTTCCACTGTGTTAACTCCAAGTGTCTTAGGCAGAGTTCATGTATCATGAGACTTAAATGGTTGGAGTTTGTGAAACTGTGTGTGTTTATGATATACACATATGTATGTGTTTGTATGTTATTAATGTATTAATTTCATAGTCATTTAGGTGTATGAAAGATTTCCCAAGGAACTTTGGAACTTTGCTGAACAATGCAAAAACCACTGAAAAATGAATCTTTACATGGATAAAAAATCCTGGTTTACAAAGTAGTCTTAGCATCCATTTACACAGTTTTGTGATCTCATCATTTCCCCTTTTATTTTTACCTTTTAAATCCTTATAACTTCTCCGACAGATTAATAAGTGATGATGCAATTTTACAGAAAATCCAGAATTTTACTGCTGTAGATGCAAGATATTTATTTCTAAGTGTGTTTTGGTTTACTAAAACATTAAAGATTATAATGAACTTCTGTTCTTAATATAATCTTTGCACATTGTATTTGAAATATACTGCAAAATATTATTAGTAGAGGGGCTGTCATTAGAATCTACGTAAGAAGTGGCATCTTTTTGCATCTAGAAACAGTTTGGATAGTAGTAAATCAGAGAAATGAACAGATTTGTGCTCCTACAGTCACAGTAAAAAAAAATGCTAAAAAAACCCTTGTAGCTGAGAAACACAGGTATATAACTTACACTGCCTGCAGGTGGGGGATGAAGGTCCAACCCTAGGTGCCACTCTTGTGGCAGGTGGGTGTTGTGCTGACCTGCAGACATCAGCTTCTGGTGGCATCCTGTTCTGTTGCAGAGACTTGTGTTCCTCAGGAGTACCCAAACCTGCATGCTACACAACACTAGCATGAGAGTTTCATTTGATCTGCTTGTGAGTTACATATAGCTAGAATCACATGTTCCACCCCAGCTTATAATAGTTAATGCAGGATCTGTAAAGACTAGATTTATAGCTAAGGACTCAAAAGAAAAGAGAAGGCTGAAGAAACACTGGTATTTGCAAACAAGACAATTAATTGAAAAAATGTAATTTCCTTTCTTGGCGTTTTCTTTGTACTTCTCTCTGTAAACAGATTGTAGCCTTCTTGAACTTGAATTTGAATAATTATGTTGCTGTATGAAGTTATTTGTAATACTTTAGCTGAACATAGGTTATTGTTATTTAATATTCAAGATTTGGCTTATTTTGAACAGATAGATAGAGATCATATACTAATTGGATGAATGTAATTACTAAAGCAGGTTTTTAGGGCCAATACATCTTCAGCATTGACTTTCCCTGAATACTTCCTTAAGATTTCTGTTGCTATAAATTCAGTCCCCAGAGTATACCTTGAAAATGAACACAAAGTAAATCAATTTATTAAATTTAGATGATGTCCATGACCAGTATTGATTCTGTATCTGAATTAGATACTTGCTTTTCTATGAAAATATTGTTGAACTCAAATACATTGACAGTAGGAGTAGATTTTTTTTTTTAAATGTGACAAATTAAACAAGACCGGTTTGAGGCAAAAAAGCAACCTTATTTTGTCTGGAGATGTGGGCTTTCCTTCAGTTTCTTTATTTGTTTTGTGGTAGGATATCCAGGCTGGATGATAGGATGATAGGATGTAGAGGTTTATAACACCTGAATGCTGTTGTAAGAGATTTGTCACCTTAATCTTTTTTCTTGTGTTTATATTGTTATTTTCCAGATGAAGAACTGAAACACAGATGAGAGACATGACTATTCCAAGGTCAAAAAGACAAGAATAAAAAAGTTTCCATTCCACCATTTCAAATATTATAGCCTTCCTTTCAAATATTAACATCCTCCCTCTCTTTCTCAGTTTGTTGAATTTTCAGCTTCATTTGATTTCTCAACAGTGGCAGAGACACAATGAAGGGTTATATTTAAACAGAGGAGAATATGGAAACTCATTCATGTACACAACATTCTGGGAGTGCACAGATTTTCCTATGAGATAAGCAGAATCCCCAGAGCTGCTAGGCAAAGCAGTTATAAGCATTTTTTTGTCACCTGCTGAGAATGAGCCTAACTTCTTTCCTGTCTCTCATTTTCTCATAGCATAGTTTGAAAATGGCTATCAGACCCGTGCAATTTTCTGTGTATTGGATAGCCTGTGATGTTATCTGTATTTCAGCTGGACAGTCTGGCATACTGGTAGTAGAAATCGTTACTGGCATCAACTAACACAATAATGACTGCAGCTCTTTTCAGTGTATCCTCCATTATGTAAAAAGGTGTCACTCTTTCTCAGTGTATTTCAAAGTTTTCCAGTTCCCCAAAAGCTTGCATGAATACAAATAAGTCATGTGCTCTATCCCTTAAGGGTAAAAGTCTAGGGATTTTTTTTTTTTTTTATCTTTGAACTAATGAAGAGAACATTATTTAATCAAAACTTCATATTCTGTGCCCCAGACTGATATTACACTGGCATCCACTTGGAACTGGCTACATACAGAAGCTAAGAAATAAAAGCTGTGAAGAAACAAGTGTTCGATTAGTTTTGCTTCTGCTATTTTCAAAATTGATCTCAAAAGAACACAAGACACGTTGCAGTGCCATGTGCAATACGCCAAGGCTAATAAATGCCCCAAACAGGGCTTACATTTGTTATTCAGTTCATGAAATAGTGGAGCATATGCTCATTTCTTTGAACAGAAGAGAGGTTTTTTAATATCCTTTGTTATACATGTTGTAATATTTACCAGCTACCAATGTGCAGGCAAGGCTATTACTGAGTTGCTCTATGCCTCGTACAGCACCAAAAGGTAGAATGTTCGTTTTTGGTTTTTTTTTTTTTTTTTTTTTGTTTGTTAGTTCAAGTCTCATTAAGGGGTCTATGGGGTGGTTTTGCATTTTTTCTTTGATTCTTCTGCTCCAAAGTCTAACAATATTTTAGAAAAGAAAGTGTTCACACATCATACTTATTAATTCCCCTTGCCATCCCCACCTCTCAAACACACACAGATTGCTTGGGAACTCAGTCCCAAAGCGATTTGAAATATTTGCTTAAGATCAACCTTTTTGATTAGACTTTTACTTGATTACTTTTGCATGTTTGACTAATGCTTTATGAAGCACTTGATGGCCTATGCAAAGACTTTTAGGATAGGTTGTATTCATGTGCACAGATCCCCTGTGACAAGGAAGGGAAGGGCTCCTTGAAATGAATAAAGCTAATTTTGCAGAACTTCCAGGCAATCCATATCCTTCCTCCCCCCTAAACAAATTTATTTGGTTCCCAGGCCCTACCTAGGAGGGGTGCTGGGGAAACTCTGGAGACATGTGGACAGCACTGTGGGGTTTGAAATTCACTATTTACATGAGTTGAAAACTTTTCCAGATACAGAACAAACATTCATTGCTGTTCTGATCACCACTGAAACTTTGTGATATTTATCAAATCTACAGGCAGCGAGTTATTTGTATTTCAGGTTGTAATTATTCCTAATTGATTTTGTATATGAAAAACTGGCTGATACTGAAAATATTATAATACAGAATATATGTAGTCTATTCTCCAGCTTGACCTATCATCAAAGAACCTTAAACTCTTAAAGCAGGTAAAGGAAATATAGTAGAGGTATATGCCTGTATGCTCTTTTCTGTGTTACCAATGGATTACTATTGGACATCAGTATCCTTCCATTTTGCTCAGAAATCTGTATTAGGGAAGCTAATACATTATTAGTAAATTGTTATAGGGTTTATTGAAAATTATAATATTAAAATTAGCATTTCGACATTTAACACAATATAATATTCTGAAAACTCTCAGTGTAACATGTAAGGCATCCTAATATGTTTAAAAACAGTAATGGAAAATCCATTTACTTTTTTTTAATTTACTTTCAAAGATGTTTTGTTCTGTAAGTAAACTTGAAAATTTTCTTCATGAGGACTGATTGATGCAGAACAGTTCTGAAAGAATCTGCAATTATTTTGGCAAATTTTGATGCTATGAGCTGTGTTTGTCATTGACAAGCATGACCACATCTGAGAAAACAATGATGTATTATTGAAAAGGCAGTTATTCCTTAACAGCTGTACTTCCTGAATAACTGAACCAATTGCAGTTATTTATCAATGTTAATTTTTTTTTTAAGTGTGCATCTAAGTATATATTGGAAAATACAAAATTTGGTAGAATAGGTAACTCATTTGTCCTTATGAGCTTTGGGCAGCTGTTTTTGTTTATATGTTTGGTTTTTTCCTTTGAACTGATGAAGCAATGTGTGAATTATGTAACTCATTCCAAAAGCTAATAAACCTTTTATGCTACCCCAATGTGTATTCTGCTTAAGCAACATACTGAACAGAAGTGTATCTTAGAAGTGGTTTGGGGTTTCATTATAACTATTTTTCATATCCCTCCGGCTGTGTTCATTTCTCTAAGAAATACTTACAGACAGAGTAGTAGGAGAAAAATAATACATCAAAAAGAAGAAAATATCTGAAAATTACCAACATTATTTTTCTATTGCCGACCCTTCTCTCAAAAAACCAAAACTGCCACAGCTTTTTAGGTGATATTTATGGATAGTTAGACTATAAGTAAATGTTAGTTCATATCAAAAGTAGGCTGTAATGTTCTAGTAATTTCATGTGGAGGACTGCGTTACTGGACTTTTTTGGGCCACTGCTTCTGGAGCAAGTATACTCATGTTCCACAGCAGTTTACAGTAACTTTGGAAGGACAACTGTACTTTGAAGAAACAGACAAGTATTTCTTTGGGGAGGTGGGATTGTCTGTTTGTTTTTTTTTTCCACTCCTTGTCTCCCTATGAAACAATATTCTTCTGGAGATGATTTGGTGGATAGAATGAAAGTGGAAATTTAGGATAATGTGTATAATGCATGATTCTGATCACCTTTACTGTAGTAAACATGACTATGCTTACTGAACTGTGAGTAATTAGCATTGTTTCTTTTTTGAACATCTTTAATTGACAGCTATATCATAGATGTTATTTCAGAAGGGAGGGATTTGAGAATGGGAGAAGCCTGACAGGAGACCACGATGTGACATATGCAAGAGAGAATATTTGAAGCCAGTCACAAAATTCCATCTTATAGGAATCACTCCAGGGGAGTGCCTTTGCTTCAGCAAGGCTGGATGCACTGAATTTGCAGGGGAAAAAAAGGAAAAAAAAAGTCTGTGGACTGAGAGGATAAGAGGATAGGGTTTCATCAATTTTTTAATATATACATTTGCAGAAGTAGGCCTGTTGAAGCTGTAAACTGATTGGCTATCTTGATTTCACAGCAGTAAAATTGCTAAATACAATCCTAATATGTGCAGCAAGGAAAACAAAGTTGAAGCAGAACTTTTAAAACATTTCTGTGAGCTCAGCAATAACAGTTACTGTACTCAAAAGTAATAGAATTTTAAATGGAAGGTAGCTACTAATACGTTTGATTGGCATGAAAGAGAGTGGCAAAGCACAGCCTCCAAGTTTTTCATGTCTAAAAGAATAAGCCTAGGCCAAAGATGAGACAGAAATGCCATTTTCCCAAATATACTCAAGCATACTCAAAATCAGTTCCATGTTTGAAGAAGAACCTTCCTTCTTGAGAGGAAGATGCCAACCAAAATCAGAATCTTCACAACATATTAGTGCAGTTCAGGCCGAAAGGATGATGTTCAGCTTTCTCTGGAGGGAGAAAGGAGACTTTTGAGTAGTTCTCTCCAGGTAGGAGAAAAAGCTAAAGAAATCACAAGTTGTGTTTTGTACACTTCATCCATTTAAGTTAAAATCAAACTCTAAAAAGCAGCAGAATTTGAGTACAAACTGAAAATAATAGAACAATGCTTGCTGACACGCTACTCTGCTGCATACTGTGGAGTGGCTATGAAATGTTTCCAAGCATCTCTTAATGAAAATCAGGCTCATAGAAAGACTAAAAGCTACAGAGAGACAGGAAAAGACATGAAGGGCTAACATTGGACTTCTAAATGTGTACAGGCAACGTTAGACAGACCATCCTAGTCTATTTCTATTTTTAACTCTCTTTTTTCTTTAATAACTTGGTCTTCTTGTTACCTCCATTACAAAGGGCTATATGTAAATTGGTAATTCAAGTAGTGCTTGTAAGTGTCTGCATTTGGATATTACAGCATCCTGATTCTATATCAGGATCAAGTCTATATATGCATCAGATTCACCCACCTCCTTTTTATTTTTTTTGTCATGAAGGAAGGAAGCCTTGCCATCTGCAGTGAAAGGAAGCCTCAGTACATTCTGTCCACATCTCTGATCTTGATGAACGGAAAACTAAGATGCTGGGACCAACAATGAGACACACTCGGTCCCTGCTTGTTATAGGAGCTGTCATGGTGAGGTGAACATTCTCTGAGGGTAACCTTGCCAGAAGCAGCCATGCTACACATACTAGGGAATAAATTTGTGAACAAATTCCCCAAACACATAGGAATCCTTCAATTGTGTATCAGCAGCCTTGATGAGTGAGTGAATTCTTGGTTTCCCAAGCTTGAGTTATCCTTACTGAAACTTAAATGAACTGGAGGCAAAAGCGAGGGGGAAACACACTTATTGTGTCCACCAGATAGCATGGCTCTTCTCTGCTTCCACCTTTGTCCATACCCCATCTCGAGTCAGCTAGCTGTCAAGCTCTGTGCATACATCAATCCGTTCAGTTCTTTGTGAATCAGTTCAACTCTACTGCAGCACAATGAAGTGCAACACAGAGTTGTCAGCTGCTGTATGACTGCAACACTGCTTTGTGATTGGAATACTAAAACATGTCTGCTACCTTTTGGAGGATGTCTTCATGTTTGACAAGCAGCTTAAGATAAGATTGTACATGAAAGGTAAATATCTTCCAGGATATTTACATTTAAAACACTTCCAAATATTTATATGACTGCCAGTTTTGGTAACTGTTAACATTTTAAGTTCTTCTAATTGAACTCTATAAATAGTTTATCAAATTTTTAAGCAGCTCAGAGATGACTTTAAGTGTTTGGATTACAGTAGTTGTAACAGCAAGAGAAGTGCTTGCTTACGTTGGATCTTTATTAAACCAAAAATAGATTACTGCATTTTCCTACAATGACATAACCCCTGCACAAACTTTCTTAAAAAAAAGCAGTCAATTATTTGATCAGTCTTTAATTTTTTTTTCCTTCAGTTCACTCTCTGTTGGCTACACACTTCATTCATAGTCAAGCACTTCATTCAAGGACATGATAGTGAATTGCTCAACAATACTTATTCCATTAGTTGTCCATTAAGTGCTAATCTGGGAGATGCAATGTGAAGGAGTATAGCTTTCAACTTTTAACGGTTTCCTCTAAGCTACTTTATCTTAATTTTTTGTTATTCATTTCAACATATCCAGAACAAAGCTATTTTCATGTTAAATTCCTTAGAGGGTTTTTTTCTGAGGTAGAAAAGTTCAAATCTCCTGAATGCACATGCTATTTACTGTCCTGAAGACTCTCTGGTGCACCTCTTAAGGAGTGTTCCCCTGATGTCTCTCTCCCCTATGAAATGAACAACCCTTTCATCAGAGAGGTGACAGGCATGCCGCTGTCTGTCATTTCTGTAGTCAGTAGAAATGCGAGGAAACCCTTACACCTACAAGAAAACTGTCTTGTGACCGGCACCCCTGTCAGGCTGTGAAGTCAGGATCAAGACCTCGTTCCAAGGTCATGAGGGCACCTCCAGGCCTGGCTGTCCCTGCCCAGGCCCCTGGGGCTTCCCCCATCTGCCCACAGCCCAGGACCCCCGTGTCAGCCCCCCCAGGCCCATCAGCCCCTGCCCCAGCCCCGCTGTCAGAGCAGGCCCGGTCCCCAGCTCCCCACCACCCTGCCTTGCCGGGCCCACCCATGGGCCTTGTCCCAGCCTCGGCCCGTCCCCATCCCCAGGGAGATGGCAGGTGCCTGGGCCTGGGGCTGCCCTGGTGCCCCCCAGCTGCCCTGCTCCTGACTGGAGCAGCGGGACAGGCCCCGGCTGCCAGGCCTTGACCTGGGGGGTCTCCCACTGCTCCTGGCCCTGGGGAGCCCCTGCTGTGCGCTGAAAACTGCTGCTTTCTCTGGCGATTTCTCCCTTTCTGTGCTTTGAATGCAATGACACCCCTTTGTTTGTTCGCTTCACCTTATTTAAACAGAAAATACCACAGCAATGAGCAAGGCAGGCAATATGGCAGCCTCACAAAAGGCAGTGCGCAACTACCTCCCAGTGCTGCCACCTTCACCTGCCTTCCGTGCCCCTTCAGCATTTTTACCTGCGTATCTTGTTGGATGCTTGCTCCGTTTCCTTTAACACATTCTCCCTTAGAAGTGCAAACTGCCTCTGTTCCCCTCTGCACCAGCTAGGAGTCTTGCCATGCCTACATTTTCTACAGCTGCTCAGGGAGTTTGTTTTCCCCACCACGGCAGAGCACTGTGCTAACCGCTGCTTTGCACTACATCCACCGGACAGCCGATGTAAAAACAGTAATGCGGATATTTATTACCTTGGGATTCGTCCCGAAGGATCGCAGAAGTTCCCTGCAAATTATAGGCCTTGTGCTGCTGGGTTTTCCCATAACCCTTGAAGTTTAATGGCTGCTCTGTACAAAGCTGTGAAACAGCTTTTTATTTATCTATGCATTTAGTCTACACTAAGCTGTGATTCTCCAAACAACCGTAAATAGGTTGGGATTGTGTTCCTTGCTAAATGAGAAAATCTGTACGTATTTCAAGAAATTTATTAATAAGTTATTGTGCGGTGAGTCCACTGGGGAAAAACAGGGCTGCTGCTCACAATCAAGCCATTTAATATGGAGTTGAGTTAGAAAGAGTTATTCTCACCCTTAAATCCAAAATACACGGTGTCTTCAAAGCATTAATTAAAAGCAGCTGAAGGAACAGATAAAGACACAAAACCCCATCGGAAGAGAGTTTAATACTAACTGAACATGAACAGCCTATTTTCTTTTCTGCTTAAACAGGCTCTTATATCTGAACAACCAGATCAAAAGCCAACTGACTGAGCGCCAGTTCAACAGCTTTAGAGGCTCCTGCCATCTGCGGATGAGAGGCTGTCAGGTTTTTTAATTGCAGCGCATAGGCTGGGAAGGCAATACATCCCCTAACGGCAGCTAGAGTGGAATGACTTGTGGCTTCCTCCTACTATAGCAAAGTGGAATTATGACTCTGCACAACAGGCCATAAAGTATTTTATTATGTGGTCATGAGTGTCACTTTCTATGAGGAACAGAGTGGTAATTTAGTACGTTAAATTATCACTTTGTGAAATCACATGTAACAATAAGATCTGAACTAACTTTAATTGAAATTATCTCAAACTATATGGTGCTTTACTACAGGCCTGTTTGTCTATGTGCACACACTTGTAAAATATTAATGTTTAAACTCTATTCACATCTGGACAGCAAGGAAAGCTTGGTCCTGTTGATGCTCATGGTGCCAGAATTCCACACGCTTCCTGGCAAATAAGGAAAAAAAAAAAAAAAAGAGGAAATCCCAGTATTAAGATTTACTTAAGGTAGTAAGGAATTAATAAAATCTAAGAATAAGAGAGAATATCCCCTCACTGAAACACGTAGAATTTTAGCCAGAAATGTGCAAGTTACCTAAAGTAAATCCTAATGGACTCCTACATACAGCAAAGTCTACCTTAAGAGTTAGTATATTTGGGCTCTGAGGACAACATAAAAAATCAAAGGCAAGACCTCATTACATAAGTGAGAATTATCCTTTCTCCTTTCCCTCTGTTAAAAAAAAAATAAAAATAAAAAAAATCTTTGGCTTTTCATCTGGTGAGAAATGCAACTAATTTTACGATTTTATTTTTCTTCAGGGCATTTATTTTGTTAAAATTACCCCTCTCTTCTTGAAAACATTTAGCAAGATTTTTCACTGAATCATTGGCTATATGCAATATTTTTAGTCCTTTTGTGATGGCTCTGTGCTAGCTCTCCAGTTCATCAACCAGACATGGATCCATTACCAGAGATTAGAGTTGAGTAAGAATGTGGATAATGAAAAAAATATTTCATCAGGTTTTCAGACTTTTCACAAAATCAAAATAATTTATCAGGCTTTTTCGGTCAGATGCAGTGAAAATGCCTTGTCTGTCTACTTCTGCAGCATTTGGTATATACGAAACTCTCATCCCCCAATGGAAGAATTTAGGTCACGTATGTGTGTCCCAAGTCTTTTTGTAATGTGAGCTGAAGACTTAGACAATAAAGCTTTCCTAAGTCCTCTGCAGTTCCTTCTCAGTTCTCTCAGCTAACAGCTGTAGCAACCCACAGACTGGTTTGTTTTCAGCACCGCAAGGACCATCTTTCATTCTACTGTGATAAACAAGCAGACAAACAAATAAATGGAGCGTAATAAATTTAAATTCTGGGGGAGGAAAGATTGCCTTTACCTGTTTGAAGCCTGAAATATTTGGCCCAGGTGCGAAATGTAAATGCCTCTTGGTTTCAAGCTTTGTTCCTTCTGAAAGGTCATTATGCCTGCTAAGAAATCTTGGCTCGTTGTTATGGAGTAGTGCCGCAATGAACATAGATCATGCTCAAAAGGTCTTTGAAGGAACTTTTGCTTGAGCATCATCCTTATCTTACTTTTTGAGATATAGAAAAATAAAGGTTTCTACATCTCTGGCTCTGGTTGAGACCTTAGAGTTTGAACATCGGTGACACTATAGACTTCCTACACAAGTGGCAGAAGGAATTGTCCCATTCTGTCAGAATATTTTCACAAAATCATAAATGCTGTAAAAGCTTTATATCAGCTCGTAGTTCGATCCAAGAAAGGTATCTCACAGCAGTAAATGAGATAATTTTCATCATGGGTTGGTCAATATGAACTGACAGCTCAATGGGCTGATGACTGACAAAGAAAGAAAAAGCTGTCCTTGACTGGTACCTCCTTGTCAGATGGTCTAGTCATCCAGGCTGATCTTAATGCTGCTCTTACTTATCTCAGTGGTACTAGTGACCTTTGAGCTTCCTACAGCAAGAGCATGTTTCTGAGTTCCCACTCTGCTTTTGTACCATCTTTGCTAGCTACAGCTTTTCTTTCAGTGTTCTCAGCTGTCTTCTTATTAGCAATGACTATTTCTCTGAGCACTGAATTATAGTAGATACTAATGAGTGCAATCTCTATTTCCTTCCATGTCACAAGTTTCAAGAACTGCCAAGTGCTGAAATCGGACTATTTCTGTTAAAGCATCTGTCATTCTCCCAATACAGACCTGCGAGCCAAGAACAGACATCAGGACGAGATCCTTAATTCCAGCTTAGACACAGCTGAAGTTATAAGGTTGAAAAGGAATTGCTGGGTTGCCACATATTTTCAACAGTGTCAATGTCCCTGGCCAAAAATATTCCATGTTCAGTCTTCTTTTTCCCCTAAAGTTTTCTGAACAAATTTTATGGATAGTGAACTCTGCCCCTCTCTGTAGAATTTTATTGACCGTGTACACTCCGAGAATATATTTCAGCAAATACACTTCCAGACTTTTCTAAAGGGTTTCCAGAAGACAAACCATGCTATTTGGAGTTTGTGAATATGAATGCTCGTCAAGCATTACTTCCAAATACAGTTATATTAGTTGGGATATCAGATCTTGTTAGCAAGCTCCCTTGTGTAACTCAAGAGGAAATCATGACTTTCTCAATACTACTGTCTGTCCAAGAATTACAATTAGACAGATGTAAGTATTTTAAATTAGGACATGAAAATAAATGTATTGTCTTTTTCATTTTTCCTCTTTTTCAACAGTCTCCAGTTCTGAGTACAGTCATTGAATGGATAGAATCTTAAGAGACATTTTTCCTGTATTTTACCAGGTTCTACGAGAATGTATTTTTAAAAAGCCTGTAACTTTGAATGTGCCTTGAAGAACAAATTCCAACACAAGGAACAACCTACTTTAAACTGACTACAGCTTCTACATGACCTTTCAAAGAACACTGAAAAATTAAAGGATTATGAAATTGTATCACAAATGAGGCAGTAGTATAAGCAGCATTGTACAGGTTACCTCCGCCTACTTCTTCTCTTATTAAATCACTTGGATCATTTTCCTTTGTTTCCTAATCATGTACTTCAAAAGCTCAGAATGCCACTGAATATTTGCTGTTCTTTTGACTCATCATTTGGGTCCAATATGATAACATTGTGCAGCTGTATGCTTTTTTATAACACATACTGCAGCTTTTTTTTTTTTTTCCTTTCTTGTTGATTCCTAATGCTTGGTACCTGAGTATATTTACATTACTAGTATGTGGGTGCTGAACTGGGGAATAGAATTCTCCCTCATCTCTTTCCTCAGCCTCAGTATGATCCATGTTTTTTGTAGTTGGTTGTGATTCTTTCTCCATCTTTCCCTTACCCTTCCCGCTGCATAACCACTGTATTGCATTCAGTTGCAGTATACACATAAAAATAAAAAAAAATTACACTTAACCCATCTCAAGAGATGAAGTAATACATTTCTATACCAGAAGAATGTGAGAACAAGTTTGGTATACAATTTGAAGTAAAAAATAGCCCCACAGAGTCACAGAATAGTTGAGGCTGGAAGGCATCTCTGGAGATCGTCTGATCTAATCCCCCTGCTCAGAGCAGGGCGAGCTACAGCAGGTTACTCTGGACTATGCCCACGTGGGTTTTGAACATCTCCAAGGATGGAAACTCCACATCGTCTCTGGGCAACCAATCCAGTGTTTGACTACCTTCAAAGTAAAAAAGGCTTTTCTTATGTTTAAACAGAATTGCCTGGTTTTCACTTTGTACCCACAGCCCTGAGAAGGAGCTTTGTCTTCTTGACTTAATTCTGTTACGTACTTAGGCACATGGATAAGATCCCACCATCACCCTGAGCCTTTTCACTTTGAGGCTAAATATTCTGGGTTCTCAAGTCTGTCACCTCATATGCCAGATGCCCCAGTCCCTTGATCTTATTCGTGTCCTTTCTACTGGACTCACTCCTGTATGTCCGTCTCTCGCTTGAACTGAGGATCCCCTGAACTTGACCCAACAGTCCAGATGCATTTCACCAGTACTGAGAAAAGGGCAAAGATCAGCTTGCTCAACCTGCTGGCAGCGCTTCTCCTAAGGCAGCCCAGGACGCTGTTGTGTTGAAATATTGTCACTCTGGACCTGTTTAAAAACACAATATATTTTAAGACATAATATTTAAAAATATGTATTTCAAGGCACTTATATTTTCCCTTCATATATGTTGTTAGGATAGGTATATAGGCATTTGTCCTATCTGAATGATACCTAATTTCATAGGAAGTTTTCTTCACAGCCTTTAGCAACAATTCAGACTTTAGGAGATAAAGACATGAATGAGAACTCTGGCATTATTATAGCACAAATGGCATTTTTAAGTTATGGTCTGGATGTGATTTTGTAAGAGTTCTTTGCAAGGTTATAGACCATGTAGAAAAGTCCCCTCCTTTCTCTTGCAAAAATAAGATATTAAACACAGACTATGATTTCTAAGTAATAAACCATTTGTATTTGGATTTAAATCTCTATAATTTAGAAGCCCAAAATATTTAGGTTTCAATATAAATATATCCAAGTTGTTCAAACTTCAAATTACATTAAAACTTTGAGATCCTATGTTATCCTTTATTATATCAAAATAACACCTCATAGTATTTGATTGCTGGAAGATAAATTCCTGATCACATCATTTACAAACTTTCTAACAACATATTAGTAAAATTAAACATTAGAAGAAAAGCAAGACTTTAACTACAGATTTGAAATACCAATGATCACTTCAAATTCTGTTATTGAAGAGCTGATGTTTTAATGCATTAACTTTTTTTTTTTTCCCCCTTGTTCTTGCCATCAATAAATACCCAGCTGGTCATTATCTGTTGGTAAGCATCATTTTGAAGAGGTTTATAGTTTACACTTAATTTTCTGATTACATTTGACTTTTCATGGAGACTATATGAAAATGGCTAGGAAAAAACCAAAACTTTGGAATACAAAAAGGAGAAAAGATAGTTTCCGCAGAACAGGAGAAGTTAAACAGTGATGAATGAACAGTTGTCTATCATGAGTGAGCTCAACTACTTTAAATAAGCTGGATGTTGCAAAATAAAGAGGAAACTGGGAATGAAATTAGGCCAAATATGAACAGCCCAAAGATGCTAATGGAAAAATAAAATGGTGCAGGTCTGTCTTACACAAGTGACCAGAAATCATTTCTGTTCCTGGGTGTACCATCAAATTGCTTTGTAATCATAACCTTTCTGCACAGTGGCTTCTCCATCTACAAAAAGGTGGTATATCCTTTGAACATTTACTGGGTGCTTTGAGATATGTTGATGCTACATAAATATGAAATATTAGTATACCTAGCACTGCAGTAGTAGCTGAGATTTTTCAAATCACATCATAAGTGTCACAAGCATAGGGATAACCGTGCCACCTATGTCCAGTACTGCTTTGCTCCTTGTGCAGTTTACTGAACTGTTCAGTCCAAGGGAAATATTCAGATATTGGACTAGAGCACTAATTGAATTTCCCCACCAAAAGCTGTCAAATCTTTATTACAAAAAATAATCCAGTAATTTATATTACAATGCATTGAATAAAATATCTTTCCAGATCCCTTCCAGATATAGTAATGACTCTTTAATTTACTTTGAATCATTATTTCGTTCCCTTTAGAGCTCATATTTATGTTTTTCATACATACATATTATGCAAATATTATTTTAATATATTGATTATATATACATATGTTGTACACATAGACATACACATATATATGAAGTCCTGAAAATAGAATTTCTGCTTACCTCTTTGCAAACAGTCCTAACAATGAGGCAGAGACATAACAGTATTGAAGATAGCTTTTCTTGGCAGTGACACCAAATTTATAATGTCATTGTATGTAATTAGAAAAAAAAAAAACAAACAAACAAAAACAACAAAACAAAAACCCCCAAGAAATGCCTTTGTACCGAGTCAACCTCTTATATTCCAAACTTAGAAAAAATAATAAATTCAGAAAAATAGGTGATGGGAGTATGAGGGGATATGAGAATTAGATTGATATCAAAAAGCTCTTCAGTTTCTTTTTTCTTTTCCCTTCTCAGTGTCTTTCATTCTTTTCTGTTCCTTTGACTTATTCTTTTGCCCCACAAATCACTTTACATATTCTTCACTTCCTCTAAGTCTTCTATATCTCTATTTCACCTTCTTTTAAATGTAAGGACAGCTGTTTTCTTTTTATTCCTACGTTTATTAGAACTCTATAACCTCTATGGCTCCCTATTTTCTCCCCCTCTCCCAGCAAAATTCAACTTACATGCCAAGATACCAATGTTGGTACTCCAGTATTAGTGTTAACATGAACTATTTGGTTTAGTATCTATAGTTCAGACTGACTCTGGCCATTTCTAGTTTTAACCAATGAAACTTTTATGGTACTTTCCATAGGAGGTTGATTATGAAGGAAAAAGCATCAGCCAGCTATTGTCTCCTGACTTTGGAGTTACTGAGTGCATCACTTATCATTTGAAGCTAGTCAGGATTGTTCTTGAGGGCTCAAATTATTATCATTCTGTTAGAAGACCACTACCAATCAATCATTAAGGTAAAGTCTGTACTTTAAAAGACAGGTTGGTGGAGCATTTAACTTACACAAGACCTATTCTGTAGCTGCTACAGGCAGGAATGGCTACTAGATAGATCAGAAAAAAAACCCACTAAAATGAGAATACAATTTAATTAATATTACAAGCCAGCACTGAAGTAAATGTCTTTTTCTCTTTTGGGGGCAGAAATTGGCTAGAAGGCTTAGTAATATTAAAACTTCTTTAATCATTTTTGGGTGTGATTGGTGTTTATCCTCATCCTGAAAGATAGTCTAGGATAGCAAAAAGAGAACCATTTGTTTTATGGCAGGTCCAAAACCCACCCAATAAGTAGTTCCTAATCAAGTCACATTCTTTCCTGGCTATATGTATGTACAGAGGTTGCTCCTTCTAACACGTATAAGTACTCTGTTTCCAGGAATAGGTAGGATACTAGTACTTAATAAACAAACAAACAAACCCCTAAGAAGGTTGAGGGCCTGATGGTCACAACATTACTTAATAAAATCTAACCCAGTGTCCTGGTTTCAGCTGGGATAGAGTTAATTTTCTTTCTAGTAGCTGCTATAGTTTTGCTATAGTAGTGCTATGTTTTGGATTCAGTATGAGAAGAATGCTGATAACACACTGATGTTTTCAGTTGTTGCTAAGTAGTGTTTAGACCAAGTCAAGGATTTTTCAGCTTCTCATGCCCAGCCAGCAAGAAGGCTGGAGGGGCACAAGAAGTTGGGAGGGGACACAGCCAGGACAGCTGACCCAAACTGGCAAAAGGGCTATTCCAGACCATGTGATGTCATGCCCAGTATATAAACTGGGGGGAGTTGGCCTGGGGGACAGGCTGCTGCTCAGGAACTAGCTGGGCATTGGTCAGCGAGTGGTGAGCAATTGCATTGTAAATCACTTGTTGTGTGTATTCCAATTCTTTTGTTATTATTGTCATCTTATTATTGTTATTATTATCATTATTATTTTCTTCCTTTTCATTCTATTAAACTGTTCTTATCTCAACCCATGAGTTCTATTTTTTTCCCCCGATTCTCTCCCCCATCCCACTGGAGAGGGGGGAGTGAGTGAGTGGCTGTGTGGTGCTTAGTTTCTGGCTGGGGTTAAACCACAACACCCAGAGTCATAGTATGTCTCTTCTTAGAAAAAGGCAGAAATACCAAGCTTTTGGCTTTCCTTGAGGATAGCTAAGGTATCTGTGTAGCATGTATAGGCGTTTTGACAATGGCCAAATATTGCGGCAGTGCCACAGTTTTTCACAGAGACCACCCTTTGGAAAATGACCAACCTCAATAACTCATGCTCCGCAAGTTCCCACATCATCAGCTCAAGCACATCCTTGCTCACAGTCCTAGAGAAGAGCTCTGTGCAACCAGTTTGGTTTGTCCTCTTTCTGCCAGAGATTCCCCACCCTAATCTGAGTTTTTAGGCTGTGTGGCTCTAGCCCTGTCTGTGGCTGAAGAGCAGCAGCATGTGGCTGTTATTCCAGTCCCTTTTAGAACTGTGTTTCATTCGAAGAGCTAATAAGAGGAATCGTGCGATATTGGTATTCAGCATTGCCCTATTTGAGAAGAATATAAATCACGTGGGACAGAGAAGCACATTGCCTGTGTCAAACAAGCCAACTGTATTGTTTCACTTACAGAGGAGAAAAATGGGATTTGAATACTATCGCTTCTCAATGAAGCTGGATAGTAATGAAGCTTAGGTCCACAAAAGACTCATTCTGTTGTTAGGAATGAAAGGGGAAGGAGAAAGAGTGCAAGCTGGAATAGCAATGCTGGGTTCACAACCTTGACAGCAGGCACATGGAAGAAAAGAAAAGATTTCAAGAATCCTGGAAAAAAAAATGAAAAAAGCAAAAAAACAACAACAACAACAACAAAAAAACCCCAAAAACAAAAAAACCCAAACCACAGAACCTGAGCACTGTCTACAGCACAGTGATAACTAGTTGAGAGCACACAGCTACTGAACTCTGGTGACTATTAATTCTGCCAAGAAACAGGGAGCAACCAATGTAAGTAAATTAAAATGAAGCAAATGGATGCACACTACAAATGGGGTAATTTGTCCAAAAGGCTTTTGAAAAGTGTTAATGAAGATTTCTGCAGGGTAATCCAGTATAATTGTGCTGCACTGTATATTGATTATACAAGAGAAGAAATCTAAGCTAAGACTTCATGCTGATAATACCTTTTCAAGAAGGGCTAAATGTTGTTTCTTGGACTATTTATATTGGAAATTGAAATACTGCTGCCATTTTTTATGCTTCTTTCCTTATTTTTCATTATGAATTTGGGACAGTAGTTAGATATCATCTGTAAACATCATCTATGCTGCTAGCTGATTTTACAAACAAAATTATCTATCATTGTCAAGATATAGCCTTTGTAGCTGGAGAAAGAAACTTAAGCTGTGTAAAATCATCAGAACTTCAAATGTAAATGACAATTATACTCCTCCACTTTCTAAAAGTATCTATCCAAAGCAAATGAATAAAATCATTATTTAGGATAATAAAGTTCTTCTAAAACAGAGCTTAGCATTAATCTGTTTGAAATACTATTATCTTTTGGTTGTTTGAAGGCAGTTAGTTCTTATCTGTTGGAATACTCTGCTTTTATGCTATACAGAAAGGAAAAGAAAAGAATGACTGAGCATAGCTACATTGTGTTTAGAATAGAGGCTTGTGATCAGTGGGTGAATTGCAATCTCTAAACTGGTTAATGACCATTGCATCTGCTCTCAATCAAGGTGCAAGATATATGTGTTTATCCCATCTAGATGTTTAAGTGACAGAACATAACATCTGATGTAAGACTTCTTACACTAAAACATGCCAGTGAGTCACCAAAATTCCAGACAACAGTTACTGCTCCTCAGTTAAGTACCAGAAGACAACATATTGGCCTAACAAGAAGGTATTGTGTCTTCAAGGAAATAAAATATTTTTTATTATAATGAAGATATATGGCTAGCCTATGATTTCAACAAGGAGGAAACAGGGTTATTCTCAGAAAAATTAATATGTAACTTATTTTCTGGGGCACTTCAAAGTGGAAATTGACTTAAAAATTAAGACATTCCACTAAGATGAAGTATTATGCTGATGAAGGCTCTCTGGCAGGAAGGACCTAAGAGATCGCCTTGTCAGAACAGAACAGCATCCGAACCTGAATGAGACTTCTTCTGATCTAACAAGAAGCATATGTAGATTAAGCAAATTTTCACTTTTTCACCCATCTTACAAAATCATCAAAAACTTATGTGAATGGTAACTGTGTGTCATGGTTTAAGCCCAGCTGGCAACTAGGCACCACACAGCTGCTTGCTCACTCCCTCCCAGCAACATGGGGGAGAGAATTGGAAAAGGAAAAGTGAGAAAACTTGTGGGTGGAGACAAAGACAGTTTAATAGGTAAAGCAAAAGCCCCACATGCAAGCAAAGCAAAACAAGGAATTCATTCACCCCTTCCCATGGGCAGGCAGGTATTCAGCCATCTCCAGGACAGCAGGGCTCCAGCACCATGTGTAACGGTGACTTGGGAAGACAAACGCCATCACTCCAAACATCCCCCCTTCCTCCTTCTTCCCCAAGCTTTCTATGCTGAGCCTGATGTCCTATGGTCTGGAATATCCCTTGGGTCAGTTGGGGTCAGCTGTCCCAGCTGTGTCCCCTCCCAGCTCCTTGTGCCCCCCCCCAGCCTGCTCGCTGGTGGGTTTGGGTGAGAAGCAGCAAAGCCCTTGGCTCTGGGTAAGCACTGCTCAGCAGGAATGAAAACATCCCTGTGTTATCAACACTGTTTTCAGCACAAATCCAAAACATAGCCCATACTAGCTACTATGAAGAAAATTAATTCTATCCCAGCCCATATCAGCACACCGTGATACTGCAATAAGAGTTGTTTGCATTGTAGCTTAACCTAAGGTAAGCATTACTTAAATTGATAACAGTAAAGACTTCCTTGCAAAACACAGTGGTAAATCCATAAACTGAGCATAAAACCTCTCAAATACCCAGCTCTCCAGCATATTCCTTCATTCGTTTAAAAGGCTGCATTGTAGCCATAGTTCAGTACAGGGGCCAAAGGAGGAACTAATACTACAGTCTTCAAGAAAGTGTGTCTTCTAGTGAAAAATAACACCCACAAAGACTCTAGCATACAGTGAGAGATCAGAGTGGTAACTTGAACTGCAAGGGCTGCCAGGGCATATACAAGCTGTGCCTCTGTATCGCTGGACTCCTTTAGTTCATGTGCTGAAAGAGGGGAAAGAAAACACAGTGAAGTTCTGCAGCTTTTCCAAATGCATTGTACACATTCTGTATGCAACCGTTAGAAACATTTTGCAAACTATTGTTTGGTCCAGGTTGAGGGGAAGGCTCTGTATACGGCATGAATAGCAGTGTGTCAAACAATCTCCAGTCAATATCTCAAATGAAACTTCTTTTCTGCTGGCAGATGTAAGACGGGGTAGATTCCTCAGTGAATTCATAAGAAATGCTCACTTGTGACTGCCCTAGTCAGTCACCTTTTAGGTACACTGTATGGGATTTTTTTAGATTAAAATAGAAGCTCTTAAGAAGTGATGTGTACTCTGAAGGTTCAGCTCAGGTGAGTACCAGACTCTAGGTACCCTTCAGAGTTTCCTGTTGCTCCTTCTCTGGGTGCTGTTATTGAATAATTACCGTGAGGAGAAAAATTTGACATCTTTCAGTAAGGACAAACAACTATTTTTATTTTTGAAGCCTGAATTTAATAGCTGCTTCATCATTCACATTTTCTTGAAGAGTTTCTACATCATGCAGTTATAACAAGGCTTTTAATAAAGCACTAGATTAGAAGTTGACATTGTTTAACCCAACTTGAACAGAGTGCAGTGGCTGGACGTAAACAGGTGCAAGTCAAATTGAAAGAAAAAATGATGGATGTTAATATAAATTAGCCCTGGAAAAGCAGCAAACTTTATGATGAAGTTGATTGACAACATCACAAGAAAGCACGGTGAACACTATTATAGACTACTTCATTATCAGCCAGACCCTAAGACAATTTCAGCAAAGGTAATGACCAATGGCAGAAAGCTGCATCTTGTTTATTAAATGAAATTAAGGCAGAAGCTCCAAGTTCAGTTCTTAAAGTACAATAAAATTCTAAATAATATTTGGGGACTTAGCTTGCAGATTTTCCTATAACAAATATGGTACAGGAGGAATTGAGCAGAGAAGAGGTGTGGAGGAAGCAGAAGAGAATGGAAAGGCAACATTAAAAAGATTGTGCAGCTCTTAAGAACAGAGAAACAATACATGGAGGGGGGAACATGACAGGATGTCGTTCAATTGATTTAAGGTACAATAAAACTGAGCAGACATGGTGTAAACCAAAAATACAGGAGCAAAACAAATAGATAATGACTGTAGAGTATAACCTACAATAGCAATTACATGTGAGTTTTGCTGGTGAAAATACTCTAAATTGAGCATTTCTGCAACATGGGAAGATAGAACTCAAAAAGAAGGAACAGCTTTCCATACTAAAAATATAACCTTTTACCTTCATTCTCCTGGTCCATTAGACTAGAACATTTAGAGTATTACAGGCTATTACTTCCACACTAATTCTTTATGTAGAGACTAGTGGATCTGAATGTACTGAGTGATAGTACCAGAATGGATATAATTCATCAATAGGGAGAGAGCTACTTTGAATTTTCATGATATAAGTGAAGTATTTGTTTCTTACTTTGCTTAGTTTGTACCGTTAAAAAGAATGGATCATGAGTCCTCCACAGATGCTGGTCCAAATAGACAGGGAGTACAACAGTAGCTCGTGGAAGGGGAGAAGACTTCTAAAGACATGAGGAGAATATTTAGGAACTAGTAAGTTACACAGAGTGGTCCATAATATGACTTCATTCTGTACTCCTAAGAAGGTTTAGGGTTTGTACTCTACTTTTATTCTGATCATTACTCATCTAGAAGAAACTGAAATACAAGTCATCTTGCACAAGCTGTGTCCTGATTACTGAAACTCAAGCCCACATTAAGAGATGCAGCAAGCTAGGACACAGTAACTCCTCTCCCTGCAGGACATGAGGTCCATAGCCAAGATACTTGAGTACAGCATGCTGAGGCTTGTGAATGCAATAGGACATGCAGAGGAAGCAGATGACTGAGACGAGAGAAAAGAGACACATTATCCTGATGAAGGCTCTCTGGCAGAAAGGATCTATCAGATTTAAAGTAAAGCACAGCGTTATTCACAAAGAGGAAGCGTTGACTAGCTTTGACTGCCAGCTTGTCAGGAGAGAACAGCAAATCTCTGAATGAGAGGTCTTCTGATCTAACAGGGAGCCTGTGTTGAATTGGACTGGCAGGGTAAAGATATGACAGAACAGAGATGCAGCAATAGGGTACACTGGACAAAAAAAAAAATTAGTGGGAGGGGCAGAGAGAAAAATGAGAGCAAATCTGAACAAAACTGAAAAAATAGTTAGAAAAAAACAAGAAAAAATGGAAAAGTTTAATGTGTCTGCCATTATAATAAGACCCCATCTACAGTTTGCATGGTCTTTAGAAAGGCTGTGTGATAATACATCTATTGGAAAATACTACAGCAATTAAGCAACCTCAGTTGTGGCAGAGGAAAACTTCAAATGAAAAAATAAATAAAAGGCTGACAAAAAAGTGCTCCATAAGTTTGCTTCAACTTTACCAAGGGACAGCTCCAAACACTCAACTCACATTTTATGTTTTCTGTTTCAAATCCTACAGCTAAACTGTGCTATGCCCCAGCAATGCTGACAGCAGCATGCTGTCAGTATCCAAATTTATAGGACCAGAAGCATCTCCGATCACCTAGTCACATGATGTAACTAGGACCCCAACATCTCTCACACTCACAAATGAAAGCAAAATGTTTTTACAGCCTTGCCCATTCCTGGGGCATCAATGTGCTGTACTTAGATAATTCTCATCAAGATGTTCATGCAAGGCAATGCAAAATGAAAATGCTTAGTTGTAAGTAGTTTTCAAATGAGTCACATGGAAAAAAGATATTCAACAAAGAGGTTTCCTAGTCCAAGGCCCATCGAAGTCAATGGCAGCCTGAACTGGGCTGTATACAAAAAACATATACAGGATTTTGATTTTTCTGAGTGACGCATTCATTTTATGAATACATAGGTCACTTTTAAAAATCAAATTTGGTAGTTAAACAAGTGCCAATTTATTTACAGGCACAGAAATAAGGAAATCTAGGTATTATAAGGCTTGGTGATGTTTAGATTTTGGGGTTGGACACAAATACATTGATTTGTAAATAAACATGTAAACTAGAGGTAGACAGGTATCATGACTCAGGGCCACCAGTAATTCAACAAGGTTCAAGGAGTAAATATTTCTTAGTATACAATACTGAGAAATTAGTGGGCTTTTTCTTCCTTTTTTCTTTATGAATAGGACATAGGAATTGATAGGTGTATCAATGTGACCAATGAATGGCACAACAACAGAGTGATGCTGGTTTTGTTCAAAACATAAATGTTCCCCAAAAATGTCATAAAGTTTCTACTTCTTGCCATTTTACTTTGTCCAAAGCTTTTAAATTAAATGTGTACAACTTCTAACAACTCTGTCAAATATTAGCATGTATTAAATAAACTTCATGTTAGAGTATTTATCTTCATTTGTATGTCGAATGTTTAACTAATTTAGATACCTGAAATTATATTTCTAAAGGATTAATAAAGCCAAATGATTGCTTGATTGCTTTTTACAAATAGATTAGGCAAAGAAAGAACCAAAGAAAATTTTACAGAGGTGATAACTTTACCATTGTACCATTAACAAATAACGGTGGGAATTTGCAAAAAATATTAATTTAAGAACATGAATCAGTTATTACATAGAAAATAGGTTGACAGGTCAGGTGAGGAAAACAGTATAAGAAACAATTCTGCACCCACAGACCAGCAGTGTGAGAGGTAATTTGGCAATGTGTCAAGGCAGATGCTGCTTTCTTCATTTTAGAACTCAAACATGTCATTAAAGTCTCAGTTTGGAGAAGTGTCTCAGTTCCAAGAAAAATTATAAAGCCCAATCCCCTGCAGGAGTTTTTAATATGATCACTAAAAAAAGATCTCTGGCAAGCTGATAATATTTAGATGAACTTCTCTGAAACACCTTTCATGAGTAAACCACTCTCAGACCCTTGCTCACCTGCACTACGACGTTTCTCTAAGTTGCAGCTGTTTTCTTCCATCAGCTGTGAAACACTTTCATGCCATTCCATCCACTAATATCTCCTAACTTTGTGCAACACACCCTGTCCTGAATACTTCAAATAGCAAGACCAATATTCATAGCATGAAGTCAAGGATGTCATTATTATCATTCTCTTCATCTTCACCAACAACTTTACTTTCAATAATGAACATGACCTTTAGATAACAGGCATAAAACTAGGCCAATCTTTTAATATGCAAACTTGGGGAGGTTTTAAATAGTTCAGTTGCCAAGTCTATATGATACCTAAAATACCCATTTGATTTATCCTCATCTGGATTGGAAACCTGGCCTGTCCTACCAATTTCTAAAACACAACCAATAACCCTTTATCAAACTGGTTTTGTAATACCATGATATGAAAGTTACTTTCCTAGACCATGTTTATAGTAAATAAGTGGCAACTTGAAAACTACAACATGCAGAAAACTCAAAGCCCACCCATCTCTCACCCTTATAAAGCCAGCAACCATCTTCATCAAGCCAAAAGAAGCTATAATGCAGTCAGCAACTCGGATCACATCACGTTTCCCCTAGGGAAACACATGAGGTACACACCTCCACAATCTAAAAAAGCTCATACCTAGTAGGAGCATTCCACCAGAGAATTAGATTAATATTTTAAAGGTGTTTTACTGTTTTGAACCATGTTAGAATTTGATTCAACACAAGAAGAACCCCACGTCCTCACACTGCTGCCACTCCCCCAGACACACACCAGAAACTGTGCTGGAAAAATGAATTCTTCCAACAGCTTTGTCACTAAATTCATCTTTTGAAACAAGGTCTCCAGAGTCTGATGTGCACTGAATGAATCCAGGTTGTGCCTGAAGTAATAATTTAAGCTTGCCAAAGAACTTGACAACCACCTCAAAAATACTCCCTGCAGCAGAGCCATCAAAATCCTCAGATTCTTTACTTTCATTTCTTGAAGGTTATTATATTTCTTCCCGTGTACTCAGTACTGTTACTGAAATTATGTGTGTGGAAATAAACAACCATTATGCACCAGAATAAATTCATATAGGCAATCAATAAAGGATGGAATGACCCAGCTATCAGTAGAGGAAAAATGTTTCCGAGAAAATAATTTCTTGATCATCTCAGTCTAGATCTTGACAAAATAACTTACAAAGATGAACCTCAGAACTATGTTCATAATTTTACGAAATAGCAAAAATCGTGGCTGCAATAAGAATACTGGTTCTAGCACATAAGTAATGTCTCCCCCCCCCCAAACACACACACACACACTCACGCACAATGTGAACCTAACCTATATTTTAGCTGACTCTTTCTCCCCCTCTTTGGCAGATAACTATCTGATCTCCCCCACTTCCATGTTAAGATCCCCTTTTCTCTCAGATGGTCTTGCTGATATAATATCTAATTAAATCTAAACCAGTTTGTTCTCAAATTGTATTTATCTTTAAAGTTTGTTTTTTCTGCTTCAGACCTGAAAGGTCCTCATGCCCAAATGCTTGGTTTGCTCCATATAATATACTATCTACTTGAAAATTTTGCCTGGTGAGAACAACTTCTTTCCTCTCTAAAACTTTTCAATTTTAAATGATCCTTATCAAAACTGAAGACCAAATCTCCTATAACTGTCATATTTTAGGTGTCTGAGTATAATATTGCTCATTCTTTATCTGATCTGTCTTAGTATCTCATTCCCTGTTTGTTGGTAGAAGTATACTGTGCAGTGTTGAGCATGGCATTGACAGCTGATGAACCACCCCTATAAAGCTCTTGAAATAAAAAAGGGATTATTGTTATTATCTAAGCTGACTTGCCGCTAACAGATGGCATAGTGCATTGCCTTCTCCCTTCAGCAAAACAAGGTGTTTTTGTATGAGTTACAGCATATCTTTAGGTACCTGTCTCGTGAGGACTTTGGTCTATTTCATCGAACTATGGTTACTTAAAAATTGGGCACGTAGTCTAAATTAGTCATGTAGGCTTCCCTCTGGCTTCTGTGGGCTCTATATTCACTGGTAGTACAGTCTTCTCCAGAAGGTGATCCATCCCATTCTGAAATAAGTGTTTAAGACAGGTAAGACAGATTGCTCCCACAAGACTGAGGAGCTATCACCTCCCTTGGTAACTTGTTTGAGCCATTGGTTACAGCCTTACATTACAAATATTTAACTGTATGACTCATCTGAATATTCTAGTGTCAGACTTCAACTTTTATGTCAGCCCTTTACTAGCTTATTTTTTAAAATTTTATTGGGAAGATATTTCTATGTAATATGCTGATAATACAATTGTTTTTCTTTTATTAGACTCCAAACCTTTGTTGTGCTCAGGTAAATTAGCACTCTCATTTAGATGTCTGGAAACTCAAAGTTTTACTATCACTTTCAAGTTGAGTTCATAGATTCAATAAAGTAATTCCTTTTCTTCATTAAGAACACTGACCAGATGGATATATTCATGAATTAATCCTTTTAAAACCTTTAGGAATCTTTGTAATACCTTCACTAAATTGAAACTTGGAAAAAAAAAAAAAAAGAAAACAGTGCTAGTCCCTTTATTAAATAATAGCTTTATTCTGGCTGTTTTCCAGTCCTTGCAGACCTTATTAAATCAGTGGGAGTTTGTCTAACTTTTTTTATGGTATTTCATCCTGCTTGGAAGTATGTTGTGGGGTCCTTATCAATTAGCCGCTTCTAACATTTTGAACGATTATTCCTGGTCTACTCTGTAGACTTCCTACTTCCTTGTGCTGTAAAAGTGATATTGGCAAATATCCATTTTACTCATTTGTTGGAATGGAGGGAGAAGAGTTGTTTAACCCATGATATGGGTCACATTTTTTATTATCATTCTTGATAAATGAGCTGCATAAGGCATTGAACAGACTACTTTCCTACCCTAGGGAAAAATTTGTATTTTATTAAAGCTATTGACTTAAACTAACCCATTCTAATCCTGACTACCCTCCTAAACATAGAGGAACAAGAAACAGTCTCACTCATGCAGTCGATACAGTTTATATACAGAAGGGTTAAACAGAAAAAGTGATCAATTTTCTGCAGTAGAAGCCTTGATTTGCACCCATTCAAAACTTCAGCTCTGCACTGGAAATTTAGGACACATACTACAGTGAATGCTGTAACAAATCCTGATACACATTGTTCATCCATTATCAGTTTGTCATTTTCACTGGAGATTTTATGCTCATTTCACCTTTTTGTCTATTCTTTGCTTCAAAGGTCTGGTGAAGAGGAAATGAAGCCATGAGACATAGGTCTGCCACAGGCTGACCAAAATGCCTGGGGTCAGCATTTTGACATACCACCTTAGCAGATCAAAGTGTTTTGCACAAAAATGAATTTTGCTACAATTATGTAATTAGCGTTTGCAAAATACGCAGCAAGGACCTACATATGTTTGTGTACAGAACTTTTTATCGAAGTTGATGGAATTAGATGATTATAACTAATAGGAGTGTTACATATTTAGTATTCAACTGTTTATCTGTATGCCATCTCTCTTTTTAATCAGTAAAATAAACAGCAGAATTTTTTTTGGTTGATAACTTCCCAGCTAAAGGCATTTAGCTGAAGCACTAAAGCTGCCAAGCCCACAGGTTTACACAGCTTTAACCATCTCTGTTCTTTCCTACTGCTCACTCTTAGCCACAGGTGTAATTCATCTAACTTGAGGGCATTGCTCCTACTCTTCTTTATAGAATTGAGTTCAAGTATACGGTCAAGATCTTTCTCTTCCTTCATTTCCCTTATTTGAACATAGCATAGGCACAACATTTTGGGGTGGTGTGGAGTAACTTCAAGGAATGAACTGAACTGAAGAACAGCTGAAATTTTTCTTTGTATAACCTATTAGAAAGGTATACAGATTTTTCCCTTTTCTTTTTCTCCCTGCTCCTCCCCCTTTAGATGGAAAAAATACGCATGACCAGTGCATAAGTCTTGACAAATTTTTGTATTGTAGCTGCCTTTTGACTCTGTACGTGAAAACTTCTGAGCACTTCTTTTATTTAAATAAGAAAAAAACCCCTTCATTATAACTTGCACACTAGACTGTAACGTCTATGCAAGTTTACAGCTAGACTTGGAGAAAAGAACACTGTTTAATAGGTAGTAATTGCGTTACTATATGGTATTATAAAGTGATTTTACTGGTGGTAACAAAAAGTGGTGTTTATTTTGACCTAAACTGACTGAGACTTCTTAAGAGCTAATGATAACAATGTGACTAATTTAGTTTCATTCTTTGCCTTAATTTCCATATCCATTCAAATATTTACCTAGTTCCTGTGATTCTTCATTAAAAGAGTAAAAGGTAGAGTTGAATTACTACTATAAGCTACCTCCCATAAAAGTCATGCTAAAAGACTGTGGTCTGGGAAACCTACAGAAAAAGCGGCACTTAAGATTAGCTGTCTCTGGGGATGCTATATCTGCTGCTGAGAGTTATTTTTGTCCTCGCAGCTATGTGTATTCCAGTCAACATAGAAGGAAACATATAGCTGGGTTTAGATACCTTTGCTGTGTAATGGATCCCAGTCAAGCAATGGTTCATGTGATGCTTGTACAAACTGATATAGTAGTATAGCATCTCTAATGTTTGCAAAAATAAGTGGGAACTAGACAGTGCATGTCTCTCTTGCCTTCAGGAGTTTAGCTGTTTCCTCCAATGTAGTGGCTCCTGGTTCTTGCAGAACTCTTGCCAGTACAGGGTAGCTGGTTGCCTGCGCAGGGCTATGATACCAGTCATTGACTAACTGAAAGTTATTTTAAGACGTCAGGTTCCAACTTGTGCCACAGCGTATGCGGATACTCAGCAGGATATCCGACCAGGATATTCCTCACCTACGGGAGTTGCTGCAGGCTTTGCCATTGAGGATGAACCCAAAGAAGCAGTGGTACCCTGCTACTTCGGACTTAAATGTGGCATCACCTCCCAATGCCCTGGACCATGATAGCTCAGCTTCAGAAGGGCTTGCAGCTCAGGTGCAGAGGTGTTTGGTATTTCTGATTGCTGTGCTAGCCTGTTCTATTCAGTGGCAGTTTCCCTGTTTTATTAGTGCCTGAGCTGTTCTCTTCACGCCAAGAGTTAGTCCATGTAGATATTTAACACATTGTTGCATTTATATATGAACTCTGATGTGCTCTGAGGCTTAACAAAACATGAAGCATGGCAGCATGGAGGAGGAAGAGTTCAGCCAGAAAACCGAAAGCACATTTGAAATTACAGCTGCACAGCCCAGTGCTCGCTGCCTACTTGCTGTCCCTCGGATAAGATTCGGTATGTCACTGTGGCTAATTCAGGACACAGTGTAGCAAATAAATCTAAAGGTCTTTATGCTCACCAGTTAGATTTTGTCCCAAAATGGATGAGAAGTACTTTCAAGGTCAGGTCCAGCAGAGATGGTATAAGAAATTCTTCTTGTGCTTCTCAGCTACTGTCTCCCAGAGCAGATCTAGTAATTGACTTCACTGATAAATCTAAATTTGCTTGTCCTCTCACTGAAGTGTTTTTCTTCACTACATCATATTTTTTCAGTGGATTAATAACCTAGGTAGTGACAGTTTAACTGTATAACCTTGTATTATTTCATGCTGTTTACAGTGAATGGATAGTTAAGTATTTTCTTCATTCTTGTAACTTTTCACATCTCTCCAGTTGTGTCCTGGGGCTTCAGTTATATTTCACTGATAGTCTTTGAGTCAGGGCTAGTCAACTCTCACTGGGATCTACTAGATACCTTTACTCAAATTAGTAGTTACAGAGCTCTGCTGTGTATTTCTACCTAGGTCTGCCTAGCCAGCTAGACTCTTAGAGGCTGGGAGCCATGTGCTGCCATTATGTGCTGCAGCTGCTCTCCAAGTTGTTTGTTTGTTTCCCCTGATTAAAAATAAAGGTCATCTCAGTCCTTGTTCAAGCCTTCCTTTTTAATCAGGGGGAATGAAGCAGCAACTCTTCTGTCAGGGACAGAGAGTGGTACAGGAGTGATCATTGGTGCTATTTTAGCTCCTGTTTCATATTTCTGGTGGTTTTGAGCAGGCATAATCATGTTACTTCTTGCAATTTTGCTGACTCTGTATGAGAACTATCTTTTGCATGGAAGCAGTGCCTAATTGTTTTAACGTTACTAGTCTGGGTCAAATATCACATTCTAAATTGTATCAGTACTTGTGTATTTAGGAGAAACTGAAGAAAGGTGTGTAGCTTGCATGTACAACAGTAAAGGGTGGTAAGTAACAGTCAGGTAGGTAGGTATACTTATATGGAATACACTCAACTCAGATATCTGTAAAATGAGCACTGATGTGAATAAAATAAGAAACAGTAAATAAATACAAGCTCATTGGTAGGTCTTGCCATGCAAAGGGAGCTCTATCTTTATTTATTCCATGAGTATAAATAAGTGTATACTGTTCAAAGCCAGAACCTAGTATAATGGATCAAGGTGCACATTTTAATTATCAGCCAGGGGCCTATTCCTCTAATTAGGCTTTCCTCCATTTTCAGTTCATACATCAGCTTTGTTGATGGCAGAGAAAAGCTGATGCGTGTTTGGGGAGGGGGAGGAGGGAAGAAAGAAAGAAAAAAAAAGAAAGAAAAGAGGAAGAACAGGGAATGAGCTAATCAAGCACTAAGTAAGGACCTTGCCCCACTTTCATCTGGGAAAGGTCTGAAGGGACTTTTTCCTCATGCCACTTGGGAAGAGTATCTGAGGATACTTAAAGTCCGCCTCAGGATAAAGCATGTCCTGAAGTCAGATGAGAGAGAAAGCCGCTGTATTGTAATATATTCATATTCTGTGCTTTAGTTGTGCAACTGAATCACTTCAAAGGTGATTGAGGGATATAGGCAAAGAAAGAATTACACTAATGAACGCCTGTGTAACAGAGACATTAATCAGAATTTTAGTCCCTTCCTGATTAGGGGATAAGAAGGCAAAGATTTGAGATAAACTGCACACATGAAAAGGAATATCTGACATTGTTGTGTAATAATATGATCAAAGGAAAAATTAGCAGAGGTGAGCAAAACTCAAAGGCTTTGTAGAGCCTGCCTGCTTTTGACTGCAGTCTCCTGCCCTCCTGCTTTCACATGAAAAGCAGGTGGAAGAGCAATAATTGATAAGCTTGTTTTTGAAGCACTTTCTCAGCAGTGGTCAACAGGTCAGGTTTAATTAAACACATGTAAAGGAGAGAGACCAGTGAAAGAGACTTGAATTTTTCAGTTGTACTTCTTACCAAATGCCACTGACGTAATAGGGCTTGTATCTGTATATCTGCATATTTTTACATTAAAGATAAAATCCAATAAAGTAAAGGAAGTAAAACTGCAACAGAAGTTGTTTAATTTTTAAGAAAATATGGGGAACTTTGTCTTGAAATTCTTCAGAACAGGAGGTAGGAGAATGAGTAATAACTTTTGCTGCTTGGGGTGTTAGCAGTGACATGCTGTTTGTTATTAACAAAGACAACAGGCACAGCAGCAAGTAAAATTCCTGAACTTGTTTTAGAAGTTAGTACCTCAGAGAGATTTACTGCAATTCAGATTTACAATCAATTCAGATTGATTTTTAGACTGATCAATCATATCTACCACTAATTAATCTTACCAGCTGTATTTTAATAATGTTCGTTAAATAGACTAAGACCTGGTGTAAATTTTCTTTTTTTTTTTCTTAAATATTTTTACAAATATGTTAGTAGGAAAAAATACAGATATGCTGGTAGCATAAAACAATCTCTCATGTACTGATAGAGCTTGGAAGTGATGAATTGTAGGTGGAATCTCACCCAATTTTATAGTGAGGAAGGCAAAAAAACCTGAAAATGAAGCTTTTGAAGTGACTGATAAACCCAAGAGGAACTTGCAGCGAGACCTTGAAAAGGGGTTTTAGTGGTGTGCCCTATGCTAATGAACACTGTTCTTGCTGAGTATACTGCAGTTCGTCATTTTTCTTGTCTTATTTAAAAATAGCTCTTTAGATTAACTGGACACCTGTCTTTGAGCTACTGAAAAGTAGCTGCCTTTTGAAATGTCAAGATAATTGGACAGTGGTATAAAACAAACAATAAGTCTCACTATAACTTCCTATTGCTAAGGTACCACTCATCTAATTACATACAGATGTATTTGTGCTCAGTGAATCATTAGTCTTCATCAGTATACAATGGGGAAAAAGCACCTCTTGACTCTCAGCTGCCACAAATAATGCCCATGTTATTTCCCTGCTGTGCCAGTTAGTACATGAACTTTACTTTTTTCTTTTTTTTTTTTTTTAAAAACTTTAGGTGAGTGAATGACTTTTCAAAGAAAAAGGAAACTTGCCCTGCATCATTAATAATTAATTTCTTATATATTAGCTGGTACAATTTTGGGAAATGTTTAAAAATCTGCAATTTAGCAAGGAAAGCCTAATACACAGACAAAAAAAAAAGAAAAAAAAAAAAAAAAGCTGTAACTCTTTGGAATACAGTTCCCTCCTCTGTGTAATTGCCAGATTTCAGTTCCTTGTTGCACATGCTTTAGGTTGGCAACTTTCTCATTCAACCCCCAGAAACAAGTTTAATGTCTTATTTCCTGCTGTCTTTGTAAAGGCAAATCTTTCTACAGGGCGAAGTGCAACCTACTAGTCAGCTTAATTTCTTCTACTTTCACCTGCTTCTTTGCTGATCCAAGCTTCTATGACTGAAAATATGGCCTCATTATTGTATTCTATTCAGATAAAATATTTCCCCCTGGTTGAGGGTTCTTGAGTGAGAAAACATAATAAAGGTGTCATAACAAGACTCTACTTTCCGCCCTGATTTGAAGCTACACAATCTACATGTAAAACACATGGGTCGTTGCGCTGTGAACATCCCAATTTTGACTAATAGAAAATAATTTGCTAGAACAGGTGAACGTGAAAAAAAAAGTTCTTTGAGAGGGGATGGGTTTGCTTAAAATTTTAAGATGATAAATTGCAGGAGCACGTCCCACTTCAGGTTATTAGATCTGTTGACCTTAACATCTTCTTACGAAGGCTTCCTGTTTCTATTTAACTATGATTTTTGTCCTGAAGAAAAGAGATATTATATATGCCACTGCGTGTGTTGAATGTTTCCTTGGTGCCATTCTGTGGTATTTGCAGCCCTCTTTGACATTATCAAATGGATTGACATTTCAAATATTTGCAGTGCTCAGCGGGTACTAATTCAGTGAAGGTGAACCATGGGTTGCTCACATAGTGGCACAGCAAGTGATGTGTGTCTATTTAATCACAGCTGCCGAAATGAGATCAAAAGGCAGTGTGTTGTTAAACCCTTAAAGCTGCTGTCACAGCAGAGAGATCAGGAGGGGCCCACCACAGGAAGCAGAGTAAAGAAGAAACTTGGACTTGCTGCTAATGTAATTCCAGTCGGCTGGGTCTGGGTCTGCTTTAAGCGGAGATGACTAAAGGAAGATATTCAGGAGAGCGGCTGCGCAGATGAACTGCACCTGGCCAAAACTCTTTCCCACGTGGATTTGTCCAGTGCCAGGAGGACGAAGAGATACTTCTTTAAAGGAATTTGTGTAATCCATTCTTCCCTAGATAAATGATGGGTTTAACCCCACTTTCAGTATTATTTAATTTCATTAGTTTTCGCTCTGCAACAGGACTTGTTCAGCTTTTAGCTGGTATTCTGCACCATGCTGAGGCTTCCTGCAACCCCAGAGCTCAACCACAGGAGATACTTATTTGCCCTGGACCGAGATCTTCCTGGTCGATTTATCCTTTACCTTTATTGCACAGCTGCACTGCACAGTTTCTAGCCAGGAGAGGGCAACAGCATCCACCAGCTGTGCAGGAGCAGGAGAAGGCTTGGAATAGGTGGGGTGGGGAGATGGGGGCACAGAGGGTGGGCAAAGAACCGGCAGCGCAGGAGGTGTTGCAGATGACTGCCTGTCTACTTTAACTATTCTCTAGTCATTCCCATTTTTAGAAGCATTACGCCTGTCCTCTTTTCTAAGGATTATGCTTGAAATCTGCACTGGTTTTTAACATTTAGTTTTGATTTAGTTAACAGCTATTTACGGTGCTTATTAATAATGGGGAGCTTGAGTTTTCATACAGGAACTCTTGCAGTCCTTTGTGTGTGGCTCCTCTTTGGCATCCCCACTTCCATTCACTGGGTCTTGCTGCCCCATCCACAAAAAACTCTAGTTACAGATTGTGGGGTTTTCAGTCTCTCTTGTGAGCTGACAAAGCCCGCTGCTTTGTCAATGGATTCACTGGTTCAGGAGCACTTTCTTTACACTGCAGATGTCACCTCTTCCCAAAGGCCACAGAAAGAAATATGGCAGGCAGAAAAGAAGTCAAATCAGCAAACCTTGACCTTGCTCCTTTTGTAACTCCGTGAATACTTTCTGCTCTATCAGGCTTAAATCCAACTGTTCTGCAGTATCCCAAAACTATGAACTATATGGTAAAATCAAAGAAAATTCTATAGCCTGTGTGAGATAGCAAAATGGCCTACAAAGCAAGCCGAACACTAGCTAGATCTTTATTTTTTTAAAAGATACAATTCTTTTACTCTTGCTCCCCTGAGGAATGCTGTAAATGCCATTTTTCTCACTCTTACTCACTTAGAATTGAACTCACTCACAATGACCCATAAGTATCACTTTTTCTATCATTATGCCCGTATTTACAAAAAAAAGCCACTTTGCAGTAGGAATATTTACTATTTAAATTCAGAAAGAGAATTGTAACCTTATTATTCCTGGTTGTTTTGCTTGATACCAAATAAGAATGTTAATTTCAAACCTGAAAGTTATCCCTCTCACCCACTAACTGTTAAACAATGAAAAGGAAAAACATGAAATATTACATTCAAAATATTATTTTTCTTTCTGGAATTGTTACAATGAGTAATACCTCAGCTACAATTTACTTCACTTTATAACAGGGAGTGAATTCCTAAAATTATAAAGTTCTCAAGCAAATTCTCTTCTCCTTTGCAGCATCACAATTCAGGATTCTGCAAACTTGACCGAAATCACTCACTATGTGTGAAGGTACATCCAAAAGAAGAATATACTCCTTAAACTGTCTTCCAATGTCTTCCAATGTATGACAATAACAATTTTGATATTCTATAGAAATTTTAAACATGTTATTTGTATAAGTTTTTCATTCCACTACCTTTATTTAGGATAAATTATTTAGCCATCATCAGACTGAATACGGCAAATGCACCTGCTTTACCCCCTAAATAATTGAAAACTTTGTATGATGAACACTTAAATGTTATTTATTATTTTCATGAACAAAGAAAATTAAAGAGAGGAAAACACAGATATGTCTACCTAGGATGTTTTCTGCAGAACTACTGGTCTGGAACTGTCTAGGAGACAAGTATTGCAGTCTTGCCACTGGGGAGTTGGATGGCATTACATGGATAAAAAAATGTATAACAAAATAATTCTGGAAACAGAATAAGTGAGTGACATCAACAAATACCTTTTTTTTTTTTCCTGAGAATAAAACTAGAGATTATATCTGAACAGATCAAACATTGCACAATGAAATACCATTCTAAACAACAAAATAAGAGTTAACCTTTCATAAATGTTTAGGCCATGAGGCAGGTAAAAATGAAGGTGAACTTCAGCACCTTGAGAGGCAGAATTCAGTGTGTGCCTGTATGCTTCGGTCTGTCCCGCCAGCCTGAGGGTCTTCTAACCACAAAATACACATGCAGATTCAGTTCTTCTAACAGTTTTCTGTGGTAAATTGACACTTCTATGCCGGAAAAGGATCTATAAACAGGAAAAGTACACCCCTGACCATTTTTAGGCTTTCCAAAGGTATAAATTTGGATTCCAGTCAAATTTCAATGAAGGACTGAATTGGTCCTTATTTTGTATGAGTTTATTCACTTACTTTCCTATTAGTAATTACAAGAAAAAGAAAATACAGTTTTACCCAGTAGGTAGTCCCACAGTGATTAAGAATCCCATGTGCACATCACTGCTACTCTAATATATTCAGATCCAGCATTCTCTAATGTATTCA
Organism: Haliaeetus leucocephalus; assembly: GCF_000737465.1. Lineage (NCBI taxonomy): Eukaryota > Metazoa > Chordata > Aves > Accipitriformes > Accipitridae > Haliaeetus > Haliaeetus leucocephalus. Next base: position 9,481,872 of record NW_010972820.1, on the reverse strand, counting down.
GTTCCATCATTATATTTAAAAGATGTTATCTCAACATGTGAAAACATGGATCAGACTCTCCCTGATACGTGATGTAGTTAGGGTCCTTAATCTAACCAAAACCCCCATTATGTTTCTCCAAAAGGTGTTCTACCTTTTCTATAAGACAGCAGGGCGCCTGACTCTGTTAGCTGCTGTTCACATCCTGCAGGCTATCAGGTAACACCAGCACTGCATGAGAGCTTTTGGGAAGTGTGTTGTGAAGATGGAAATGTTAGCGAAAGCATCCACTTATATGGCTACTTCAGGGAAAAGCAAAGATAGTGACCCAAAGCCCAGATTAAAATTCAGATCTGTTTTCTCATTTCCACCATGTGGCTGAATCCTCCCTCCTTTCTTTCATGGAATGAATTGCCACTGACCTATATTTCTCTTCCTCTGTCATAAGCAGATGCAGGTGATAAAAACAGATATGCGCATTCACTTTGAGTCTGCAGAGGTTTCCCATTCAGAACAGTTCCTTCCAAATCTGAAGAAATGTTTGCGTGCCCCGTGGGGAGAGATGAGAAAACAAATCACACCACTGCTTCCTAGCTTTAGCAGATTTCTGCTGGGCCTGAGGAAGAAACAAGTTTTCTTTCTGTGAGGAAAGAGCGCTCTGTGGTTTAAACAAACATACCAATGCTGAACCTGCTGTGGTGCAGTCATATGATTATGCTGCTGCCTGTCCTAATAACGAGCACTGAGGTGGATAAAACTTGCATATGAAATTGTAAAGAAGTATGCAGATTATAATAAAATTTGAGGTCAGACAAACAAACATAAACCCCCAGTGCTAGGATGTCCAGATGAGAAGCTGGGACTGACAGACACATTCAGTGCAGAAGCATCTGTGACAGCAATTAGTTCCACTTAAATATTTAGTCAGGACTCTGTTACTGCTTCAAGCTGTATCTTGGGTGTTGCTTATTTAACATACTACCACCCGTTAATAGTTGTGTTAGCACCAGCAAACAGAAGCTTCACTAGATAATTTAACACAGAGCCCTCCACTGAATTGCGTTACTTCAAATGATCATGTTCCTTAACCTTTGCTGGAGCGAGTAGGGATAATGATACAGAGAATGAGGTAAGGTTTTCTACTTATCTAAAGCCAAATCACCTTGCTTTTAAGATCAAATATTGAAGACAAAACTTGACAGTGAAACTCCTATGACTTATGACTCCACACTGGTTATTGGGCTCAGTACAACAGTCTCTGCATGATATTTTATGTTCTGTGTTACACAGAAGGTCAGAAGGGATGATCTAATAGTCCCTTCTGGCTTTAAAATCTTGGAATCAGGATCTAAACTAGACTGCAATGGAATTATTTCAGTGTGTGTGTGTATAAACTAAATGTGCAAAATGTTAACAGGTCCTAGGCCCATAAGGGCTCAGAAACTCTCATTTCATTCTTCACCCTAGCAGCACCCCCTTTATCCCACTGAGAAGTGATTCCCCAGTGTGGCCTTGCTGGGTTTTTATACCTTCTTTCCTTTCTCCCCACCCCTCCCAGGCAAACGCCTTCTCATTACCAGTCATACTCTGCCTTCCACTGTGAAATGGCAGCCATTGTCAGAGTGGTTTATTTGAGAACCACCATGGTCAGGGGTTTCCTGCTTCTGTGATGACATGAAACTTTGAAGAACTTTCTTCTTTTTCAAGTAATTTTAAACTATATCTTTATCACCTACCCCCATTCACAATGCTGAATTCAGAGACTTGGAGTTACCAATGCAAAGTGTTTTCTGGGTTTTTTGATCATTCCAGTTGCCAATTATATCAAGGCAAACTCTGCTGAAGGCCAGATCATGCCATGAAATATCCAGCACCATTTTGGAGAGGAAAATGGTACTACTCACACGGAATCATACCCTCTGTGTTTGCCTATCCCAGTAATGCTCAAGAAGTTCACGGAGCTTTACTTTTTTTTTATTTTTCATAGAAAATTGTCTCACTAAGAGCTTGTTTACTTCAAGTCTCCAGTGTTTTCTGTTTCTTATTCCTGGAAAATACAGCTGCACAGGTAACTAACTACTCTATTATTTTTCATCATTTCCTCTGGGATATTTCTGCATCTTTTTAGTCTCCAGCAGCAAAACACCACCAAGCTGCATGTAGCATTCATTGTAGAATTAAATGAAGCATGTGTCGCAGCACTTGAGAGCAACTGAAAATAATTGAAATGAGCTGTAAACTCTCGTTACTCCCATTAAGGTTTATTTTTCATAAGAAACATTACAGGGGAATTTGATGCCAGCCCTCTCGGTTCTTCTTGTTGTGGGCTGGCACAAGACTGGCATACGAGACATCAGAACAGAACACGACAGAAAGGGAAATTGGTGGTGGTGGTGCCTAACCGAGGGCGAGCTAGTAAAGGGGCAGGAATTGGAGAGAAGCTGAGGAAGAGACAGTGCTTATGTCTCCACGTGGGAGGAGACTGAGTCCTCCACTCCCTGCCTTTGCAGCAGCTGCATTATGAATTAATAAAGAGACACTTCATGAATATGCACGATGTCTCTTCATTAATAATTCATACGGCCATCAATCAAGCAGCTGCACATTCAACACAGGAAATTGAGGTTAGGCCTGGTTTGCCCTGCTTTTTGAATTACAACTGGAGGCACGAGGTGGAAGGGTGGGGGAAGAGGAGATAAAATGTTTATCATGAAAGGGGGGGGGAATGAGACGTTCCCACACCTTCTTTAGAAAGTAACTGCGAAAGAGTGTTTGAAATGAAAGTATTTTGACAAGTGGGGGGGAAGGGGAGTAGGGAGGCAGAGAAAATGCAAGTGATGTTTTATACTGTTTGTCATACAGTACATCTTTGAGATGATGTAACGATCAGTGGTGGAAAGCTACTCTGATCCTCTGATAGCAAGAGCGCTTTGTACTAGCTGCACCTTGAAGAACTGTTGAGAATGTGGAAGATTAGTCATTTCTTTTTAACAAAGACTACATCAGGCGTCCTGTTTTCTAATTATTTTTTCTATTTGTTGGAAGTTAACTTTAAAAAAAAAGAAAAAATGAGAGTGTGGGAAAAAGTCCAACCCCGTCCAAACACATCTTCTCTAAAAACTCTAATTCTGTGGGTAAATCTACGGAAAAAATAATCCACAAGTTTGAGAGACAGAATAAAAGATTATTAAGGTTATGAATCTTCCTGTGAAACAGTGGTCCATTGAAAGATCAAAGCTTATTGGTATTAATATATTATACAACTCATACATATAATGAAGGCCTCGAACATTGTGTTCTGGCTCCACACGCTTCTCAGTTCCCAGGGAATCAGATTAATAAATGACATAGAGGAGTTTAAAAAATGTCATCTTCATCTTTATCTATCTTTGAACATCTGGCCCTTCTTTGTCTTGCCATCACTTTCTGCATTTCCTCTGTTTGTAGTCCTTAAGCTGCAGGAAGCAATGTCACATATCATAACACATTGTGTATTGTTTTTCTGTGTAGTACATGTTATGATTAGGGGCTAAATGACAGTACATATCATGATATAGGGGCTGACATTCTGGTAATGTCAGTTGAGGCTGCACTTCATGTAAAGCACTGATAGTTATCTGTCAAGTGAAGAAATACGGATTTAAAGTAAAATAATGTAAAGCATGAAAAAGAAGCAGATTTCAGGTCTATTTCAAAGCCTGATTTGTGATAGTACAGCCTAGTGTCTTGATTCTGTTTGGGCTTGAGACTTCTACCTAGCACAGCTTTCTAACTACCAAGGTAATTAACTATTGAAGCAAGCTGCCTATTGAAACAGGAGTCTTTTGAGTTTTAAAATATTTTAGAGACTTTCCACACAAACTTTCTGAAAGTTGTACTTTGGACTCAGTCAATTCTGTTCAATGTAAATATATCTGATTGACATTCAGAGTTAGAACTTCAAGCAAGCTGGATGATCTCATGTTCTTCTCCGGCCTTCAAAATTCGAGTCTTCAATAACATTGCATTAAATAATTCTGATGTGTACTTGCACTTGAAAAATTTCTGGGAAAGGATACTAGTTTGGATACAAATTGTCTGCCTACCCTTGTTGTTGCTATCATGAGGGTGAAGAAATGGTAGGTATTCAATGATTTTATCTGACAAATAATTACATGCCTATTTTGGACAAGTAAGCTTCTGAATGACTTGAAGGATTGCATATCGTAAGGAAGGCTGACTGCAGTCCACTAAAGAAGTGTCTTCTGATGAAACTAATTCCAAATTTGCCCTTTCTAGTAATTCTTCTTTCAAAAATACTCACACTTTTGGGGTATATGTAAGCATAATGAAGCTTCTGACTGCATTGTGCAAAACATTGTTTTATTTTAAAATGGAACATTTCTTTATTTTAAATGGTAGGGAGAGATATGATACAAGGCATATTTCCTACACTTAAGATGAATTTTATACTTCAAATGTTTTTATTAAATCTCTTTTCTACGTGTGCCTCTAAGAGCACCCTTTTACCCTTTGGTCTGCACCATAACTATATGCAGATTAAAAACCAAAATAATTTGGCCCCTTCAGCAAATAGTTCCACCGCTTCCCTCTCCTGAGGCTTTGTTGGCCAAACTATCCTTTACGCTCCCAGCTTGAAGTAAGCAACCAAAACAGAAAAGTGAGAGCATGAGCCCTCTGCTACTGTTTCAGTTTCTGTTTCTATGGAAAAGGACCTGGGAAACACAAAAAGCAAACCAAGTACCTTAACGATTTTAAACCCCCACTTTGATTTCTTCAATATTATTTTCCAAACAAAGGCAAGAAGCTGGAATTAGCATTTGTTGCCCACTGGGGTGGAGAGGTGAAAGTGCCATTTCCTCTGTAAAGCATTACAATAAATAAGTAAATGAAATCAGCCTCACATCAAAAATAAAACTGCAGGAAAAAATATGTTCTCACTTTATTTCATTTGATTTGATATAGGTGTGATATGGTGGAAGAGGAGATGCAAGCTAGTTAATGAGACCCGTGCTGCTGTCTTTTATGATGGTTATAATGAGGACTATAGTAAAAAGTTTTGCATGCACACCAGGTCTTTCCGCCTTTCCTCACGTTCCTTTCAAACATGACGTGCTTTGGCCCTTCTTGCTCCTTCCAGTCAGTTTTCCTACACACCTGCAGCTCATCTTTCCATGTCATCACCACAGCAATTCCACGGCTTGGGCATCTTGTTCTTTTTCATCCCGACTTTTTTTTGCTGACCTGTTCTGAACACCAGAGCCAGAACCCTCACTGCCTCGACAGATTATAGCATTTCCACAGGGAAACTGATTCCATACACCAACATCACTATTGACAACTTCGCCCTTAAACTAACACCGAAGTTTCCAACCAAAACCCATTTCTGAGGTTTTCCCAGGCTTTCCTGGTCTCTCAGATTGTCACCGGAGAAAGGTTTCATTCTCTATGTAAAAACTGGCAATGATTTAAAAGGTGTATTAACTACAAAAACACAGGATATGTCTTACCAATATATTTGATAAGTCGAGGGCAATTGGCTGTGCTTGTGTACCTTCCATCTACAGCCGACTGGTAAAGTCAGCAAAATTTTTCTTTTCATTGTCACCCTTGGCAGAAATGTCTGTCAAAGATAAGCCTTTCTGTTCTTTCTACAGGACACCTTTCCTGCAAAAGCCCGTAGAATTGTCATCATTTTCCAGGGAGAAGAGCTGGGGCAGACTAGTACTATAATATCTCTGACATGTGAAGCTGCTGGGAACTAATTCTCCCCACTAAACGACCTTACATGGTTCAGTAACAATCTGCTGCAGGAATCACTGACATGGATGATTGTTCTTTGACTTTTAACCTCCAGGTAATAGAGATTAAGTGCTACTTGGATGGAGACAGTATTTTCTAACATTGACTTTCTAATGACTACACTATATTACATCACAAAAAAATAATGGAGTTTACAATAGGAAGCTACTGCTCCTTTTCTCCCTATGTTATAAGCTCCATTTGCCTCTGGAAGAAATTTATTCAAATACAATGTCCACAGAGTCTGCAAGTTTTTATGTGTTTTGCGATCACACATACAAAGGAAGATCACTTAATACTCATGAAGCAATACTGTTGTTATCAAACCCCATTTAAATTACACTCCAGAAATTTTACTAAGGCTAGAAGGCAAAGGAATTAATATTCTTTTTTCCTGTAAGGAATATATAAAAGCCACAGCTGGCAAATTAGTCATTATACGCAATAGGGTTTTTTTAGCAGCTAAATAATAGCTTGTTTATACTGTAAGCCCTTGTTGCTTTTATTAATTGTATTTTCTACTAAAGCATATATTGTTTTTCCTTAGCAGCTGGTTAACTTTTTCTCTTTTTGATGAATGTATTATTTTCCAAAATCCTGGATAGTCTTTACTTTGTCACATAGTAGAGCTCAGCATTGCTCTCTTTTCACAATTTCTGTTGTCCTTAGTGCTTCTCTGGAAGGATTCACTCTGTGGGGAAGGAATGAGTTTACTTTTTCAGGCTGAGCAGTCTTTGCCTCTCAGATGAGAAAGGTGGACAAATACTTTTCCCCATCTTGTGTGGGCTGAAATCTGTGCAGTCCATCCTGAACTGATACAGCTTCTTCATGTCACATGGGCTAGAACAGCCTTCAGGAACCAGAGTAAGTTCATTTAAGACCCACGACACACGTATTTTCACTTACACTTTATTGACTTCACATGCAATCTGCCAGACAGAGGTAGGCCATACCTGCCTGTGCAGTCTCATGCTGTGGTGCAATACATCCTCACGCAGGATGTTTTACAGCACGTGAGATGGGTTGTGCGGTGACATGTCATCGATAAAGGGCCAGGGTCTGACACCTACTGTCCTTCATACACTGAAAGCTCCACCTAGACCAGCTGTGGTGGACAAGCTTGCCTGCACTGGAAATCATCCTCAGCTTCCATGGATCAGCAGGGGACACAACTGCAATCATTTTCCAAGGGATGAACACACCTATAAATGTCTTTAACACCTACAGCAGCAACACCTAGAGGCCACTGTCTGCTGTAGGGAGGAGAAAAACTTTGTATGCTTAATGAGCTGCTTGCTAGCCCTCATTAATGAAAACTCAGCCTACCTTAGTTACAATTAGCTGTCCCAAACTGGACATTTGATAATCAGCACCAACACAAAAGCTGTTGTTTCGGCATGGGCCAAAAAATAACATCACTGATCAACTTAGATGACCTGGGGAGCCTGGTGGAAAAAGTAACAAAAGGTACACATCAGTAGTGTAAACTAGGTGGGACAAGCCTATGAAACAATTACTTGGCCCTGGCTGTGACCCAGAGTAGCACAAATGCTGTTTCTCAGGGGGGAAATTTAATCTCTTTTACCTGCTTAAGTGGATGGAAGAAAGTATGCTACTACCAACCTTGAATGTTTAGTAGTAGTCGATGACTTAGCAACAGCCTCAAACTATAGGTTCATCTAGGAGGTAAACACAGGCTTTATGCAGCATAAGGTTTTCTGAGTCTATCCGAGTTGTTGCGTTGGTGAGGGATTGACTAAATCTTGCACTCGGGATGGAGGGATCTTTATGTGAAGTGCAAGTACCAATAATTAAAATAAGATTTGACCCCACCAATGTTATGTTGACATCACATCTACAAATCTGTATAGGAAGGAAGGAACTTAAGGGGAAATCTAATAATTGTAGAGAAGGACCAGATGAAATGAAGGGGCATAAAAATACACATAACATACCAAATACGGAAAAAAAATATGTGCCTTTCTTCTTCTTTCCTTTTCTTTTTTAACACACTTACACATTAGGACTTACAGAAATTTAATATTCACGTTTAAAACGGAAATAGCAGATATCTGACAGTAATTACAGTGCATTTGTGGATCAGACACTAAGGTGAGGAGGCCAAACATTTATGGGCAAATAGAATGAAATTTTCTTCTTTAACACTAGATTCCAATAAGGTTTCAGCAGATTTATCTAATTTGGTATTATGGCAATGATTTTTAGTGTTGGCAACACATGAAAGAGATACGTAATACTAGTTAGCACTTGTTATTTAACATATTGGCTGTATCTTACTGATAAAAAAACCTCTTTCCAATTTTATCCTGACGTACATGGCTTTATATAAGGAAAAATAATAGAAAAAGCTAGCCCATTAACCTAGATTGTAATGATCTGAGGTGATCATGAGGGCATGAGGCTTGATATGGAAGCTAAAATTTTCAAAAACATTTAAATGAAGTTGAAAGTGACTTCAAGGCCAAGTGTCATTTTCAGAAATATCTTAGATAATTAGCATAAGTTTTATAAAGAAATCAATAGGAGATGAATGTCAAGTGCCTAAGTCTTGCTTGACAATGGGCCTTAAGTATTTAACCTGTTTTGCAGCTTTATTGTTTCTCCCATGGTTTTCCATAAGACCACTTTGGACATAATGTTTATACCTGTGTGTACAGATCTTGATATTTTAACATATAAATACCCATTTGACTCTTTAAATCACGAGCAGATGTTTACAAATATTTGTTTCTACCATTTATTATTTTAAAGGAGGAAAAAACAATGCTTTACTAATGCTCAGCAAATTCAAAGCATAGGACGAAGTTCATTCAAAAAGAGAAAAAAAAAGATCATTCTTAACAATGAATATTTCAATCCCCAGGGAGCAGGATGGATGGTTTTAAGGTCAGAGAAGAGTGGAAATGGCAAACAGATGTATGAGCCATCATTTTAATTTTTTAACCCACTGATTACTCTCTCTCAGGAGAAATTAAGAGATCTGCCAAAGGAGAAGAAAAGCATTCAGAATAAGCTCATTATCCTCTCTTTACAGTTCCCTTCTCTCCTCCCCCCAATATACTGCAATATCTCATTGAGAACATAAAATTTACCCTCAACTTTTCTATCATTTCTAATGATTTAAGTCCACATTCATTAATTTTTTTTGTACATGTGATATTTTCCCCAATTCCCAACAGTAAAAAAGTTAATTGTTTTCCCTACATTTTCTTCTGTCGTTTCACCTTTTCCTTTCCTTCTGCTACTAGGGACAGCCTATTGTTTCAGTCTTGTAAATGGTTACTTAATATGTGCAAAGAAAGATCTTTAGAAGCTAATATATCATGGAAAAAGTAGATGAAGCTGTTGTGTAGTCCCTAAGGGATAACAGACTTCCCTTGCATTACACGGAAAATGATGGTGCCTACATTTAATAGTAAAGTAATAATATCTTATCAAATGGAATAGTAAACTAAAGCTGGGAAGACTTCTTGTTGTCTACATAGGATTTAAACAATTGCTTTAGAATTCAAGCCAAATGGACAAAGAACGTTTAAGGATCTACTGAGCATAAAAAATGATTTCCATCTTTTCTTGGATTTTGATAATATGCCTGAGGATGGAGGATACAGAGAGGACACAATTTCTGCCCTATGAACCAAATGAGGCAGGTACAAGATACCATAAACTACCTGACAAATAAAAACTAGTTTTTCAAGATAGAAATGTATAGAAGTGTAAGCAGCCTAACAAGTAAGGAGATATGAATCTTCAATTCGTACATGAAATATTAACACTTCACAGCCCTAGATCTTTTCCATTTAGTAGTGAATATTGCTCCTTACAGTGGAGAAAGATCATGCCTTCTGACAGTATCATGCATTTTAACCACACTGTCTCTAATCTGAATTGTTGCACATTTTCTATAAGCAGTTAATTTCAAGTGCATGTACTGTCTTTAAATAAGAAAAAAAAAGCAACAGGGAAATATTGAAGCATAAAGGTGCATTTTCATGGCTGTGCATTATGGAATTCTTACAATTTTAAGAATGACCACTTAGTTTCATTCTTCCACTGATTTTTTCATTCATTGGATTCTACAGTTCTCTCTAAATGGTTTCCATATATTCAGGGCAGTCAGTCAGAGGGAGAGGGATCATTCTTTTCATCGTTTTTAATACACACCGTGCACCTAGTCATCAGAACCAGCCAGTCATTTGTCATTGACTGTCCCACTGTGTCGGAGAAGGAAAAATTTCATGCCAGAGCTACAAGTTTCAGTCTGAATCCTTGTCTTGGGTAAGGTCGCCAGAAGGGACTGGAGGTCAAACTGGACAAAGATCAAGTCCTTCAAACCACAGTTGTTTTGCATGGCTTTTTCTATTTAGCCGATTTTCCAACACTGCATTTTTCAGAAAAAGTGATGTTGGAACAGCATGTCAATAAGCCTCATAAAAGGCTTTGCTGCTTGTACTATTCAGTGTCCCTGGGTAGGTCTGGTCTTTTTGAAGCATCTTTGTGGGAATGGAGAGAACAGTTTTCAGATCAAGCTGCAACATGGATAAATAGTGCCTCTTTCTGGCCTACTATGCCCATATCAGAGGTAGGAGAGAGGAGGCGATCGCAACATCAGGAAGGGAATATTGAATTCCAGATTACTTTCTTGCATGAAGTTTCACTGTATGGTATATAAATTCTCACTCCCCCAGAAGCAGGTATTCCAACACAAAGGAAACTGGACCTCATTGGGTAACCCCCTATTTCTTCTACAGAAATGTTTGATTGCCCATCAATATTAGTGCTTTAGGCTGACTCATCAATGCTTCATGTCTCTTTTTCAGGCCCTAGCCGTTTCTCCTTCTAAAAAGCCACTTGCCAGGGAATTACAGAATTAATATAAAACACACCAGAGACAGTGCAGAGTACCTCATAAATATCATAAATATCTTAAAAGCAATTTATGGTGAATTTACAGAAAAATAAAATTTTATCAACAATCACTTACTTTAAAGAATGTTAATTTCATTATAAACAGTTTGTGAAATAACTACAGAGTACTGTTCTCTGCATGATTCTTTGCAATGGTTTATGGAAGAGTTGTAACTGCATGTAGAACAAGTGAGAATGCATTTACTTTTGAAGGTACCTTTTTTAAGGATTGTGCATTTTGTTATAAAATATTTAGCAAGCAGAAACATTCACCCATTTGGAATGAAATGTGAAAATGTATTTTAATACTAAATGTATTTGCAGGGCACCTGTGTCCTACCCTTACAAATGTATAAATACGAACAGTGATTTTGTTGGAAAGGAGAAACAATCTGACCCCTCACTGGATGTGTAGCCTGAATCCTCTGGTATTTAGAAAATAATAGATAGCCTTTATTATGGTTTTTCATTTATTTAGCTTTACTCTTGCTGGACCTCAAACCAAGACAAGGAGCCAAATCTAATATGACGAGAAAAATTGTTCTCAGTATCTTTACTTGAAAAAAAGCTGAAAGAGTGAGAAATCATTTTGGGGACTCTCAAATGGATCTTTATTCCTTCACGAAGTGCCTGATTAAAACAGTCAGTATTTTTACTTTCAACTTATAAGAAAAAACTGTTTTCTCTGTAAAACTCTGAACAATCTCTTTAATTCTGTTGGTGACCTTCACTGATCCTATATTAGTTGTTAACACTCTTACTTTCTTTCCTTGATAACATTTTATTATAAACCCACTATTTTTTGTTTTGAAATTATTAGATTTGTACAAAAAATATTGTTAAAACTGTTTGCTGTGGAGCATCTTTGCAAGTGTACCTAAAGATACATTGTCCAGCTCATGTTTCTTTTCATAAATCCATGCAATAATGTGATATAAAAATTTCATACTTCATCTGAGAGTCATTCTAGTTTCTAAGGTAATTCTAATTTTATTTTATTTTTTTTTAGAAAAAGAACATTTCATTGATTGCTGGTGAAATCTTTTAAAAATGTTATAAGAAAATATTTAAATATAATATATAAATCAAATAATGGAAAAAATATCCTTAAAAATATCAGCATTGGAGATTCTGTTTTAAGTATCTGAACTCTAAAGCCAAATAATTATTAGGACATTTTAGTTCAAAGTTCTTCAAAAGATAATTTTTTTCTCCTTAGGGCTGAGATATGCATTTTTAGTATGTTGAAAATGGGGATGGGAACAAACATTCTCCTCAGCTGAAGAAAGTACTGCAAATATTTGGCATGAGTACAAAACCAATGTTGAAGATCAATTAGATCAAATAATTTGGATGCAGGCAAGAAAAATAAAGTTATTAAAAAGTCCTTCATTGTGCTGATTTACTGATTACAAGATATTGTTACAATAAAAGTAGCTGACTGCACACTAAAGGGTTCTGTAACTTACGAGACAGTTTTCCAATCACAGACTTGGTAAGTAGATAGTCTGTGTAAAAACTGTAGGACTCTGAAGTCTCAGTTGCTTAATTCTATTTAAAAATAACATACAAGAGAATGAAAAGCTTTTGGTGTCTGGGATGAGCTTATTAGTATAGTAAATGGAAATGTGAAGCAAGAACAGAAAAGATTTGTGATTCTTTCCCCCAAGTCATGACTTTTTGCAGGAAGAAAATGGACAAGATAGAAAATAACATAACCTACAAAAGCATACAAAATCCTAATAAATGCTTTCAAGTAACTGTAAGCTAAATCTAGGGAAGATCTTTTGTGACTAAACATTGTGGACTTAAATGTCCTGGTGTACATGAGTAAAAAAGAAAAATCAAAGTAATTGGACAGCTATGCAGATTATAGATATGTGTGACTGAGGGTATACATTTATAGGTTATACAGTAACAGTTGTTCATCTACTAAAGATAAAAGTTAGTGTCCCTTGACTCAGTTTCCTGTTTTTTTAGTGAAAAGTTAAATTGTTACATTCCTCACAGGTTTGCTGTCCATAACCGTTAGCTGTAAAATCCCTGCCACTTCACCCAGGTGCCTAAAAATTCTTAAATGCTAAAGTTAGGTGTCTAAAAACATCAGGATTCTGAATTTCTGTTTCTATATGTTCCAAGAAATTAGATTTTGTTTAAACAAACAAACACCCAGCAGTGGGGAACAGCAGTCTCTACACAACTGCGTATGGTAAACACACATGGTGTGGTATCACACGGACCTAGCACTTCACATCCCAAAGTAGTTTAGATAAACTCATGCAGTACGTCAGTAAACTAATAAGCCTGTATCTTCATCATTTTTGTACCATCTCGAACTAACCTGCGTATCTTAGCAGGATTTCTACTACAGGTTTGGATACAAAATCTATGCTATGCCCTGAAACCAGTAAGTATATCCTGGCTTCACATAGCTTTTGATAAAAAGAAATGTAGCTGGAAGACATTACACCTATTTATTCCCATGGTTGTATGATTCACTCAGGAAGAAGTAACTCAGAGGCAGCCCCAGTGGGTTCAAACCTGACATCACTTTTCTGATGGGATGCACCCACAAATGCTGAGGAAGCTGGCAGATGTCATTGCAAGGCAACTCTCAATTATCTTTGAAAGGTCTTGGTGAATGGGGGAGGTTCCTGAGGACTGGAGGCAAGCAAATATCACTCCTATCATCAAGAAGGACAAGAGGAAGATTCAAGAAACTACAAGCTGTTCGGCATCACCTTGGTCACAGGGAAGGCGCTGGAGCAAATAACCCCAGAAACTTTTCAAACACATGAAGGATGAGAAGGTGATTAGGAGTAGTCAGCAAAGGGGAAATCCTGATTGATAGACATGTGTGATGAGCTGACTAGTGTGGTGGATGAAGTGACTGCAGTGAATGCTGTTTGTCTTGACTAAGACCCTTGACACTTCTCCCATAGGACCTTCGTAGACAAACTAACAAAGTACGGGATAGATAAGTGGATAGTAAGGTAGACTAAAAAGTGGCTCAGCTGCTGGGCTCAGAAGGCTGTCATCAACAAATACTGGTGGTCTCTACTGGGGCCAATACTGTTTAACATCTTCATTAATGACCTGGATAATGGGACAGAGGACACTCAGCTTGTTTCAGATTCTATAAAACTGGGAGGAGTGATTGGTACACCAGATATCCAGGTGGCTTTTAAATATCTCCAGGGATGGAGACCCTACAACTGCTCTGGGCAATGCATTCCAGCGTTTGGTCACCCTTCCAGTAAAAAGGGTAACTGCTGTACCCCAGGGGTTGATACTGTGGCCAGTATTGTTTCGGTTGTGTTGATATTCACAGGGACCTCAACAGGCTGGGGAAATAGGCTGACTGGAACCTCATGAAGTTCAACAAGGGGACGTGCAAGGCTCTGCACCTGGGAAGGAATAACCCCATACATCAGTAGGGGCTGGAGGCAGACTGTCTGGAAAGCAGCTTTGCAGAAAAGGCCCTGGGGGTCCTGGTGGACACCAAGTTGAACATAGACCAGCGATGTGCCCCTCTGGGAAAGAAAGCCAACAGCCTCCTGGGCTGCATTAGGAGGAGCATTGCCAGCAGGTCGAGGAAGGTGACGCTTCCCTGGGAACAGGCTACCTGGAGTGGCTGTGGAGTCTTTATTCTAGGAGATATTCAAAACCCAGCTGGAAAGGTCCCTGAGCAACCTGCTGTAGCTGACCCTGTTCGAACAGGGCACTTGGACTAGATGATCCCCAGAAGGGCCTTCCCACCTCAACTACTCTCTGAGTCTGTGGTTCTGTGATTCCTAACTGTCAATAGTTTACTTTAAAAGCAAAGCTGGGAGAAAGTACACAAAGGGGCAGGAAGAAGGTCGAAATGGGTCACTCTCTGTCCTTCATCTTAAAGCTCTTTCGTTGTATCAAAGGAATGCAGACTAATAGGCCACAGAAAGAGTAAATAAAGGGAATTGGGACTCTGCTGCCTGTCATCTAGTGAGGGTGCCCATCAAGGACAGGAATCATTGTGGTTTCGTCCTTAGAAAAAAGCTTGAAAAGATATAATACTTAATTTGCTGTATATTTGCCCTGACACAGTTTAATGGTACATGATAGAAATCTGATCATGACAAGGACAAATTCCACAGAGAGTCTAAAATCAGGAAACAGTAAAGGAACAACTTCTGAAGTACAGCATGCAAAACTGCTGTGCAATATGTCTGCAAATTGATGAAACACAAATTACATACTGGCTGCTCCAGTTTAAGGTTATACATAAACTCATTGTTAGACAGGAAACATTGAGCTTCCCTTAGGTATGGAATTCAATGTTTTAAGAGATTTAAAAATCTGTATACTCTAGAGAGCACATGACAGTTATATTTAGAAAGCTTTGTGTGCATTGTATGATCTCTGTTTCTAAGACAGCGTGATCTTGTATGTAGAACTAAGTAGAGAATAATAAAGCAAAACCAGACTAGCCCAATATTTCCAGCAGCTAACACTAGATCAATAGATAGAAAAGCTGCCAGGAGGGGAAATGGCAGGTGTGCATTTTCAGTGCTAAGTTTTAACACTTTTCCCCTTCATGGCAATGAAGGTAGCTCATCTAAGACTTAGCACTCATAAGCCTCAGTTTTCTTTTAGCTGTGATTAATTTTTTGCACTACTGACCTGATTTATTTTCCACCCCTCATTTTCACTGCTGGTTTATGTTTTAAAACTAGTACCTGTCAATAGCTAAAACTAGCACTCTTCATCTGGCTTTTCTTTACCTGTCTGTGTCATAGTTATCCAACACTACAAGAAAGAACACATCTTGGTAATTTATATGTGCTTATAAATTAATCTTAGAAAAACTGTAATGTGCCAATATTGCTAACTCCTACTATTAATGAGGGTTTTCAATAGGAAACTTCTCTTCACCATTATGAAGAGAATGTATAAATTTCAGAGACTGCCCGAGTCTGCTGGGGAATATCACACGGAGTAACTCAGCATCGGATTCAGAAAAGAAGGCCTTAATAAGCATCCCTACATGCAGGAGAGTGGAAAGAAAAATCTGAAAATAATATTGTTGGATTTCTGGGGGAATGTCAGAAAACAATGCTGCTTTGTGTGATTCTATAGTCTGCGTTTCTCAGGACTGTGGTCCAGGGAGCAGGTTCAGCCTCTTCAATTCCCTTGGATTCTTTCTTCTTGTTATACTGCCTGTGGACAAGACACTAGAACAGTAATGGGTTTTTTGAATGCATTGATATTTCCATAAAACTTTAACATTATATTTTTCTCTACCTTTTTTTTTTTTTAAATTACTTTTTTTAAGCTTATATGTATAAAGAATGCATGCTTAGCTGGAGGCAATTCCAGCTAAAAATTAGCTCCTTCTGCCTTATTATCCTACTATTTCATGCATCTCTGAAACTCCACATTATACTCTGAAAAGCTTCCTAGAGGAGATTTGTTGCCATAAGGCATCAATCAACATATCCTGTGATTAACCTCATACTACAGAATAAAAATATGTCAAAATCTTCTCATGAAAATGGCTTGATGTGTACAGCATAGACTTTCAGACATTTACCATGCCAGATTCCATGTATATTTATATTGATCTGTTATCTGTCCTGGCACTCTGAGCGGGGGAAAAAACGCCCATGAAAATAAATTTCACTGAATAAAATATGTCAGACTGTAGTAAGTGTGAAAAACCAAACCACAATCTCTTGGTGTGCTGATTTCACATTGCCTAGAGTCACTACTTCTTCAGCATTATATTACTGTGTTTGGCCATGTCTGGGCAGCTGGCTTTCAGAGTAAAGGCAAAGTCACAATGAAGGGAACAGCTTTAGGAGGAGAGGACACTAACTGTAAGCAGGCAGATGACTACATGAAGAAATGTGATTCCTATCAAAAAGCCAATGGAAAAAGAAAATTCCCCAAAATCTGAAGAAATTATGCATGGAAGAGAATAAGAAGTAGATTAGGACAATGTTGTACATCACTTTCCAGTGCCTCAGGATAAATGAAGTAATCCTTCTTCCTTTAATGCCAAATATGCATAATTTGCAAAGAAGCAGAATAACTGGCTTAAAGCATTTTTAGACATTTTTTGAGTATCAGATGAAAAATATGGCAGCTATAGTTAGGTGCCCTTTAAAATGTGCATTTCCAATAAGTATTTAATTTACTTGCACAGCTTTGATAAGGCCTCACAGGAGACTGTGAAGAAAACTTGACAGACCTGGGGTGAAAGGTAAATGCTAGTCTAGTTTAAAACTGAGTAAGTGAGAGATGGAAAAAGAATCCAATAGTAGGGATAGTACACTATTAAGTTAAACAAGGAAGGAGTTGAATAATGAATTGCTGCAGATTATGGCGACAGTCTTTGCTCACTGCATTTATTGATGATGGGAAAGACTCACCAATGGTTGGTCAGTTTGCTAGTGATATTTTTGTTTCCTACTGGCTTCTTCTTTTGTGAAAGATTGTTATGAGTGTTTTCCTCAGAAAATGCTTATGCTTTGCCCTCTTCCCTGTGTCTGCTATTTGGTCTTCCTTTGCCAAATGGCATTCCAATTTGCTTTTGATTGCATTGGTGTTTTAGTTTTACATCTGGAATACCTCTTCTGATGTAACTGTGCCAAAACCAAATTTGTACTACAGAAGCAACTGAACAAAGTTCCTCTTCTGATATCAGAATAGATAAGTACTGCTGAAGTGGCAGATGTTGTGCTACTTTACAGCCCAAAGAAAATAATAATGACTTTGCTGATTCAGATGGGAAATTTTTCGGGCCCACATTCTCACTTTGATAAGTGGGCAGTAGCAGGCAGTGGTAGAGGAAAGAGCTTAATAACAAGGCATATTTGTGGTGCTGCTTCTCCAATATACTCTTTAATGATTCCTGAAGTAGGGATTTTGATTGAAAGTAATATATTGAAGTATTTAATAAACCTTGATTTTTTTTTTCTTTTTGTTTGCTCAGTTGCAGAGCTAAAGCTGAGGTAAACACTTTCATTTACATTAACTATATCACCTGGGACTGACAGATTCATTATAAAGCCAAGATAATTAATTGTTGTTGCCTGGGACTTGAATTTTGACTAGTTCTAAGTCTATGCAGAACTCCATTTATCAGTGAGCTAGAGCCTTCCAAATGGGAATGCAGTGTGTATTAAAGCACTCTTTGAAGTTCAAGAGTGACTAACCTGGCTTTCAGCAAGTCTCAGGCATAGCTGCTGGCTCACTGAAGCCACCCACAACAAGTTCTTAGCTCAAGTAAAGCTCACCTGCATCTACTTGGAGAATATGGCATAGACCTGGCCATATCTTGGAGTCAATATCTGGCTCCGCGTCAGGCTTCCAGTCATACAGTCCATCATTCTCTCTCTGTCTTCACAGGTACGATCCATCTTCATCTGTTTCATCTTAACAGTCAGAGACTCAGAAGACCAACTTCTGTATTCTGTGCACATGCACAATCTTTAGCAGAGCAGGGCTGAAGAGGGAAAGATGCATAAAGCTGTTTCTCACCTTGAAAAAGTGTATTATTTCTTTTTCCATCAAATATATATTTAAATGCAAACAGGTATCTCCAATGCAACCAGAAGTTCATCAGGCTAAGTTACAGAGCACAACTCCAAATTGCAGATCCCAGGAGATACACTCTGCTCCTACATGTTTCTGCTTTAGATTCACATATTCATACAAAGTACACGACATGTCATTGTAATCAACTTGTGATGTAAAGCTACAAAAGAATGGAAATAGTGTTCAGCATACATGTCTCCAAAACCCTAGCACTCAGAGGAAGACACTGCACTGATTATCATGGTGCCATATTTAATACCTTCAGATAGTGCATATGTTATGATTTGAGTATCAGTTTTCAGGATTACTGACGGTTTTGATTTTTGTCCATACTCACTACTTACGTGCCTGTTATTAATAGACGACTGAGTATCACAACCTATAAAAAACCTATTGAAGGGTTTCATATCAGGTACTTGATTTAAATGCTTCCGAATCAATAGGTTTGTATGACTTGACTGCACAGGTGCGTGTTTTGTGCATGTGTGTATATAATTTTTCAAAACCAAAAATCAAATGCAAGTCCTTCTACCCAAACCTGAATTTTATATGAAATCTTTACCAAACCAGCAAATTTACGAGTCTGTTAAACAGACATTCCTAGATCATCTCTCTACTATAGTTTTGTAATATTTTCTTCTTAAGGAGTCTTTCCTTTTTTCCTACTGACACGTAAAAGTACAAACCAAACATTGTTCTGTCCTGTGAATGCCACTGAACAAAAGTGCTGATGAATGACTCATATAGTTGCCATATTTTTTCATTTTCTTGCTACATTCTAACAGCTGAAATTTTCTTACCTACATTTAGTCACAAGCAGTCTCCCTTGTGTGAAAGTCTGCTTGCAGAAAACTCCGAATGAGCCATTTAGTTGTACTAGTTAGATCTGATGAGACACATTAATAGAATTAGATGTAATCCACATATTTAAGGTATTGCACAAAATGGACTTCTCACCTCTGTCCTGGTTTCAGCTGGGATAGTTAATTGTCTTCCTAGTAGCTGGTACAGTGCTATGTTTTGAGTTCAGTATGCGAAGAATTTTGATAACACTGATGTTTTCAGTTGTTGCTAAGTAGTGTTTAGACCAAGTCAAGGATTTTTCAGCTTCTCACGCCCAGCCAGCAAGGAGGCTGGAGGGGCACAAGAAGTTGGGAGGGGACACAGCCAGGGCAGCTGACCCCAACTGGCCAACAGTGTATTCCATACTGTGTGACATCATGCCCAGTATATAAACTGGGGGGAGTGGGGGCGGGGGATCACTGCTTGGGGACTGGCTGGGTGTCGATCGGCGGGTGGTGAGCAATTGCCCTGCGCATCATTTGTACATTCCAATCCTTTTATTATTGCTGTTGTCATTTTATTAGTGTTATCATTATCATTATTAGTTTCTTCTTTTCTGTTCTATTAAACCATTTTTATCTCAACCCATGAGTTTTACTTCTTTTCCTGATTTTCTCCCCCATCCCACTGGGTGGGTGGGCAGGGAGTGAGTGAGTGGCTGCGTGGTGCTTCGTTGCTGGCTGGGGTTAAACCACAACACCTCCCTGGAGAGTACCCTGCACGTATAGTGAGCTGGGAGTGTGAGAGAATGAAGGTTTCAAGACCGACAGACATTAATCCAAAACCCCCTGTTGACTTCTCTGGCCATGAAATCCTGGCAAGCAAAACATTTTAATCTATTTTTGCCATGGGCTGCAGCCATGTCGGCAGCTTTTTAGTCAATGATATGTTACATGGGGGAAGGAAAGAATGTGGGTTCCTGTATCTGTCCATCATAAGTCACGTGAATCACTAAGAAACACAAATGTGTGTAGCATTTACATTAGAATTTGTTGAGAAGGAAATGCCAGACTTCAAAAGGGAACTTGCAAAGTTTCAAGCAATTTTCATTTCATTATTTTGGAGGACTTTTTAAAGCTGGCAGTTACCCAAAAAGGGGTTAAAATTTGGTTTCAGGTAATAATCATGATCTTCTTTCTCCCTTTTTTCTACACTTCTCCAAGAGTCTTTGTGCCCTCCTTTCCCTTTTTCTTGTCAGATATTTTTAATAGATAGTTGAATTTTATCAAGGAATGTAAGTATATTCTGTAAGACTTATGCATTCAAAGAATACATGCATATAAAAGAAAATAAAATTCTCAAGCAGTCCCAGGCTGAGAGACATTTGCATTCAGTGGTTTTGGATGTTTTTGAACTATGTGCAAAATCTTGACCAACTTACTGACAAATCATTAATAGTGAAGAGAATTAGAGCCAATGATCCAAATGGTAGCTACAGATAGCTCTCCCAGCCCTAGCCACAAAAATAACTGATAAATTAGATAATATACATAATGCAGACATAGAGATGAACAGTAATTCAGTTGCTCCTCAATTCTATATTATATATTACAAACTGGAGAGAATTAAATCAACTTTCTAAGCAACATGGCTCTGATGGAGTTTGTGCATGTCTACTGTTTTGCTTTTGCTAATACATTATTATTCCACATTAATTTTAGCTGCAAATGTGTTTTTTCCTTTGGTGTCAACTTCTGTTGCAAAATCATAGTCCTTGCTATGAATTTTGCTTTTGCCTCTCAAAATCTTTGCTGAACATCTCATGTAAAGACTTACAGTTCTTGATTTTAAGACAACTATTCTACAATATATCATATTATTTTAAATCCATTCCTTAAGAAATGACTAAAATTTTAATTTAATTTATTGAAAAAATTCAGTGATTAAAGTCCAGTGTAAACTGCCACCTAAATTTTTTTTCATTTTCATACATAATCCACCTTCTAAATGTGTGCTGATTCTGAATTTCCTATTTTAAAGATACATTCTTTACTTCAACATGAAGAATTTTAAGATTTCCCCATGTATTTCCTGTTTATGAATTGCCCTTCAAGTCAGAGTGTTTCTTTTCCTTGACCACATCTGGTCCCTCTAAAACCTTCTGGGCTTCCTAGAGAGCTCCTGGGAAGAGATGTTACTCCACTTTGTTCTCCATCCTCTACTTTCCTTCCAGAAGAAGGAGGAGGGAGCAGTGGGAAAGGAACAGGTAGGAAAGGGATGTCGCTGTCCTTGCCTGCCGAGGAAGTTTGGTGCAACAAATGCATAAACTTGGGACTCAGGAAATGGAAGCTGAAGACGACTTCTGGGTTAGAGTCTGTAAAATCAGGCACAACTCTGTGTTTTTTCTGCAAGTAAATGAAGCTGAAATTCCCACTAAACTCATCTACACACGGAACTACTGTATCCCTTTGAAAACGCAGTATTACCTTCTGCTTTGTTGTTGCTGTGTGTCTGGCCTTTTTGATCTTTTTTTTTTTTTCATTGTAAAGCTGTCCTCTCTTGACTTCACAAAAGTCAAAGAAATCAACAGAAGGCTTTCAGATTTAATTTGAAAGATTTCTCATTTTGAGTTTCATTGTTCAAATCCTCTGATCTGATTTTCTTATCCCTTAAGACTCTTCACAATCTCAAAGGAAAACAGCTCCCAGGCCACAGGACTACATCTATAAATCTTCAAAATCCTGTTTCTAGGGCTGTTTCATCTGTTGTAAACCTGAAGCTTTGCACAGGTGAGTAATCATCTCTGCCCTAATAAAGTTGGTAATGTAGTTTGAAATGAAATTTGATTCCTCCCTTTTTGGAAGGAGCAATACTATTTGAAAATGAAATAGCAGGCCATTTGTTTGACGGCTACTCCATTATATTAAAGTCATCCTTCTGTAGTCATACCAAAAGCAAAAATGTGAAATAGTGATATCTTTTCCCCCCAAAATATCACTTGGTAATTGCACAAGAAAATGGCAAACCTAATTTTTTCAGGTGATTTTAGTAAGCAGATTCTTCCTGAGAAATAGCTTTCCTGACAAAATCGAATTCTACTGTTGCATTTCATACGGGTCTTAAGGAGGCAGTTCCATAAGCTTAAGGGTAACTACATATTCGATGCTTCAGTTCATGTTGATATTGCACAGTACAGACCCTTATAAATAAACTCTTACTCATGGAGCAGTAGTTGAGTGTATAATGAAATCATGAAAATACCTACATCTACCCAAACTGCTTTTAATGCATTTGCTAACTAGTAAGTTTTCACTGCCTTGCCATTAAATGACTTCAAGGCAAAGGGTTTAGAAAAAACAATCTTTTTTCTAGTACATGTAGAGACATTGAAGTGCAGCAGGAATTAAACCCACTAATCTACATTTTTCGTTAGTACAAACCACTGCTAAGCTATTGACTGCAGTCTACAAGCGGTTATTTGCCTGTCTGGGTTCAGCATTCTCCAGCCACACTGCATTCCTCTACAAAAGTCTCTGTAAGAAAATGTTCCGACTCTCTATTTCTGGTTTTGCTAATGAAATTTATTTATAAAGTATTTCAGTGAAGATTACCATCTAGTATAAACCGAATAAACTCCACTGACATCAGTGGAGCTTTGCTAAGTTTGTACAAACTGAGGCTCTGGGCCTTCTGGGCCTATATATGTGTGTGCTGTACTATTCTCTATTTGCACATGATTGATGTTTACTATTTGATTTCCTGAAATGCAAGACAATATTCAAACCTCTTGCAAGTATTCAGCAAGTCCCTTTTTCCTTTATTGTGTGTTTCCTGTATTTTCTTGTAACAATTTCAACAATGGATTTTTTTAATATTTATTTATTGTAAGATAGGCCACTGCCTGAAAGATCCAAGCAATAGATTTTCCTCCCTCCTTGTTTTTCCATCTTAACAAAAAAAGGTATTAAACCAGGCAGAAATCTGATTGCAGTCTCTGTTTTCAAGCATTGTGGAAATTGGTAAACACATGATATTTCTTTCTGTGACTTTGGGAAAAAAAAGAATATTAAAGTGTAAATAAAGTGAATTAAGTTTTAGGGTTTTTTTTCAAGAAAGGTATTTGTGCAAGTGTTCTGTATGAGAGAAAGAAATCATTTATTACCCTTTCAGTTCCTCCCTCTTGTTATTTCATTTCCTCCAGTCAATTTACTTACTTTCACCATCCCTCTCCAAAATACTTAAAGATTCAGCTATCTTCTCAAGTTTCCTCTTAAATTATTTTTTGTTCAGATGAACCAAGTAGGATGCTGAAACAGTACCCGACAGTTGTCAGTGCCAAGGACAGTGAACACAATTCAAACATCAGACAATGAGTGAAGTCTGAATATAATATTTGCTAAATAATAAACCTGAATAAATATTCAAGTTAATCATGGATAGCCTGTGATTTTGGAAAAGAACCTAAATGACCTGAGTGTATTATTTGCTCACTGAATTAGTTGCTCAGCACCAGTTACAATGGCACGCAGATGGCCTCGCTTGCTGTAGCCAGAATGCTTGTTTGTGAGATACATGGCTATTCCAACACCACTTTGCTTGAGGGAATATATAACATATTCAATATGCATTCTTAAAATGTATTAATATTAATCACACTTATAGGTACAGTGCCAGAAAAGGAGGCTCATCTCATTTTTAAGGATCCTTCAATACATTCTAGAATATGTATTCAGAGTTGCTCTACTTATATGATAGAGATGCCCCAAGACATGCAGGCAGGATTTTGAATACTGTATCATCTGATTAATATTTAAGATCTAAAGAAAATGGATAAGGCAGATGAAAAAATGTGAAATCAAATATAGGGAAACATTTCCTTCCCTGGAGGGCTTTTGACCAATGGAGCTCTCAGCTCTTTCTTACCAAATGTGAATATATCAGGTTCTTTTAAGGTAGTTTTGCAGCAAGCATTCAGCTGTGTGTGATGTGCAGCTGTTGGGGATATTTTAATTTCATCATATTTTGCTTGCCATTTCTAAAGAGATTTCATAGTTTTCCTCATTTAAAGGGACTTTAACATGATATTGCAAGGGATACAATTTGCAGTAGTATTTTAAATGGTCATGCTAAATTATATTTACAATTTCATAACCTAGATTGTATTGACCAGCTGTTCACCCAAGGAGAAATACAATAAGTTGTGTGGTTTAGGTATAATAAAGACAAACCATAGGTCTACAGTTCAATCACCTTGAAATCCAGTTCATGTATTCAGCTTCATGATGCAGAATTTAGGGTAGGCTATGGAATTTAAGGACCCAATTGCTCAATTAGGTTTTATCCAAAATGTTTTGTGATGATCTTTTCTTGAGAAATTTCAGCTTATGGATGCAAACACCTACAAGTATTTCTAAAAGCTCAGTAGCTGTACTGTTTGTGATCTAAGCCTGTATAAAAAAAGGAATGTTTAATACACTCATATTTCATTGTAGTCTTGCAAAACCTTATACACAGAAGATGAAATTGCTTTTGTAAATCACTTGATACATTTGTGTCTTTCCTGCACAAATATGTGGAACAGTACTAGTAATTTTTTCATATGAATATATGTTTAAACTTTTTTCTCCATCTGTTAGGAATTGAACACTGGTAAAAGCTCTTCCTTTGAGACAAATTAGCAGAGATACTCAGAAGCCCCAAAAGAATGCTGTCAAAAGAATTTTTAAATTAATATCTTCTATAATTGCTCCTCATTTTTCTGGTTATTGGCTTTCTGGAACTATATTTCAGTGTTCCTTGGATAGACTCCTTGCTCACAGTTATACCCTATTTTAAAGAATTTCTAATTTTCCATGTATGAACAGTTATAAGTATCGGAAGTTCTCTACTTTTTGGATGCAGAATAGTCTAGAGAGTATGTAGTCAGGGCAAGTTCTTTGGGACAGTGTCTGTCTTCTTAATGGGTTTCTGTAGTGCTTTTGCCATAATGAGGCTGCAAGCTGAAGGACCTGTAGTAATGAATCATCCTCACTAGTACAGGAACCTGGATAGGTGGGATGAATCACCCCCTGGAGATGCTTGCCTCTCCTCATTAGATGAGGGCTAGAGGAGAGGTGACAGCATGGAGCAGACAGCTAACTTTCAGAATGTTAATGTTAAATGACAAATTTAAGCAAAATAGTTTTAAATTTTAAATAAGTATTCAGAATATTTTTTATTTTCTCTGCCATTTGTTACCTAGAGAATATTTTTTCTTTCAATAATATGCATTTACTACATAGAAAATACTTTTCATTAGCTCAGAATTATTCACCTTAAAATTAAAAAAAAAAGTTATTGTTGTCTGAAAGTTTCATTTTAAATTAATGTGTAAAATATTTATATATGAAGTCATAATTCATCTGACCTGAAATCAACATTTTGCTGAGAGGCTTAGGCTCCATCTGTTGCCAAATGGAAGAGAAAGGCACCTGGCAGAGATGGTTCATCCCAATGCGAGCTCAATGGAAGGTTTTTCTTACACCTAATATTTGAATGAATTGAAACTGGGTGTTCTGAGCCCCACTCTCCATCATGGTAAATCAGCTCAGCTAACCTCTCTTAACTGCAGATTATAAAAGGAATCTAAGATAAATAAGGTGCTTCAAATAATTATTTTAATTTAAACATTTAGAACTCAGATGTATTTTACATTTTTATGATCAAATGCAAAACCCACAGTGGAGACTTTAGGAGAGGCAGAGAACTACACAAGTATTCCCAGGCAGCCACCCATCTTCCTGCAGGTACAGTTCCTTGTGTTCAGTACTGGGACACTCACATGGCAGCTTCTTTTCCTAGGAACTGCTCTTCTGGGTAGTTGTTTTGCAGGGTGCCGTTATTCACACAGATTTTTTCTTAGGACATTACATGTCTGAGTCTTAGGAAACCCACAGGAAAATAGCTGAGTGAAATCACTGTAGTAAGTAGCATCTAAATAAATATGTAGTGACCTATATACATATTTGCACATTGTTTTCTGGACCATTTATTAGCAAGTGTGGAAAGCATGTGGTAAATAATCCTTCTGCAAAAGATGACCACACAAATTAGCAAAGGGTGATGCATTAAATATAAATGTAAACAAACCCTGAATTTCTTCCTTTAGCCTGATTCTTCCTCCTCACCTTTTGGCCTTCACAGAACCCTACTGGACTGTTATAAAATCCTTCCTTCATGCAAAGACTTGTTGAATCAGACTTGCACACTCAGCAGAGAGAAGTCCTTGAAGGGTGATTCAGGTGGATACATTACAGTACACTCTGTATTATATTATTCAAATACTTACTATTATATTATTCAAATACTCTTTCTGTTACCTGCATAATCAACTGCTTAAAGCAGTGCTTTAACCAGTGGAGAGCAAACTAAAACTAGCTCCCAGAAAATAGTGGGTGTAAAAGCATTCCCAAATAGATTTGTGCCTGGCTACACAATAGTGATCCATTTGGGATTTAGAGTATCGAGTCCATGTAAGTTCCCCTGAGATTGCGCAGCCCTTGCTTCTGGGCTCAGTATCCAATGCCTTTTACTCATATATACTGTCCACTGACTCTTAAATGGAAAGTGTATGATAAAACCTTCAAGCAACAAACAGAAACCAAACCTTAGTCTGTTTTAAACATCCTAATAACCAGTCTTATTTCATACAAGGTCATGTTCCTGCAATGAAAAAGAAAACAGATTTTTAAGAATTCTTTCAACATTTACTTTAGCAGATACGTCCCAAATTCTTGTAGGACTGAATATATTCCCTTTATATATGCTAATAGGTTATGCGGTAGAGCCTATGTAGGTATAAATTAGTTTTCAACTAACATGATTCTTAACACTTCAGACACTAAAACCAGCTCCACTGAAGGCACTGGAAAGATGCTGAGTTACATCACTCCAGGATTTGGCCTTGATTGCTTGAAAAGATTATTGTTATTGTAATCTATATATAATGGGGATTTGACTCAACTGTGAAGTATGGTATTTACAATTCCAAACATCTATTCATAGTAAATGTATAATTTTTCTTAATACTTTTCGAGAAAGGAGACAAAAGTATATGCCTATTATAGCAGGAAAGAAGCTGGCTAGAGAGCACAGTTGTGGTACAAAATTCAGTGCTGATCGCATATTACAGCAACTTAATGCACTCCTTTTACTGCTTTGATTGTTCTAAATACAACCTATTTTAGCTAATTATCCAAGATTTAGATTATGAAAGGGCAAAATCTGACCAATTTAAGGAATGTTAAATTTGCAAATGGATACATTTTATGTCTCCTTAACAGCTTTAAACCTTTCATTTTCTTTTCAGCTATAAATATTCTATAATGGCAAAAGAAGAATATAAAGTAAACTCAGATTCACTAACCCAACCTTTTTTATGAGTAACACTTTCTTTTAATGGTACAGTTAGCTAATACAGAATTACAGAGGAGTTCCAACAGAAGTACATATGACATCTGCATTAATATCAAATTAATCCTTTATGATCAATGCTATTGTCATGAAAACTAGACAAATTAATTAAACAAGTCACTTAAAATAAAGTGTTTCTTCTTTTATGCAGCTTTTTAATCCTATTTGGGTATTAATTACTCCTTTTCTTGGATTCAGAAGGTCCCTTTGTTTCCATTCAACTGCACTCCTCGAAGAGGAACTTGAACTGCAGCGTACTCTGATGACAGGGAACACATTATGCAGTGGTCAGCAAAAATCAGAAGTTACCCATTATTAGCCACTATTAGAGCTAGTGAAACACAGTAAAAATGGTAATGGATACTTTTAAAAACTGGAAATCAGTTTTCATTATGCACGGCTCAAAATTAACACCTAATAGCCAAAGACAATTAATGGATGATCCAGTACTTTTATTGATATTACTTGGCTTGTTCTGAGATCTTGTAGCAGGTAGTAAAACTACCTTAGTATGGCAAAAACTGTAGGACGTATCACTTTATCTCTGAAACCTAAAAGTTTCAAACTGGGGTGATATTTATGCATCCCCTTGGGCGTGGGGCCACACTTCAGAGGGGCAGTAATCTGTGAAGAGCTGTGAAGCTGACCATCTCTCTGAGAATTACTAGCGTGCTCTTGACATTGCTACTTCACAGAATTCAGGTAATACAGATCACCAAAATACAGTGAACAAGAACAGCAATATCAGCCATTGGCTTCAAGTTGCAGATCCACCAGAGTTAAAGACAGATCCTACAGAGCTGCTTCAGAGAGCAAGAAATGTCCAAAAAATTGCATAGTTCTGTAAATTTCACTGAACATAATAATTTCTTGTCTCTGAGAGATAAGGCTAACTAATATGACTTGCAGCCAAACCAATTTTTATGTTCTTAATTTATTTTATTAGCTTGTTGTGATTGTTATTACACATGGCCAGAGGACAAGTACTGAACTCCACATTAGTCATCAAGGTATCAGAATGTGATTTTGCATTGGAATGAAAAAGAAAAATACTTTTTGCTATTGCTGGGCCCTTGGTTTGGACTTTTCCTTTCTTCCCATTTTTAAAGAAGGAATCATGCTGAAATGGGTAACTTCAGAAATTTACAACTCTTCATAGGAGAAAGTTTTTAGATCACAGCTTCTCTAACTGTGGGAGTATTTTTTTTATCAGTGGAGACACCAGCTTGGGCCTTGGCACATCTCTGTTGAAGTTGTTACTATGCTTCATGGCATTTTGAGGTTAGATTCCCCTAATTCAACAGTTAAGAGCTTTAAACATAGATAATGTATCTCAGGTCAGAACTTGTATCATCAGGTATGTAACATGTGAAAAAAAAAAGAGCCCAGGATCAAATCCTTCTGAGGGAGGTTTTAATAAAACTTGAAGAGCCTCTTCAAATTGTTTCAGCATTAACTAACTATTAACAGTGTATTAGTGAAATGGTTTTTCAGCTGCAAAGTGTTTCAACACTGATTTATTTCAATCAAAATTGAAATATTTATAAAGTGTTTCAGGCAAATATAATTACTATGTAAGATTTTAATTTGATTTTCACAGGAAAGAATATATAATAACAGATCATAATGCCAGGGTATACTGAGTCTGACAGTGAGAAAAGGGTAATCGGTAGATCCCTATAACACAGGTGCAGTCTTTGATAAATACATATAAATCTTATTGTCTTAATGAAGCTATGATATTCCACTCCTTAGGCTAGGCTAGGCTGAAATAACTTTGCTTTTTCTCTTACCAAACTACTAATGACACAGATATCTCTAAAGTTTCCCCTTGTGATAAAATATTATAAATGACAATGAATGCAAAACCAGTTCTATAAAGTACATTAATATATTTCTAGCATAGCTGAGCAATCTATTTTATTAAATTGTTTCAGGGATACATTTAAACCTTACTCTTATGAGTTACAATGGCAAGTATCATTCCAGGCTTTCCTAAGCCCATCTAACTAAACTGGTTTTGTGGGAGGAAATTATATTTATTTACTTCATTTCTCCAGCAGAAGCTTCTTGGACACCTCTATTACTTCAGATGTCCAGGAAAACTGAAATCATCCAGAAGCTCCTGAAGTTGCCCATTACTGAGTCTTTCCTTGAGGAATAGTAACTTCATCATAGATTATAGCTTAAACTCAATTTTCCACAACATGATAGTTTATAAAATTATAGTATGTGCTATAACATTTGTTGTTGATTCACACTCAGCCTGAGGCAGAAAGTCTGCTGCCTTACAGGAGAAAATTATGTTTCCTTGAATGAGAAGGGTAGATGACAACCGTAAAAGCAGGCACTGGCACTTTGATTTCAAAAAAATTGTTTGCTGTTATCTAAATATTCTGCAGATTATGAAGCTACAGGACTGTTAGGTGACTTAATATTCATCCAGAGCAGTAACATCACCACGCTATTTGCTGCAGTATGTGCACAAACAATAAATACTGGATTACATGCTGGTCTCATACACACCAATATCATTCCAGAATAACAGTTCAAACCAGTGAAGCAATTTCCCTGGAATTAATCAGGTTGAATCCATTTGTGAGGGCAGAAAATTTAGCTCTACCATGGCCTTTTTCAGTGTCCTTTCAGCTCCAGAATTCTGTTACTGATTAGGTACAGGGGAAGAGGATGTAAAAGGAAAGTACAAACATAAGTATTAAGCCTTAAATAAGCCTGAAGAGTGGCTAAGGTTACATTGGCTTTATCAAGTACAGAGACCAAAAATTGTTTAGGAAACTATCAATGCTTTTCATATTCATGCTGTTGTGTGAGAAAGCATGTGGTATGGAAATGTTCAAGCTTCTTTCGATCATCTTGTCTTCTTTTCAGGCTGAGAAATTGAGGATCTAAGATACTCATCAGACAACTTCTAAAATAGGTGATACGAATCTCATCCCAAGACTTAAGTTAAAATATAAATGTCTGAAAGAACAAAGGCTGGCTGTAGGAATTTGTCCGAAGTTTAACATCCAGAGAAGGATTCATCCTGTGCTAGTATGAAGAAATCTCTTCAGATGCTCCAGGGTATCATCAGAGACATGCCAAAGGGCTGACAGATATGGCCTGGGACCTATGAAAGACTCATGTTGATGTAAAGAGTTAGCTGAGAAGGAAGGAAAATATCTGAGGGCATCTAAACTCCTATTAACAGCCTATATACGGGCAACTGAAACCCTACATCTGTTAAGTGAGTTTTAGATATTTGATATTTTTAAGCTGAGGTAATTTTGATTTGATTTTTGACATGGTAATGTACAAAGAATGTTTGGCTTTACTGAAATCAACTTATTCCTATGACAAGAGAATATTCTTGGGTAATTACTTCTAAGGCATAAAAGAAGGTGATATTGCAATGTTTTCTAAGTAGTTAAAGGCTACGTTTCATTTTGCATATTAGATTCAAAGATATTTGAGAAAGCTCAGATTATCTAAAAACCCCACATTTTCTTTGTTTTCAAATTTTGCATAAGAGCTTTATAAATATAAGCTATCTGACAGCTTGGGCAAAAATCTCCTAGGAATGATGCAGACATCTCAGTGTCATAAACTCTAATTCCTACAGTGATTCTAAAATCCATTCCCTAATCTGAATTTAACCTTTTGGATTTGAGCACTGTCTTTTTAGCTCTTATCTAGGTTGAGAAGCAAAATTACTCTGTCTACATAGTCTATTTGAACAATTGTGTTTTACATTGTTGTTTTCACCGTTAAGTATGAATCTGAATAATGCATGACATAAAATTACAGGATGGGCAATTTAAATTGAGTTAGCACTGTATACCTTCATATTTTGAACCCCCTGACTTGTGTATGCTTGATTACTCAGACTAAATGTTACATTAATGTTTCTTTATTTCCATTTAATATTAAAGACTGTGTCCTCCAAATCCTGTAATGGTATCTTTATAGCCAAAGTAAAACTGGCAAATACTGTTCAGTATATTAATGCAAGTATGAATAGATTCATTGGAAATATGTACTGGTTAAATTCCATAGGTTGAAAATAACTATCAGAGCAGTGGGTACATCTCTGCATGCTCAAATAATGTCTTTGGATTAAGTGTTTGATGTAGAAAGCTTAGATGGAAAAAAGTGGTAATTAATATCATCAAGGAAAATTAGCATTAAGAAATAGCTTGATCTAAACATGTGTCATTTCTCCCCTTATGCATGGGAGGCTCATGTTTCTTGGACTCAGAAACTGATTTCTTGTAACCTCTTGGGGAAAACTTAGAACATTCTTTGAATATCTGTAAGCCTTTATAGTCTAGGTTCAAGGTCTATTTTAGGACTCTTTCAGGACTTTTCGGTGTTAAGAATAGGAATCATAGATTTCCTTTAAACATTTTTCTTTTTGCATTTGTTATAGTCTCTCTTAGCAGCCAGGGACTGTGATACAAAACCTTCTCTGAAGAATGAAAAGAAATAATAAAGTAAGAGATGGATTTTGCTAGCCATAAAGGAAGAAATACATGTAGCTGAACACATTCTAATCATCCCTTTGTAAATTAAATCTATCAGCTGAAGGAGTTAGGTCTTTTCTCCCTGGAGAAAAGAAGGATCATGTGGGGGGACCTCATCACAGTTTTCCAGCACTTAAAAGGTGGCTACAAAGAGGACGGAGGCTCTCTCTTCACAAGGAGCCACGTAGAGAAGACAAGGAGCAACGGGTACAAGTTGCACCAGGAGAGGTTTCATCTCAATATAAGAAAGAAATTTTTTACAGGAAGAACATTTACTGGAACAACCTGCTCAGGGATGTGTTAGCGTGCCCATCCCAGAAGTTTATGAGATGCAACTGGACAGGGTGCTAGAGAACGTCATCTGGGCTCTCTTTCCCACAGAAGATTGGACCAGATGATTTTTCAAGGTCCCTTCCAACCTGGTCTGTTCTGTGATTCTATGATTCTGCGAACTGTGGTGATCAGAAAGCATTTTGAATCAAGGAAAATGAACTTTGATGGGAAAACTTATAGGGAGACACTAGCAAACTCCTTAGGAGAAGGAGAGTCTGTCTTGTGAAGAGATTATAATATATTGGTTTATCTAGCCTTGAAAGGGGCCTAAATGAGATATAACTGCTGTTTTTAAACAAAACAGAGAGTAAATACTGGAAGAGTGATATTTAAGCAAACAGATAATTGTGGTGCAAAAGCAAAATGAACATAGACTATCCTGGATACATTTAAGCTAAAAGTTTTAAGAGGGTTTTTAACTGCAGAATGAATGATGGTCTACATGTTCCAGTAGCAATAAGAAGAGTAGGTACATTTACAGGTGAACAGTAATGGCAGTAAAGGAACAGTGAAGGGTATAGTGAGAATATCTATTTTTAGTAGTCAGGTAAATACAGGTGTTATCACTTGATTCTCATAACTATGCAAGTAAGTAAGACAATCAAACCCTCACAACTCCAGGACAAAATTTGCTTTGCCCCCTGCTTCTAGCTCTTAGATTATGAAAACAATATCCAGGAAGCAGCATCTTTTTTTTTTTCTAGGGCTTGTCCTTTTTACTCCCTGAAGGTCATCATGAGGCAGTGCTCAGTGCCCTGCAGGGTACCTAAGTGCCAGTTTGGGCTGCTCACAGAGCCAAGGGGAGCATTTCCACACCCACAGCACCAGTCCACGGCCATTCCCTTTCTGGATGGAGGCTGAGCGGTGTGTGACCAGCTCAGGTGTGTCTGTAAACGTCCCGAGGGCCAGGGCTTCACACAGACATCTGGGGAGCGGAATGGTAGAGCCCAGGACATGTGATGGAGCTGCTATGGAGAAGGAAGGCAGGAGACAGCCAACACCTCTTCCTCAGGAACCACCCTGCTCTGTTCCTCAGCCGGCACAATACTTGTCCTTTAATAACAGCTGGTTACAGCATGTCATTACAGCCTGTTCTAACCTTGTGAGTGTCTTAAACCCTGGGAGTCAAGAAAAGAAAAAGCCTTCAAGCATGGAAGGGTCTCGGTGCCAGAAAAATTAATTAAAAAGCTCTCAGGATACAATGAGGTTCCCATTTTAAAATGCAAAAAAAACGATGCAGGCAGTTTGAATGTTAACCCACAGATAAAAAGGTTCTCTTTTTATATTCCCAATGATGCAAGTTTTGACCTTCCATTCCAGATTTCCGGATAGTGCAGAACAGAGCCTCCAGGGCTAGGAGGGTGAGAGAATAGGGGGCATTCAAGGGAAAGCACATCTTGCATTGTGTGTGACCGGGAAAGAAAATGCTCCCTTTTACTGAAGTTACATTTGAATAGCATCACAGTCTTTGTTATCGAATACAATATTTTTGTGTTTCTATTACAAACTTGAGTTCAGGCTCACTTTCTCCTGAAATGACAACTCCAAATATTACGAGGGAAAAAAAGAAGTTGATTTTAATCTAAATTCTGTCTGCACAAAGCTCTTTTCATTATAAGCCCAGAAGCCAAGCACAACATACCTACAACATTTGATTAAGATCCGCTGAGAATTAAGTATAAATTTACGAGCATAAGTTTCCTCCTGCAGTGCTGCTGCTAAGATATTGAATGCTGATGTTTTTCCTTTGTGTCTTTTTCTGAAGACACTTCTGTCTCTCAGGTATCCTATGCTAAAAAATAAACTCTTTTTCATGTAAAAAGTCTAAATCTGTCATAAGAAACCCTACTGAAATAACTTACTGCAATGTATTAGAAAGAAAAATCCTCTGAGAGATGAATGGTATACAAGTAATCTAGATGATTAGGAGTGACAGTGTCAGTCGACATTTAAAGGCTTTAGAGATGGAAAATTAGTGGAGGTATGAGTAAGGTCGTTATGACTATTGTAAGGTTCGCAGAGATGAGCAGGGAACATAAGCATGAACAGAGATGTGAATTCTGAACCACTATGAAACTGTATTTGTTTTTTAAGATTTTTTTTTATTATTTCACAGTTAAAAAGAAAAATGCCAAATGATATTGGCAATCAATAACAAGTAAAATTACATGCTTAGCTTAGGGAAATTAAAATATAGAATGACATATTAAAAGTAGATATTTTGGTAGTTAGAGGTGGGGGCAGCCTGGAGAGATTGTTTTGGTTTTCACCAGCTCATGTCTGTTTTCAAATCTAATACCTTGCTGTATCTGTGGAGCCAGTGGGAGGTACTGAAGCGAGATACCATAACAGCTAGTTCTCATTAATGTTTAAGGATCCACTGCATCATTTCTGTTGTGTACAGAATCACCAACATATGTGCAATAGGGGGCTGTAGCAGAAGTGACATCAGGCTACCTAGTCTTTACTATATGCATATATGTGCACGCCATATGCACATTTAAAAGCCATTTGCTTAGGGTTTCTTTCGGGTTTTTTCCCTTCAATTTTGCAGTCATAAATTAGGATGTGGCCATTAATTACAACCACTCTAAACAGCCAGTAATCTTTCCTCACTATCACTCAATATCAGTGAGAGGTGGCCAGTATATATAAGTAACCATTGCTTGTGCAAATTTGAGATTCAAATGACAGAAGGCTGAATTCTGAACTCAAAAACTCTGAAAATAGGTCTTTTTTACATATAATAGTAGTAATAGAGGTTTGGGGGTTATTTTTCCTTTTTAATTTACTGCTTGGAAATTGGACTTATCCCTAACACTTAATAAACCATACACACTTGGTACAGGCAGCAGGACATAGGTGTCTAGTCACTTCCTTTGCCTGGGGGGCAGGATGCCATCCAGAGGGACATGGACAAGCTCGAGAAGTGGGACCGTGTGAATGTCATGAGGTTCAACGAGGCCAAGTACAAGGTCCTGCACATGGGTCCAGGCAATCCCAAGCACAGATACAGGGTGGGCGAGGAGTGGATTGAGAGCAGCCCTGCGGGGAAGGACTTGGGGGTGCTGGGGGATGAAAAGCTGGACATGAGCCAACAATGTGCGCTCGCAGCCCAGAAAGCCAACTGTACCCTGGGCTGCATCAAAAGCAGCGTGGCCAACTGGTCGAGGGAGGGGATTGTCCCCCTCTACTCCGCTCCGGTGAGACCCCACCTGCAGTACTGCCTTCAGCTCGGGGGTCCCCAACATAAGAAGGACATGGACCTGTTGGAGCGAGTCCAGAGGAAGGCCACAGAAATGATCTGAGCCTGGAATACCTCTCCTATGAAGAAAGACTGAGGGAGTTGAAGTTGTCCAGTCTGGACAAGAGAAGACTCCAGGGAGACCTTATTGTGGCCTTTCAATATTTAAAGGTGGCTTATATGAAAGATGGGGACAAATCTTTTAGTAGGGTCTCTTACGACAGGACAAGGGGTAATGGTTTTAAACTAAAAGAGGATAGATTTAGACTAGATATAAGGAAGAATTTTTCTACAATGAGGGTGGTGAAACACAGGAACAAGTTGCCCCGAGAGGTGGTTGATGCCCCATCCCTGGAAACATTCAAGGTCAGGTTGGACGGGCTCTGAGCAACCTGATCTAGTTGAAGATGTCCCTGCTCATTGCAGGGGGGTTGGACTAGATGACCTTTAAAGGTCCCTTCCAACCCAAACCACTCCATGATTCTATGATTCCATGATTGTATGATTCCTTGTTCTAGCTTTATTTTTTCCACAAGCAGCTGAAAGAGCAGGGGCTTGTCTCCTAGTACAGCTTTATAAAGGGAGCAATGTAATTCAGAAAACCCCAAATTTGCCGTGAGGGAAAATTATAAACTCATAAGATTCATTACTTTGGAAAAAAAACCCACAGTTTTGTAGGGATTTGGGGTTTCCTCATAGACAGCAGCACTGTTTGCATTTTACATGATAATAGCTGTTTAAAGATTTATAAATTATTCAGGCAAGATTCTTATCTCCTGTTTTTTTAAATGAGACAAAGATCAGTTTTAGTTAGAGGTGATGTTACAGTTTGCCAAAATTCTATTTAATATTTATTGTAAAGGTTAAATGAACTGTCAGAAAATGCTTAGTCAGAGATATCTTGTAGAAAGTAATTTTCAGAGATCATGTTTAAGAAAACATTAATTCCCATCACAATATCCAGTATAAAGTAGCTTCATTCTCTTACTGATACTTTTAAAAAACTTCTCTGGATGTGGAATAAAATAATGAATAATAAAATAAAAGATCCTACAAGCTTCTCACAGTTTCTCTTGCCCTCGTCATCAAAGCAGTTGTCTGTCTCTACCCGATTAAAGCAGCTGCTTCTGCACTCTAGGTGACTTTTGGCTTGTAAAACACCTGTAAACAAATCTGTCAGACACAGACAACAATTCAGAGAGGTTACAGAGCTTCCTATTTTTAAACTAACAGGGTCTTAAATGGTCCCGTCTACATCCACAACAGGGCATCTTAGGGCTACAGCCATGAAGTCATTACATTTGCAGAGATGAAGAACAGCCCAGACATAGACAAGCTTTGTCTGTGTGACTCAGCACGGGGCTGTGACTTTCCCTGAAACCTTGCTCTTTGCTATTCCTTGTCCTCATCAAGCATGGAAGACCCTCTTCCAAGGACTATGTGCACGCACTGATATCTCTTTGTGCAAAACTACTTGATATTGGCTCTGAGATCATTATAAATTTGACCCTTACAGCCTAACCAGCAAATTAAGTCTGTGATCATTATTTGTGTCCATACTACAAAATTCCACAAGGCTGGATAGATGTATTTTTCTCCAGGCTTGGCAGGAACTTGCAGTATGTGAACAACTCTGATGATGAGTAATTTTAATAGCTATGAAATCTCTTCACTCAACTGGTCATAGAAAAAAACTCCAAAACACTAATAAACACCCCCCCCCCAAAACAAAAAAAAAAACAAAAAACCAAACCCCAACAAACAGACTCAAAGGTACTTCATACTTCAAATCTGTTCTAATATTTATATATTTGCTGTGCTTGCTGTGCCCTTTAAAGCTTTTCTAACCATTCCTGTGGCTCTAGATACAGTAGAAATCTCATAGGTTAATTAAGCTGGTTCTTATCAGAAATTACAGTAATGGCCAGCTAGCTAGAATGCTAATCTCCCAATGTGTGGCTTAAGCTTTGTATCTGAAATCAATCACATTTGCCAGCAGCCTGAAATATTATACATACTGCAGCCTAGTGTTAAATACCCTCCCATAGCTAGCTTTTGAATTTGCTTCCCAGGACTCACTGTGTCATGTTCAGCAGTATTTCACTCTGCAAAGAGCCCTATAGTTTTCCACAGAATATATGGTGTAGTTATGCATGTATCACCCGAAGCAAGTCTATCTTTGGGCCCTATAGTGCCTCTCACGACACAAGCAGTATGGTATTTTTAGAGTGTTAACTGTATAAGGCTCTTCATTGCATCCACAGAGAATTGTGCAACAGGTTATTGCTCCAGCAAAGATGACTTTAACTTAGATTTCATGTAAAGGAAGGACAGTCAATCTAATCTTCAAAGTCATGTTCAAACTGCATACCTTACACTAACACTATCTTCTGCCTTTTCACTTTATTGCTTCACGTGCAACTGTGTCCATAGCTGGAGAAGTTTATATCTACTCCTATTTTCACAGTAGGATTTAGCTTCTCTGGATAAAGGCCATTCAACTTGATAAACTGCATTGGTGTGTGGAACACAGAGGGTTGTATGTGTGTGTTTTGTTTTGTTTTCTCATTTTGTCAGCAATAAAAAAAAAATGGCAATGACTGTTCAGTGAGATCTGTTCCAGTTTGCTTTAATTTCCTTTCTAAATAGCTGTGTTCATAGGAGAAATCTCCACCCTGAGGTACACAGGGTGGAAAAATCCCAGAGGTACTTTTTGGATTCCACAGGCAATCAAAAAATTACAAGTACTCAAAGCGTTGCTTCAGAAGCTCTCGTGTGGAAAGAACCATGGGGCTTGCCGAATCTCACAGCAAAACCTGCCGTCTCAGCAACAATTACTGTAGATGTGCTTACAAACTGACACCAGTGACAATGTCAGTGTGCAGCTGGGATCTTAAATGGAACCTGCTGCTCCACACCAGTTATTCAAGCAGATTCACGGGCAGGAAAAAAGCAAGCAGAGGGGCACAGAAGATGCAACTCTGCGTGTGTGTGTGTGCAGTTCGCATTCAGAAAAGCCAAAGAAAAAAAAAAACCAGAGTCGTGCGCTTAGAAAAGAAATGTATAAAAAGGTGAAGAGGGTGAAAGGATACCACCTGGCACTCAGCAGGAGTTTTGGGACATCAGGAAAGCAGCGGTAGCTGGCAGCCAACACGTGGCCGGGCCAGCAGGCAGCAAACACCTGGGCATTTCTTTGCAAACGGGTCAGCGGGAGCCTGGGACAGAGCAGGGAGCAGGCGGACGGGGCGGCAGCCAGGCTGGAGACCTGGCAGCTGCTTGGGGTCAGCTTGTGGAGAGAGCTCACGACACCGAGCCGCGGGAAGGGCGGTTTGCTTTTCCTCTCTTGCCTTAGGGTTGTTCACGTAGTTTAAGGGGAAAGATGAAACTCGGTTCTCCGAAGGGTCTTTGGTGGGGAAGGGGAAACCGGTGTCACAGGCTAATAAATTTTCCTGCAGTCGTTTTCAACAAGATCTTTAGAAGAAAGCGTACGTGATGGGCATCAGTGCTAAAGAGCTGTCTCAGTTTCAGCACCTCTTGAGCAATACTGGAATGAAATTTCCTTACTCACATTGGTCAGTCATTAAATAGTTCTGGTTTTAAGTACTTAGATCTCCAGGCAAGGAAAGCTAGCACTTAACCCAGTGTAAACTGTCCACAACAGTAATAACATTGCAAACATCCTCCAGTGAGCACTACAACAATGACATATTTTTTCTAATCCCCAGAGGAAAAAATAGAGATTA
The DNA here is from genome assembly GCF_000737465.1 of Haliaeetus leucocephalus. Taxonomy (NCBI): domain Eukaryota; kingdom Metazoa; phylum Chordata; class Aves; order Accipitriformes; family Accipitridae; genus Haliaeetus; species Haliaeetus leucocephalus. The sequence goes on along the minus strand of NW_010972820.1, from coordinate 9,442,507 downwards.
TGGAGCAGCTAATGGCATTCATTATAGCTCCATATACTTTAAGGCACTACACCAACTGGCACTATCTAGAAACTGGCTTTGTATGTCCATCCAGTCCCTGATGAGCCCTGCAGAGCACGGCAGCCAGAGAAAACCAACAAGTACTATTGCGGCAGTATCAACCTCCCCGTTGTGAAGGGGACTAGCCAGGACCAGTGTGCAAATCAAAGAGATTTTAAGGTTTGAGGTTGCACAGCTCATTAAGCTCTTTTAATGAAAATTATATTTTTTCTATGCATTTTACAGACTACAGTCTTTCCCCAAAGAGTTAACCATACAGCTGACCCATTCAATTAAAAAATCTTTCACCGATTTGAGTCATCTGGGATAAAGCTCAATATACATGAAATTAAATCAGTTCTTTCTTTGGAGAGAACAGACAAAACCTCTATACTGATCAGAATCAGAATGTGGTTTTGTGTTTTTATTCATTCTTCCTCTTTTCATTGCTGATACATCACTCTCTATAGAGTGTATTTGCTGCGGGAGAGTAACCTCTTTGCTCCCTGGCAATGACATGCTGCAGGGACTAGCACGTTCCTTGGGTGTATAAGCAGATGGATATTATGTAGGAAAAAAGAAGTGGCACTACCTCTGACCATTACATTGGTGGATTTCCACAGCTAAATCTGCTGTTTGCATTTTAAAGAAAGATTTTTTTTGAATAAATAATTTTAAAAAAAGATTTGTGAAGATAACCCAGTCCAGTGCTTTAATGGAAATCTATTTTCCTCTTAAGAGGAAGAAAACTGAGGGCAAATCACAGGGAAAAAACCAAACTAGCTACATTGAAAGAAAAGTGCTAACAATTACATTGCTAATGGTATTTGTTCCAGAATCAACTGTTGAAATGCTAAAATAATGCATTCCTGCCAGAGTTAGGTTGCATAAATAACAAAACAAAAATAGCTTGTTCAATGGATAGCACATTATCAAATATACAACCTGGAGAAAAGTGTGAAATACATTAAGAAGCAATCTGCAGGTAAAGACTATGATATATATTCATAAAGGGCAAAAGTTAAGATTGTGCAAGCAACCTTGGCTGTTAATTTCTTGACTGGAGTGCTTAGCTTTGCAACCTTTGCATTTTCTTCATTAAGACATTCTAAGTAATTGATCATTTTTATAGTGTTCAGAGGCTCAGATACCATGGAAACAGACTGAAACTATGGGAGTGGTTGTAATATTAGAAGAATTAGCAGTAAGTTGCGGAACAAAGTTGCTGATCAATGCTTAACCCTCCCAGTTCAGTCTCACACTGTGACTTGGCATAATTTGTGGTGTGATTTTTGTCTGCATTCTTATGTAAACCTGTACATGTAACCATCTGCCAGTATGTACACGTACATTTTTTCCACGTAGTGTAATATGTACTTACTCTCAGAAAGCATGCTCTGTCATGTAAATGTACTCACACACTACCACTCACTGAAAATTAAATTGCCAATGAACTGTTTCTCATTAGAGTAGTTTGCTTTGTTCCAGAGGAAATCCAATAGTTATGTGCACTTATCAGTACAGTTCCTCCTTTTTGATGTTATGGCTATATGCATAATGTAGTCCTAATGTTCCAGACCTGCAGCTCAATATCACGATACATTATTAATAAGATACCTTCCTCACTGTGAAATTCTCTGTGAAATTGAGAAACAATGTTTGTTGGAATTTTTGGAGGAAGGAAGAGGAGGGTTTCAGATTGAATTGGCAGGAGTTTGTTGTCCTGGAAATCCTCAAGTTTCAGTTTAAGTGAGAAAATTGCTTCAACCAACTATATTTGCTGCAGGAAGAACACACAAATGCTATGTGGTACAGCTATGCTCAAAGTGCACTGGGTAAATCATAGAATAGAATCATAGAATCATTTAGGTTGGAGAAGACCTTTAAGGCTACTGAGTCCAACTGTAAACCTAACACTGCCAAGTCCCCCACTAAACCATGTCCCTAAGAATCACATCTACATGGCTTTTAAACACCTCCAGGGATGGGGACTCAATCACTTCCCTGGGCAGCCTGTTCCAATGCTTGGGCAGCCTGTTCCAGTGTTTCCGATGCAGAAAGCACCCTTTTATTTGTGTTTTTGTAGTGACTTAGAAATTTTGTAGTCTTAGAAATTCTACTTAGAGCCTGGGAGGTAAGAAAAGACCAAAAATTCTAATTTTCACATCCAAAGAATCCTGTAATGTTATAGATCCAAAGGCTATATAACAATACTACACACGTTTATTCTGAAGCAATTTTTGAAGCTGAAGCTTCTACTCGAATTTGTACTGTAACTAATGAAGGGGAAGCAGATGTTATTATGTTGTTGTCAAGAGAGTGTTTTTGTCAACAAAGTGGGTTAAGACTAATTTTTTACAATAGCAATCACCTTTAACAATAGATGCTTTTTTCTCACTGAACTCTTTTATAACATTTCATACATCTTGTGCTGCAAAGCATAGTCCTACTGAGACTATTCCCACAAGAATTCATCTTAGTAAATTGATCTAACCCTAAAACCATCTCTTAGCTTGGCAATTAATGAAAACAACACATTGTCAAAATGGTTAAAGCAAATTATATATTATAGGAACTTGGAGAAGAAACTGAGGCTTATTTTCTGTTCTTCTAATATAAAACTCAGCAGACTGTAATTCATTTAAAGAAAATGAGACAGGGGATGCCTTTTCGTTCTAGGGCATGCCTGTGCTCATGCACACATGTGCATGTACACACACACCTTCCATGATAGACAGACACTATGTTTTTTCTTATGACATGCCAGTCAGTTTATCAATAAGAAGAAAAAAAAAACAAAAACAAAACACCAAACTGCTGAGTAATAGTTTCTTATCGATCAGCCAGGATGCATTTATAAGGAGTATGCAGCATGCAACATGGCACCTCTGCTGATAGAATGATTTCCTTCTACCATGGGATATATTCCAGGAAACATGAAGCAAGCCAAAGGCCAACTGAATGACACTGATTTTACCTGAAACTTCAAGACAAATATCTAGGTAGTTATTCGTTTTGGGAGAGGAAGAGGTATTTTTTTGGTAGGTTTGCTTTGTCTTGTTAAAAAACCACTTCAGTCTCAAGAATTCCCTCTGAAAGGGAAACCAAAATTCCTTTATTTATGTAAGGAAAACATAACAAGGTTAGACACATGCATACTAAAGCATTGTGAATGCAAAGCTAATCTGCGTGAAACATCAGGAAGGTACTTGAGCAATCCCTCTTAATATATAAGCCCAGCTCATAGTAATACACATTAGCAGCTTTATCAAAAAGGGTGAAACAACATTTGGAGATGCAAAACATCATTTTAAGGTTTTCCAGGTATCATAATGATAGTTTTTCTTTACACTGAATATTCATGATGTATCATAAAACTAATGATAAACATAAAAACTGATGTGAACGTTTGACTAATCTGTTCTTATTTCTTTGGAAGAGCTGTAGTAATTGCCTGGTTTGTAAATTAAACATCTGCTATGGGAATAAACAAAAACATAACTGAGCATATTCAAATAAATGGAATTCACCTTAGTTCCATAAATTTTGTTATATGGGCTCATCAATTTTATGACACCTGAGTGCTGCACCACTATAGAAGGCAGTACCTAATTTTCTTTTAGATATCCTATTTGTAACAATAAATGTTTCTGGTTCTAATAAACTATTGTTCTTACTTAAAGGTTTTGGTTTGCCTTTTTTTTTTTCTCTAAAAGATGGTCGATAAAGCAGCTGACTTATGTAAATTTGGCTTCTATGTTTGTTTATTACCAAACTGTTACCCAGGACCAACAGAATGTCAAAAATAGTCTTTACTTGCACACCAGCCCATTTTAGACACGACATGATTTTCAGTGCACATAAGAAATTCATTTGGCATTTAGAATAGCCCTATTTTCTACCTGCCAAGTTTCAAATGGTAAAAGATTAGGACAAAAGCCGAACAGAAAGACTTTTTTTTTAAAAGCAGAGGCCAAGGGTTTTTTGTTTCCTTTTAAGTAAAAAGGGAAGAAACTGTCTTGGACCAGTTTGTTTTTCAACATTAAGCTGTTAAAAGTAGCATACAATGAGGGGTTAGTTTTGGATTGCAGCCTTTATTACTCAGTGCATAAGCACCAGCGGTAGAAGGCCTGCTTCCCTGATTCTTCCTCTTGTTATCAATTCCAGAGTAGAAAGGCATCGTGGCTGCCTCTTGCATGGCTGCACTGATCAAGTAGGGTATCCTGCTACCCTAACTGTTAGGGTTGTGGAACCAAGTAGGAAGCATTCTACTCAAACACTGAAAATGTTGCAGGCTCCCTTGAGGCTCCCAGGCCAGGGCTACATCCCCAGAGAAAGCAAAGTTTAGTATAAGAGTAAATAGCTGATGCATGTCTGGATTTTTATTCTCCATAAGGTTATGAAGCCCCATAGGCAGGAACTTGAATCAAGAATCTCAGAAAACCTTCTGTTCCTCTGCTTCAGAAGGGTTTTCCACCTTGCTTATGACTGTGCTTGAGTGCCCTACACCCTTGATGTAAGGTAATTTTGGAGCACCAACAACTTCAGCTTTTGCTTCTCAGTGAGGATATTCCTTACTAAATTTGATGTACAGCAAGGATGTGCCAGAATAATTCACCAAAATTGCCTTCAGAAAGGAGAACCTGAAATACAGCACAGAAGCTACTAATCTGAAGAGCTGAAGAGAAGTTCAGCTCAGGGAACACGAGTTGGAATAGTCATCATTCCAGGTACGTTCAGTCAGGGGCACCATACCCTGGAGGTAAGCATAACGATTTTCAAGTCAAAGACAGTTCAGTCTTTCCTCCTGTCAATTCATTTGGACTTGCAGGAATAAGTGGGCCATACAGGTGGGGCTCTGGTCAATACTCCACACTGTAATATAGTGTGGCATTGTGTCACTATGTTCAAGAAGGCACTCAACACTCACTAGAGTAGCAATAAATATTGTGTTTCTTAGGAATTAATGACAAAACTGCCATTGGCTTCAGAAGCCAAACCCTGCATCCTGCAGTTCTACTGTTTTGTTAATGAATGTTAATTGTGTGTCATGCAAAAGAAGGAGCTGAGCCTACTGATACCAAATAAGTGGGCGTGTAGGCAGCAAAAGGGCTATTATAGTTTTTCACTTGCATTTATACCCTAATCAGATATGATTGGTCTTTTTTTTTTTTTTTTTTTGTGAAATTTTAGGAAATAGAGGCCAAACACCGACAAAAGAATCACCCTTTATGGAGCCTAAGAAATTAATCAAACCACTGTTGGACAGCAGAAATGTCGCAGAGGTGCAGTTATCTGTGACTGTTAAAACCATCTTTGCCAAGTGTGAAACTTAGTGGCAGAAATTCAAAACACCATATTCCTTTTGAAGAGTTTTCATCAATAGCTAGGTGACCAGTACCCCTGTATATCCAACATGCTGCACTTTAGAAGCCAAGCCCTCACCATAAGCAGTACATAAAACTTTACATCTCGATTCTACAGATGGATTTAAACATTAAGTGAGCTTTGGGAATAGGGAACGAATGGACTGGCAAGATAAATCTGTGTAATACCTAGTCACTTATAAATAGACATCTGTACCTAACTTGATGCAGTTGAATTCCACTCACGGGTAGTAAGGAGACATAAATTACAAGTCAAATGCTTGGTCATTAAGGTATGCAGTTGTCCAAAACATAGTAATGTGGCAGATACTGAAAAAAAAAAAAGGGCTGGTTCAAAAACATGAAAATCACTCTTTAGGCATTAGGAGACATATAGTGATCATAGTACATGATCATCCTAGACCTTCACATTGCTCTGGGGTTTTAAGTTTAATAGCAACCATTAACTTCAGAGAGGGAATATTTCTTGTTTCCATTCCACTATCCAGAATAGCTATTTCTTAATAATGTAGCTTGTGACAGTGGCAGCAAATATTAGAAAGAAGTTATTCTCATCATTTCTGGGGAAGGCAAAAACCCACTCTCTCTTCCAACAATTTTGAGACTGAACATGCCACAAAATGTAGAGTGGTTTATTGATATGAAGTGTAGACAAGTACTATATACATTTCTTACGAAATCTACCACATATGAAGTGGCAAAGGGCAAAAACACAGGCTAATCCTAGCCCCGCAACAGGTTTCTAATACCACCTACCAACCTCTGTGCGGTGCCTCACTCCTCATCCTCTCCCAGTCTACATGCAAGATGAACATGGCTTATGAAAGCAGTCCTGACCTGCTGCTTCATAGGACAAAACACTCTACATCACCCTAGTACTCTGCGTTATTCTGTAGATACACTCTCAAATGACCTCTGCTGGATGAAATCATAAATTTTGATACATCAAGGCTCTGAGAAAAACAGCCTTTTTTCTCCAAAGTTCCCCAGGTTTTCTGTTTAATAACCACAGCTTCCCTTCCCTTCCCTTCTCTGCTACTGGGACCCATTTGGGTGTTCAGAGATTCATAGGACCGTGGACTTTATCTTCTATGCAGCTGTTGGCCTGAAGCTGCGCATTTTTAGGAAGTCTTAACTCTATTCCACAAGATTTAGTACATGCAAAGAAATGCAGGAAGTATTTGCCCTAAGAAGAGCACTGAAAAGCCGGCCTTACCCAGGGCCAACTGCTATCCTGGGTTTCCAAGAACCCTTAGTCAAAAGACTAAGTCTCTGTCTCACTTCAGTTTCTTGAAAACTCCACTTCACTTCACTTCACTTCCTCACTGGCCCCAGGGCAGAGACTCCTTCAAGAGCTGTTGGTAGCACATCATGACTTCCCCCCGCCGACGCCAACAAATTAAAAAGAGTGTGACTGGGTTGGTGTGGCTCTGAAGTGAGGACTTCCAATCAGCTCCGGATTGATGGTTTGCTTCCTTGGTCGTGCAGCTTTGGAGCGTAGAGTCCACGTAAATGTACCCTGAGGTGTGCTCCTCAGTGCTGCGGGCTCCGTACACTTAGGAACCTGAAACTACAGAATGTGTAAGTACAGGCTTGGATTTTATGGTAGCTTGGAAATAGCATGTTTTATGCTATAATTCTCTGCAGTTTTTCCACATTGTTGATTGCCTGCTTTGGTTTCTCTTGTTATCCTCGCAAAAGTAGTGTCCTGGATGCTGATGGCAGAAAACTTGGCACTACCCTTGGCTGTACTTCTATGGTAGCAAATATTGGAGCTGGTCTGTAATTTGTAATATACAATAACTGCAATAATGGTACAATGCCTGTGGGTAAAGGAGTGGAGGGAACATAATACAGCTAATAACTATTCATTTGATTGTTTTTTAATTTGTTTTTTTCTGAATGTGTACTGTGTGTAATATTTCAACCGTTTCACAACATTTTTGTGAAGGTATTTGTTTATAATTACACGTTTATATCATCTGCCACACTCGGCTTCCTAAAAGGCAGACATAATTTTCCAAAGTTTTCCTCATTTTTAATTCTTTTTCTATCAATTTACTTTTTCTATTTTGAGGTACTTATTTTGTACTAATAAGAAGCAAAGATTATGTACATATTCCTTTAGCCAGACTAACTCTTTGACATTTTAAAATGAGTTATATAAGAACAATGCAGTTTATTTCCACATTTCTTTTTTAAGTTTTTTATACCAGTAGTTTATGTCAGGAATTCTATAGCTCTCCTCTGTACAATAAGAGTATCACTTATGTTGTATTAGAGGGCAGTAGTGGCCCAAAGAATACTAACCAGAGAGGAAGAGAGAGTTTCTTAAGAGTCTTTGCTCAGACTCTCATCTGCAACTAATAGTACAGGACAGCAGGAACTCCCTTAACAGTACAGTGCTTCTGGGACTAAAACTGTTGCCTGACACAAAATGATAATTTATGCCTGTGAGCAGCCACTGGGATGTTTCTAGAATATAAGTGATGGACAGTAATAAGTGAGAATTTGTATCTGGAGCATTACCAGATCTCCACGGTTTGAAGGATTTCAGGTGCCTTATACAGCCCGTCAGGGTAAAGTGATGTAAAGTAGGTCAGGTGCTAGGAGGAGGGAAGTGAGATGGGAAATCATCGGTTGGTACAGACATTAGCACATTGTGATCTCCTCCGCTGCTGTGAAGCTCTAACACAGACTTGATAAAGTCTGCCAAAAATATTTTTCTTCATGTACCTGTCAGTGACTCTGTCTCCTCCCTACAGTTGTTATGTCTGACTGCAACATGTTCTAAATAATAATGAGCCATGTGGGAAAGTGTTAATGCAATTTGTATATGAATGCTAAGTAACATATTTTGTACAATTTTGTATAAGATTGTATATTGATAAACATGAACTGCTACAATAATTGTCTTTTGTAGTGAGGTGTATACACATGGCCATACACCATGCAGATGTATAAAATGCAAATATTCTGTTCACAAAAGATATCTATTGAGCAAGAAAATCTGTCCAATTCCTTTTTTTGATGTGCAATTTTATGTAGCTTATGAGACCATTCTGCTGGCTTTCAGTACTCATTCTGAACTCTTACTAAAGATGGGAATTAAAAATTCAAAATAAGATTTGTTGAAGTATTTTTAGTGTTAATGTTAATTTTCATGCTCCTTTTGTATAGATTCTCGACTTTTTTCAATCTTGAATTCCAAATGAATCTATTTGTTTTTAATTTTCTTTATAGACCTCTGTGTACACACACAAACGCTCATACAACTGCATACATTCATCTTTGAACACAAATTCCACACAGTGAGTGTGATATAAGCATTCCTATATAGGGAATGATTCTTATAAGGAATAAAGGACTGTGGCAAGTAAGTTGATAAATGTAATTCAACACAGAACTCCTCTGCAATTAGTTCCTAAATGCCTCCTACACTGGTTATTTAAGAGCAATCTTCCTCAAACTTAACCTGACAAGTCATATTGTCCCTGTTTAGATACTGAAATATTCATGTTATTTTCTTTTCTTTTTCTTTTACCTCAATGTTAAGGAAACACTTCATTAAGGTGCTCCAAGACCTGATTAGTCTAGTGTGAGAATGTGGAAGTGTGTGTATAAAGAGAAATATCTCCACATGTCCCTGCTTCTAAGTAATTTTGAAATAGACAGAGGTTTGTGGAAAAATGACACATTATAATAAAGACCATTAAATGTATTTATGTGTCTTTTGCAAGAACTGCTGTTAGAGCTTGTCATTTTGTGCAAGATCATTCCAAATAGTCAGCTGCTGTCCTAAACATGGTTTGTCTTATCTGAATTCTTTTTTGTCTCCTTCTGGTGTATATTTTATGAAACTGGGATTTTACTAATCATTTTAGCATGTTACTATTTACATATACCAAGTTGCATACCTATCAGACAAAACAAGAATCTTAATGGAAAAAAAAAAAATTTACTTTCAGGACCATTTCAGGCATACAGCTGACTTGAATTTAGGTAGTTTTGCAGTTTTAAAATTAATTGCCCTTCCCACAGTGATCCTTTCAAGCTCCTCTACCAGATGTACAGAGTAAGATATTCAGTGTAACAGATAAAAGAGTTATTTTACACAAAGAGATGGATGCTTTCCAGATGAGTAAACCTGTCCACTGCAGTGAAAGAAGAACACACATTAGTTTGTGCCATGATGAAGATATCAGAGAACAGTCCAGAAACTCCTGCTGAAGCTGCCGAAAAATGCCTTTCAGGGAAAAAACGACGGTAGTTGGAAAGGAAAAGATAGTAATCCATATATATATACATCCAATATTCATGCATATTCAGAAGATGAAATATTATTGAAAAAAGGGCTTACTCTCAGACTATCTCTCAGCAATCCTCAGACCAACAGGCCGCTGCCTTATCTTTATATTAGATAGCCGCTGTTTAAACCGCTGGAGGAGATGGCAGCAGACCCATCCCCTTTCCTTCCTTCGCCACTCCCAGACACGTTACTGAACATGCTAATGTGTGAGAGTGACGCTCACTCTCTCTCTTTCCCTGTCTCTTGCTTGTAAGGTTTTATCGCCAGATTCAACAGGAGTGGAGAAGAGCACCTCGCCCAACGAAGGTTAGCACTGAGGTTGGCTTCTAACGGGTGGGAGATGTGAACTAATCTCATCGGACACTTTCATCTCCTAGGTGTCTGCTATATAGAAGGGGACATCGCTTCTCCTACATCGACGTTTTAAAACAAGATTCAGGTCTGCTCTGTTTTAGTAAAGAAACTGTATTTCTCTTTCCGTGTGTGTTTTGAACACCAAATCCCAAGGGATAAGATGTCTTTTCATAGCTTTGTTTAGAGCTCCAAAATCCTAGAAGGGCACAGGATTTCAAACACTCCTGTCTCTCCTTTTGGAATCCTCTTTAAAGCCGCAGACTTAGTCTATTGTTAACCTACAGCTAACATAAGGTAAACTACACTTTAATACATTATCTGTCGGGGAAGAAAATGGTGGTGCTGGGCCTTCCCTTGAGCCCAGGGTGAGGTGAGGTCCTGAGGAGGGGGTCCAGATCCCCCTCAGATGTAACGCAGGCAGCTGCAGCATCCAGCTGAAAATGTGCAAGCCTTTATTTCACTCCAGATCACTGAGCCAGTGTTTTTACCATTTGTTCCTGACTGAGAAGGATTTCAGGTATTTAATATCCAGAAATCAGCTTGTGGAAGCATGAGGCATCCCACTTCCTAGCTATAGCCCCGAGACAAAATCATCCAAAGCAAGAAGCTGTATGATATGATCTTCAATTAGAAAAGCCAAAACAACTGTGCCAATAATTGTCTATAGCCAAAAATCATCTTTTAAATACCATTTATAATAGTTCCTTCAATATAGGGTGTGAAATATCATTGGCTCTGCTAGTCTGGGTATCCTACTGTTCCGACAATTTCATTAAACCCTTAATAATCCTTTAAAATGAGCAATGATTAATCTATTCATTTGTAAGCCTTGTTGTTGAACGCAGTGATAGACATCATGTTCTTTCACTGTTAACAAGTGCTAATTCTTGGGCATTGTGACAAGTTTCATTTGTCAGTGTTCCTGCAATTTTCCACAGAGTTACCACTCTTTCCATCAGGGTATCCACATTTGGACTAAGCAATGTTGCCAAAGAAATTCCACACAGTTTTTCACAACTTCTTAATAAAAATAGCCTGTGTTAATATGTTCTGCTATCAAGGTGTATAAACATGATTCAGCATAGTGTTTGAAAGGAAAAGAGGTAAGCAGTTTTGCAAATGAATTTCTCTTTTGGACATCTACCTAATAGCATATGTCTCAATTGTTTGGAAAGCCATTACAATTGTTTCTTGAAACAAAAATCTTCGCTTGATGAAACAGAGAAGAAAATTGTTTGCTAGGGAAGTAAATACATGCTATTATTTTTTCATGAATAAATTCTGCAAAGTTAGTGAAATTAGACAAAAGTTTTAAAGAAAGAATATTCATTTCCCTCTCCCCAGTCTCCTAAACTAATACTTAGAGATGCAATCTCACCTAAAGATAGGTGTGCTATTAATTCTATCTTTTCATATTTCATTTATACAGCAGAATGTCACAAAAATTACATAAAACCAAGACACACAAACACTCCACACCACACCCACCCACACACACCTCCCAGAAAAATAAGAAAAAAGAAAAAAAAAGAACCCAGAAAAGAAAAGAATCGTAGGGCAATTTTCTGGAGGAAAAACTCTAGCTCTCTAGCTGGCTCTCCCCATGTCTTGGCTTGACTTCCAGCAATGCCACTGGCTGCTTCAACACTTGGAGATAAATTGCAGGTTGCTGCTCCTCTGATACATCTGCTCCTCTTTTAGTCTGCAGAAGTCACTCAAGCCTGGTGAAGTGAAGAGGCCTGCATGAGAAGACTGCTACAGATGTATTGATATGTCTACATCAGTCACTCTCCTCAGAGGTGGAGAGAAGGTACGGTCCCCAGTGGCTCTTCTTCAGCAAACACTTCAGGGAGTTTGTAACGCAGAGCAGAAAAGTGATTACCACACGTCTGTAAAGCAGGGCAGAAGAGTCATGTACTACATGCCTGGGCAGAACACCAAAAATACGGTCTAGGAAGAAAGAGTCTTAATCTGTAGGTGCCACTATGGAAGCGCTTTCAGATCTCACACCCAACATGGTGATTCGTTTCTGGTATCAGAATGAAAAGGAGAAACAACGAAGTGGGGTGTGCTTTTCTGCATACCCAACTGAATCTTTTCCTGCAGCTGGAACATTTGTAACTCATTGCTGCAGTGTGAAATTCCTGGTGCCAAATAATGTGTGTACTTTTGTCTCTCATCATGTCTTGAATTCTCCTCTTGAGGATTAATTGCAAGCTGCTGCTTCTCTGATTAGTTCTGTAAGTTTGGTAGGGCCGTGATAATTTCTCAGGTTTGGTGAACTGAGAAGCCTCTTATATATGTATAGGGTTTCTCTCCTTTACCTGACTAGCTCTTTTCATGAAACATTTAATTTCCTCAGAGATCTCTACTCCTGGCCGATATTGGCCAAGATATGTCAAAGTTAGGGGAGGAAAGAAAGATCTATATAAGTACAGATATTGATCAAAGGCGTGACTGTGTGAGCCTGAATTTCCTGAGGAGCCAGGCTAAAAGCCATATAATGGCAAGGTTTCTGAGTTTATGAATTATTATTGCATTTGATAACAGTTATGATGACTAAAATGTCTTTAATTTTTGACTTGCCATGTCCCAGCTGGGCCATGCAAAGCCCTGACACTTTGATGTTCTCTCAAACCATATGTTAATATTTCTCCTGAAGCCATAGGGCTGGTTATTGTGCTTCTGCAAGAGCAGGTTCTCGCTGGTCTGACTGACAGCTATTTGACATTAATGCTTTTCCTGTAACTTTTTATAACTTCATTTGAAATTCTCAAATCACTTTGTTGACGCCAGTTAAACCTTAACAACAGCCTTCTGAAGTAAATACTGTACTTGCAATTTTAAAATGAGAAAGCAAAGAAAAACTAAAGCAATCATCAGAAATTCTGTTCTGGTTATATTTGAGCTGGAGCAAATGATTGTCTGTTGCCTGCCCATGATTACCCAGGCCTCAGATCTGCCAACAAAACTGCACAAGTAGTGCCTAACCTAGTTCTGTCAGAGTAATCACAGCTACCTTACACACTTATAATAGGGCTTCCTAACCCGCATTACTTTGATGGGACTGGATTTATGGCATAATTACATGGACGGTTATTCCAGAATAGCTGAGGGGAAGGTAACCTCTGGCAGGGAGTCAATGTTAAACCCTCGTAGGTAGAAAGGGAATGTTAGCCTCTTAAATTGCCTGAGTTGCAATGAAGCAGTGTGTCTGACCACAGCCTCGGCTCCCTGAGAGCAATAATCCACAAGGCCATGATTTAGGTACACTGATAGATTAATTGGGTGTACTGTTCATTTGATATATGTATATATGTCTTTCAAGTACCTTTTTACATTTTGTGAGAGAGTTGACACACTTAAATGGACAGACAACCTCTTCTTTAATCGAAGCTGTGTCTGGAAAGGAAGGAAGGATTCTGAAGGCTCTGCTAGAATCTCTAGCATCTCTAGAAATCTCATTCACCCAAAGCTGAGGAGTATTGTGGAATGAAAAAGGGAAGACATGACTACTAGCAGCTTTAGTTTGTATAAATGTTTCAGAAAATAACAATTGCAGAGTCTAAGTCAACATAAGATACTCCAAAATCTTTTTGCATAGCAGATAGCGTAACACACAAATAAACATAATAACTGCTACAGCTTTAAGCTGCTAATCAAAATAAATTCTCAGAGTAACACAATTAGAAGCTCTCATGACATGAGACTGGTTAGCACAATCTGACATTTAGAAGAATAACCATTTAGTTATCTTTGTGTTTCACTGTAAAAGCTGCCAAGTTTAGGCCATGTTGTGATCCAGTTAGTCATGCTGATTAATACCATTCTGTGAGCATAATGCCATTGATTAACTAGGATGACTCACTGAATAAAGTCCTATTCAATATAAGTAACAAAGCAGAATCTGACCCTTTCAGAAAAAAGTATTCTATTTAAAGAGCTCATAGGTGTATCCTCTTTGGGAATTATATCATCAAGTTCATGCTGGCCTGCCATCCACCTACACTGGCTGTATAAAAGGGATATAATTTTGTTTAAAGGTTTTTTTCAATTTAATGTCTGAACATTAGAGAAAGAGAAACAGCAGCTAAAGCAGGCATTTTTTAGTATTTCAATAAAATAAGCATACAAGTAATATATGAACCAATAAGTACAATATTGAAACAAACAAACAAACAAACAAATCAAAACTCAGTAAAAGCCAGAAAACTAAGATTTAATACTTCATCTATTGACTTTTTAAAGGATAATACATTCACAAAAGAATCTGTTTAAAAGAAATAATTGACTAAGTGAACATAGTGGGGAAAATCCCTATTTTAAAAATACTGACTTTATTTATAGGTTTTGTTATATGGTACGAATATTCATGGGGTCCTAAAATGCTACACTTCAAGAAACTGCTTATTTCTTTGTCTCTTGGCTTCTGAATGAAAATCTGACATACATAGCAAAATATTTGTTTAAAACATCAATTTATTTGCTGTACAGGCTTCCTTGTGCTTATCTATCTCTAATTATACTTCTGCTGAAGTTGCCATATTATCATAATAGAAAACTCATTAGTTACTTGTGTACTATTATCTTCCCGTAATCTGTCTCTTCTTGAGTTACCGTATACATTATGCTTTATTTCTCTCCTGCACTCGCAATAGGCTTTTCCTGCAGTACTTCATAGGCTGAAGATACATAATATTATTATTTCATTGAACACTATGATACTTCAGCGATGAATAACAAGGCAGTATCTGGCTCCTCAGTGTATGCTAGTCTGAGCTTTTTTCTATACCCTGTCATGCCAGCAATGTGCTGAGATTAGATCTAACTGTACAGACCTACCCAAGGTCTTCTACCATTGATGTGCAGATTGTCAGCGAGGCCTTCAGTGGTAGGTTCTTGTGTGAGCGTGCATGTCTGCATGAGCACACAGCATTCCCCAGCCCAAAACCTGGAGCACTAGAGCTGCACTTGTTCCCTATAGCACTCATTCAGTAGCCTTGCTTTCACCAGTTATTTAAAGGAACTCTCTGTTAGCAAGAATTAGCAAAAATAATACTAGTATTATTTTCTAGTACTTTTTTCACCTCAAATTAAGTCAATATGAAGTCAATTCTGTTTAGGCTCTGCCCTGCCATGCAAGTTGTCTACTCTCACCTGAGTTACTGTTCATGCACAGAACTGCAGTGTTCCCACCATGGATGACAGCCCGATGGTTTGTGAGTGGCGTGCCATAAACCAGAGAACATCAAAACTTCAGGCATGCTGCAAGCACATGATGGATTACCCAAAGTTTGTTTCCTGGACAGCTATGTCATCCTCGAAGTTGGCAGCAGGCTGTCGCTGCCATTCGTAAGGGCAAGCTGTCATATGCCTTTGGCTGACCAAGTTGCAGGGCTTTTCCTGGAGCAAGGTCTTGGCAGTCCCAGGATGCGCTCGAGCAGAGCTCCACCGCTATCGTTTCTGCTCTGATACGGGTCTTTTGACCTGCTGTTCAGATTTCTACCAGGGCCAGGAGGTTTTGGATCACAGCTTCGCGAACTGTTTGCTGCTTCTGCCTCTCTCTTCAGATAAAAATTGGAAATAGACAATAGCGAAGATCAGTGTGTTTAGACAAGTGTTGAAGATTAATAATATGCACTGCCGGGGAACCTCATGAGACCTGCAGACTGATATTTAATAGTATGACTTCCACGTTGTTCATACAAGAAATATAAGTTCAAAGGGAGAGCCTGTCTATTATATTTAGATGACAAT
Source organism: Haliaeetus leucocephalus (assembly GCF_000737465.1). NCBI lineage: Eukaryota > Metazoa > Chordata > Aves > Accipitriformes > Accipitridae > Haliaeetus > Haliaeetus leucocephalus. The sequence continues at coordinate 9,426,661 of NW_010972820.1, read as the reverse complement.
CTCTTCCAGTAAAATGTGGGGACAAAAATAGGAGCCTGTCTCAGTTTTGGGTTCCAGTTCATATTGGTGCATGTGGGTAGTGGTGCCTATCTTTTGTGGAGGAGCAGGGTGGTTGGAAATCTAGCTCAGGCAAATACATATCCATTGCTGCAGAAAAGCATGGACACAAACTAGCTCGTGAGATTAGAGTGAGGCTATCCACAGTATTTCAAAGTTGTCTTGAGGATGTCTTTTATCATAAAGGCACTTTTGTTGTTTTAGAAGGAAAGATTGAAAGAAAACATGGAATTTGTAAGTACTTTTTTTATGTTGTGGTTTTTCAACAGAGTAGGGATATAATGTTTCTCCAACTTTACCAAGGTGACATAGCAAGTTAGTAATTGAGTCAAAGCTAATTCTCCATTATTTGGCTAAAAGAAGTCTGTCTCTTCATAGATTAATATTAGACTACCAAATTACAATCAGAGAATATGAAAAAGAAAGACTCTTTCATTCTATCTTGAATTTATTCATTATATAGCAGACATTTCTTCTAGTGATAATGATTAGCCTTCAAAATGTAAAGCGTATGCATTTCAAAGACAATTAATTTTGATTCAGTACTGCTCAACCAGGTAAAGTGAAGGATATGTGCTGCAGAGTGCATTTTTTTTTAATAGAAAACTTTAACTCCAAAAGGTTTTATTTGGCTTCAGTAGTCTAAGCACATCAATATCATTTCAAGGACACGGAACATGCATCTGACTTTGAGGCTTCCAAATAGAATTAGAAAATTTTCAGCCCCTTTTCTGGCTATTAAAGGCAGATGTCTTCTTTTCTCTTTACCTGTCCATACCAGGGATATGAAAAATAATGATTAAAAAAACCCTCAAAATATTGTTTCAAGTTTTTAAAACTCTATAAAGGACCATTTCTGCCCTCTCACATGTGAAAACTTCTTAAATGGAATGTATTTTAAAAGGGAAAATTATCCTGTATTCTAGACAGACACAGATAACACAGATATTGAAAAAAATGTGATTTTTAGTCATGTGAACCAAGAGTTCTACTAGTTCACCACAGAGACCTTTGGAAAGAAGACCTTGCTGTCCAAAATTAGAAATAATTAACTGGAGTATCTTCAGTTAAAATCTGGCCCACAGAATTCTACATTTCAGCCATTCTCACTGGTGACACAGAGTTACATCTTTGAAGCACTGAAAGCATATTCTCTCCCTCAAGTCTCCCCCTCTTGGATTAACATTTGGTAATGGGCAGCAAAACCTTTAATGTCCACCTGTGATGCCTGTACACAGCTGTTTAGGGTGGTCATGGAAATTGTATAGCATTTCCAACAGTTGCCTAATTGTCAGTGCAGCAATCTGACAAAATCTAGCCCTCTGCATAAAAGATAAACCCTACTCCCTTAGGAATGTCTAATTCTTCAGGTAATTTTTCTGCAATTTTTTACTATCTTACTAAGTAAAATCATAACCAGATGTAATATTTAACCAGATGTAATGTTTCAGATTAAATAACATATTTCTACCACTCTGTATTTACTCAACACTTTAACTCAGAACACATGCCTGGAAGATTTACAGAAAAAAAAACAAGAGAGACAGCGTGTGACATCTTGTTGTGGTTTAAACCCAGCCAGCAACTAAGCACCACGCAGCTGCTTGCTCATTTCCCCCCCCACCCCTGCAGTGGGATTTTGGAGAGAATCAGGAAAGAAAAAAAATTAAACTCGTGGGTTGAGATAAGAACAGGTTAATAGAACAGAAAGGAAGAAACTCATAATGATAATAACAATAATAAAATGACAATAATAATAATAAAAGGATTGGAATATACAAAACAAGTGATGCACAGTGCAATTGCTCACCACTTGCTGACCAACGCCCAGTTAGTTCCCGAGTAGCAGTCTGCCCCTCAAGGCCAACTGCCCCCAGTTTATATACTGGGCTTGATGTCACATGGTATGGAATACCCCTTTGGCCAGTTTGGGTCAGCTGCCCTGGCTGTGTCCCCTCCCAACTTCTTGTGCCCCTCCAGCCTTCTTGCTGCCTGGGCATGAGAAGCTGAAAAATCCTTGACTTTTAGTCTAAACACCACTTAGCAACAACTGAAAATATCAGTGTGTTATCAGCATTCTTATACTGAATCCAAAACATAGCACTGTACCAGCTACTAGGAAGAAAATTAACTCTATCCCAACCAAAATCAAGACATACCTTAATTGCAATCAGGATATAAGTCAAAGGTGGTGAGTTTAGGGCTGAAACATAAAGTTCTAGAAAATTCATATAAATTCATATTTTCCTCAGACTAGTTCTTAAAACTGCTACTTTGCTCCATTCTTGAAAATGTTTGCAGAAGTTTTAACTATGGGTACATTATGTCAATTTATCTTCAAAACCTTTGAAGAGCATTGAGTTTACTGAAAAATTATTAAACTCTGAGTGTATTTTGGTTGAATTTACCAACTGTTTGAAACTCTTGATTTAGATTAATTTTCATTTTATTTATGAATTCAGAAACATAACAAATGCATGAAAATAGGTCACATTTATTTCTTTAAATATTTTTCTATAGCTGAACCTAATACTTCTACTTGAAAGACCATTATTTTAGAGATTGATGATATGAAAAAGCACAGCTAGAAAGAAGTGCTAATCAAAAGGAAAGCACTGCCTTTACAGTTAAGGCTATATAGTCTCTAAATATGTATTAAGAAGTCTAATTTAAAGAAAAAAAACCCTCTGAGATATTTGTAACTTAACTTCTGAAAGGATTTATAGCTGCTCACATTTCTGCAAAAAACAAGACATTTCTGTGTATGTTAGGAATTTAACTTTTCTAAGTCAGATTTAAAATGTTTCAATCTAAAGCCATGATTTTTAATTCATATTTCAGTTTTCCAGACTACGATTCCAGCTCCTTAGCCTTCAGCACTGAAGTCCTACCAAAACATTTGCAAATCACACTGAGGTATGTTGTTCAGGGAGGTAGACTCAGTGATGGAAAATGAGAAACTAGACAGCGAAGGGAAAGTATAAGGATGCTCTGCAAACTGCAACATGGAAATAGGTGTCCTTGCTGGACATTCCATAGCTGGAAAAAAAGGGAATAGATTGAAGTTAAATTCAAGAGCAGGACTAGGAATTTAATGTCATAAAATAAAAACAAACAACCAAACAACCAAACCAAAAAAAAACAAATCGAACCAAACCAAAAAAAAACAACAAAACACCAACTAGATTAAACAGAACTATTGCAAGCCTTTGCAGCACACCTCTGAACTTCTGGTTGATGGTAGATCTTGGAAGAGAATAGATGCCAAAAAATATCATGTACTTTGAAGTCTTACAGTTCTGACTACCACTCTTCCTGGAGCCCCAGAAAAAGTTTGTATACAACCTTGACTATCACATACAGTTTGTAAATGGTTTATACTTTGCAAGTTATAAGAAATCAATTACTTTGACTAAAGATTATTTCTCAGTTCCAGCAGAGGACTTGCAACAGAATTGCTGGATAAGATCAGATTGCACATTGAGTAATCTAAATTCAGTAATGGCTGAGCAGTATGATCTAGCTTGCTTTAATTAATTAACCCCTCAAAAATTGCAGCATAGAACATCCAGTTGAGAGAGCAATTAATGTCTACAACAAATTATGTCAACATTCTGTTATGTTTTATTCATATACAACTTCACATAATGTAATTAGAGAATAAGGGCTTCTAGTTCTGCCGTTATTTACACCCTGCACCCTGCACACTTCATTGACTAATTTGAACAAAAAAAATGAACATCTAAGACTTTCTTATTTCAGTTACCTGAAGTTGATGTTCTGCTGCCTACAGCTTATATGCACATATGGGAAGAAGTGTCAGACACCCTACAGCATGGTATGGCATGTTGAATAAAAAACAGAGAAAACACAAGAAAGGTTAACTTGCTGTGAAATAGAAACACACTAATCTTTATAAACTGGAAATATTCAAAGAAAAAACACATGAGAGAAAATGAAGAGCTTCTCATTTTTAAATTGGAATTATGACATGCAATTCAGATTTCCAGGTTTACTTAACCTTGTGACCTTTGCCAGTTGAACCCAATCATTAAACTGACTGTTTCATCCACTAAGCGAGTAGCCAAAACAGAGATTTCAGCTGACAGCTTGACATATTTTGCCATCCCTTTAACTAGTGCTGACAATTTGTGATTGGTAATAATCATTATTACTATGAATATCACAGCAGCTCCTATGAGCTTCATCCAAAAACTCCATTACAGGAAGAACAGTAACAGTACAGTGTCAAATCTAACCCTTCTCCCAAGGGCTTGGAGGATAACTGGTCAAGATCTTTTGAGCAAATAAGTAGTATTTCTGTGATGAAGAATACACTTATTAAATGTATTAAATGATTTGCCAAAGATCATACTGTTAACTCACACATTCTTGATCACTTAGGTGAAAAATAGCATATTTAACAATGTTCTTGAGTACAAGTCATATTTATGAAGCACCCTAACTATAAACATGAAAAATCCTCGCTTGATTTGCATTTGCATTTCTATTTTTTATGGGTCTTGGTAAGCATGGAAAGTGAGCATTAGCCAGTCAAAACAGGAGTATTCAGAGGAAAAATGTACAGCATATAACCAGGGAGACCTTATTGCAGCTTATCAATACTTAAAGGAGGCTTATAAGAAAGATGGGGACAAATCTTTTAGTAGGGTCTATTGTGACAGGACAAGGGGTAATGGTTTTAAACTAAAAGAGAGTAGATTTAGACTAGATATAAGGAAGAAATTTTCTACAATGAGGGCAGTGAAACACGGGAACAAGTTGCCCCAAGAGGTGGTTGATGCCCCATCCCTGGAAACATTCAAGGTCAGGTTGGACGGGCTCTGAGCAACCTGATCTAGTTGAAGATGTCCCTGCTCATTGCAGGGGGGTTGGACTAGATGACCTTTAAAGGTCCCTTCCAACCCAAAAATATTCACTGATTCTGTGATTCTATGTTATACATTATAAATTACTCTAAGTTTTGATATGTTAATTTAGTTTGTATAGTATGGGATTAAGGACATATAAGAACTATTAAACTCGCATATCTTTGTTGATTGCATTTGGATGTCTCCAGGTTTTTTAATCCTAATTATGATATGGATTGACATACACTTTAATCTGGTCCAATGTTTAACATCTACTTGATTACTGTTGCTTTACTCAGAACCTTTTTAAGCCAATGATTGTCTTTTTCGAAGCTGTACCTGTCTAGTGTGTCCCTGGTTCATGAGACACCTCTATCACTATGGTAGGACACACAATAGATAACCCTCCTGTTATGATTTTTCCCTATATTCAAGATGTTATTCATTCTCTGTCCGAGTTCAACCAAGCTCCAAGAATTCTCCTCGTACATTAACATTGGAGATATTGCAGATGCTTAATATGAATTATGTGGGGATTTGCTAATCTTTCCTCCAACAAGAATAACATTGAAAGCAGAAAGGTGGGCAGTGTGTCAATCTGTAGTGTAAGGACCATGATCTCTTCACAAGAAAAAGTCCTGGGTTGCTTTTGGACCTCAGAAATGCATCACAAGTGGATGGGTTAAGGAGAAAAGAAAAGAAAAGAAAAGAAAAGAAAAGAAAAGAAAAGAAAAGAAAAGAAAAGAAAAGAAAAGAAAAGAAAAGAAAAGAAAAGAAAAGAAAAAAGGGGTTATTGACCATAAGATGAAAAGAAGGAACAGATGAGACTCCAAAACCAAGTACATACAAAATCTGTAAACTGTAGAACCAGCAAAGGCTTGACTCTTACGAAGTTGTACCTTAATTTGGATTCTCTGGTATATAAAAAAAGGCAATTGCAACTGAGGTCTCTCCTTTAATTAGGACCTTTATGATATGTTGCTCTGGTATGGATTGTGTGGTAACTACGAACTGGAACCCATGCAATACTCTTTCTCTTAGCACGTGTACAACTGGTTTCTCTCTCCTGTACGCAGCTGGCTAGTTACAAGACCAAAGTCTCTTTGAAATGTGTACTTTCTTTTAAATGTGATTGATCTTAGCTAATGGATTCAAAAATTGTCTGGAGTCAGGATAGGGGTAGGCAAGATGGACAGATGGTCATAAGCACATATACAGACTAATTACAGAAACCATGCTGTCTTAACAAACTGGGTTAACCCCCAGAAAAAGTAGATGTAGCTAAGGATCGCTTTTAACTCAGATCAGTGATATAGTATGTCCTTTAGACCTTATTAATAAACTACAGGTTTGGTCAATTTATGCTTAACAGTAGTATTCTTGTACTATCCTAGTATTGAAGATACCTATACCTAGATTGAAAATACAGAATCTCTTATAATTATCTTTGTAGCATACAGGGAGTTTCTCATACCATTATACAAAGCTGGTTTTCAACAAATAACTCAACCCTAAAGCTAAGTTATATTATTTTGCTGACCAGAAGATTCCCACCCTCTCCCATTAAAATTACATGTGGTTCTGTGATGAATATTCAAAATTATTGTATCAAAAGCTGCTATAGCAGCTTTTAGTGGGTACTTCCTAAGTGTTCTTTTGAAAATGATGCCATGCACGTCTGAAATAAAGAAGAAATTGAAAGTAAAAAATAAAAATTCTGGTAAGAATACTGAGAAAAACATAATGTCCTGTAAATAGCTGCATGAAAATAACTTTACTGTAGACTCTTGTATGTTTTGTCTCCATGTGTTCAACTCTCTCATATTTTTTTTCAAGATGATTAGTAATCTGATTTTTCTTCCAAATTCAAATTAAATTCCCTCCCTACCTTCTGTTGAACAGAACTTCATCTTTGTAGTGACTTTCAAAGCCACAGGATAGTCCTAAAGTAATTGAAATTTCTGGTTCTGCTGTTAAAATGAGAGAAAAAAAATCTGATGTGCTTTGAACTCTAACTTGGGGGTTTATGTCCTTTCTGCTCCATAAATCAACAACCTGGACTTCTGTGATTTGAACTGTATTTCCAAATCTCACTGACTATCCTACATTATGTAAATAACTTTATAAAGTACAAGGACTGCTACGCAAAAAAGAAAAACAGAAATTTAGCTCTTTGATTGATTGCACTTTCCAGATCTCCAGAGGGCTTGATAGGGGTTTCTGAGATGTTCTAAATGGTAGCTAAAATCAAAGACCCCCCCCTACCTAATAGTGTGGATCACAGCAGAAAATCCATTTGCCTTGTTTTCTCCAAAGTCATTTATTCATCAAGTTTCCTCCCTGCAGGACAAAGGACATCCAGTACCAGAGGACCTCACTAATGCCTAGCCAATCCATATGCTGGCTATTCTCTTCCCTGCATCATTTTAAGTCTGTGCTACAAATGAAAATACAGATTATGTTGTCCCTCTTTACAGGAAGGGCATTTCTTTTAGCTTAACACACTCTCAGACTTGAAAGTGTTTCTTCTCGTTCTCTTTCAGTTCCACACTGTCTGCCTTTTTTTTTTTTCAGATTTATTGCAGTTTGGTGAACAAAACTGGACTACAGTTATGAGGCTTTTCCAATGCAGACTGTATTGGCTGTTGGCTGTAAGGTCAGACTGTATTTTTATTTGCATATCTATCTTTTCTTGATAATAGAATTTTTTTATTGATGAGTATTCACTTTATGATCTAGTATATCCAGTATATCTCCCAGGCTTTTGGGGATGAATTTTGCCCTGATTCACCTTTAGTAAAATCTGCAAACTGAATGGCAGCATCTCCTCCCAACAACTAACATTCTTTTTTTTGCTAAAAAGCACAACTAATATAATTTTAACATGTCATAAAAATGGGCTGAACTTTCTTTTGCAAATCCCACAGCTCAATAATGAGGGAGAATGAGAACCTTGTTTAATAATTTTAATAATGCTCTAACTGCTTCCTCTGCATTTATGTTTCCTTAGTACAAATTTTAATAGCATTTCTTTTCCATGGAGCTAAACAGGTGAAAGTTTCTCTATTCAAGACCTGAGAACTGATTTAATAGTTTGTTGTTGGTCAGTGATGACATCCTGTGACATATTTGATTCTTTAGAAATATTCATTATCCTCAAATTAATTCAAAAGGTCCCCAGCCATCAAGAGTTTGCAACATGAGCCTAAGAGTTGAGGAAATAAGGGAAATATGAGGTAAAAATTATAAATTTATTTGATTCACACAAGTATAATCACAACATAGCAGTTACTTACCCTGTTTATAGACCTTACAGGAGAGAAGATTTTTAGCCTGACATCTGAAGGTGATTAATGCAGTGACACAGCAGAGTCTTAGAAGGAGTTGCTCCGGTATATCAGTTATATCATGGAAGAAAGAACACAGATATTTGAAGGAAAATTGGCTTGATGGCTGATGCAGGCTGGCATTTCCTGGCACATTCAACTTGATGACTCAGTGGCAAATAAAAGATGGGAGATACGATGGGTTTATAATTAAGGTCTTTAAGAGAGAAGACCAGTAGTTTATAATTACAAGTTTGAATGTACCATTTGTTTCTTCTGAATACTAATGGACCTTTTAAATTTGCTTTCTACAAAAAACAAGCTAGTGCAATTCCATTCCCCAAATATCTGCAGGATGCAAACAAACAAGTGTTACAAGTACGGCCAAAGCAAATTTATGGAAAATTGTGTGTTGCATAGAAATTTGTTGTACTATACTTTCAGGCCTTCATTTGAACCTGTACTTTCAGTGTCTCTTTGAGTGAATCTCTTGCAATTTTATAGTTATTTCCTGGCTCTGCAGACTATTTTTCTTCTAAAGTGAAGTAAATAATAGTAGATTCTGGATCACCTCATATTTTGTCATCCTCTACCTGCAGTCCTAAAGCATCTATACCTTATAATCTATTCCTTTAGGATGCTTCAGAAAAAATATTCTCTCTGTGTCATCTTCTTCAGTGTATCTCAGTCCAACACAGAGGTTCAGATTTCTTCCTACTAGTATTCACATCTGAGTTTGACATGAGACAAAGATATTTTGGGGCTTTTCCCATGTTAAATCAAATGTGGAAACCGGCACTTGTATATTAAGGGGTGGTGTGAGATGTGGGAAACTGGATATCCTAGGGTATCTCAAATAGTATATGGCCAATTGAACTACGTCCCTAATCAATGCAGACAATGAAGGATAGAGACCGATTAAAGTCACCCTAAGACAGACACCTATCTACTCAGCTGAATTGCTGTTTAGACTCCGTTGTCTGCATTGATGAGCTTTCTACCTAGAAGCAGAAACCTACAGTAGGAGGGTTTCTTAGTCGTCAAATGCATTCTGCCTGAGAAGATATTTTGGCCTAGTGAAAGTAAAACTCTAAGGTTTTCTTTGCCCTCTTCCTATGTCTGCAACCGCCCCCTCCTTAGATCTCCCTTCCCGCACCCTTGGCCCCTTCAGTGCCAAAGCCCTGAAGCAAGAGGGAGAGGTAGATGTCCCTTTTCCCCTCAGGGTCCCTTTTGCTTCAATTCAGCCCTTCCAGCACCCTTGCTTATAGCAGCTCCTTCTTGCTTGGTTTCTCACTGATATAAACCTGACCATCTACAAGAAGATTTCTGTGGTTTTATCATTGGGATAATTGCAGTGGTGTAAGAAACCCTGATAGATACATGGATGTCTGATAAATACTTTGTGAAACCCATGAAAAAACAAAAACAGCATTTCCAACGTGTTTAGCATTCCTTGAGGTGATTGATAATCTGATATTTCCCCCCCTAAAAAATTTCAAAATTAAATCTCCCACCTTCTGTCAAACAGGACTTAATCTTTACAGTGACTTTCAAAGCTGCGGGGTAGTCTTTGTAAATTAATTTCCTTGTTACATGATAAAAATTACACTGCAGTTCTAAAACCTAATTTAGGGTGTATGGACTTCAGCTCCATAAATCATCAGCATGTCCTTCAGCTGAAATGTGCTCACCACTTCTCACAGGCTGTAATATATTACATAACTACATAAAATATAAGGTGCAGGAACAGACTCTCTTAAAAATCAAATTCAAGACAGAGCTTATATATACATATAAAAATCCATTTTATTGGGATAATACTATGATATAAAACTTGAAATTGAATTAAAATGACTTATGCTTTCAGATCCTCTTTAGAGGTTAAGTTCAGTCAACATGAGAGAGACTTTTTAGCCTATATAAATGCCACAGTACATGAATACACATCTTTGAAATTGCTTTCTTTTAACTCTTGCTAGTTACAAAGACTTATTGTCCCTTGTCTACCTCACTATTCCCTTTCAAAACTGGGGTACAACAGAACCAAAAGTACTGACCGTTTATCATGATTTATAAATATTAACATCCTTGCACAGGATTTCCTTCACGGAGGACAAAAGCTACCTTTGGAGAAGTCCTTTTCCCCAGTGCCTCACCACTGAGGCATCAAGACATTGACAGCCAGTTCCAGGGATATGTGTCTGGGTAAAGAATCTGTGCTCTGCAAGCTGCACAGTAGTGAGATGGCTGCAACTCATTATCTATCTATCTAGTAAAACAACATGTTTCTTCTTAAAGATGTGCTTCTTTCTCAGCTTCTCATTGGTTTGTGTAATGTAACTGTTAGAAATAATGGGAAGTCCTGGCTTGCAGTCTGAAAATCAGGTTCAATACCTTTTTTGTTCACGACCCCTTCCTTACAGCAACTATTTGTTTGTTCTTGTTTTTATCCTTCCATGCTACAGAGTCAATCTTTCACTGGTTCTTTTACGCTTTGTTATTCTTAGCTTAGTGCTTTTTCCCTTTTGATACATTTTATGAGACTGCTGGAATCACTTGCATTAATTTGCAAGTGTTTGTAAGTGTTTCTGCTCCAAAGGTGACTTTTCTGCAGGTACACACCTTGCAGTTCTAGACTGTGAACAGAATCCATCTGCCTGGGACCGCATTCTGCTAGATGAAGATTATCTCTGCCGTTATTTGGAGCAATGCCTGAGTACATTTGGTATATGTTCAGGGTCTCAAATGAGAACATGTATCTTTAAATGGATAAAACTAGTCAGTAAGCTTTGAGATGTGTGCCAGATGGAGGAACCACAATGGTTGTGGTGCAATAGCTATTTAATGTAACAATAAAACGTGGTAAGGAAATTGGTACACCTGCAAAATTCAAATACCACCAAGCTAATGCCAACTGAGCCTTGGTACAGTACAGGCACACGAGGCCAAGGGTCACCCTGGAGTCATAAGCCCCTGGAGACAAACACAGCTTATTAACTCACCAAATACAGTTGTCTGAAATCCAGAGGCAAGTTAGACTCTCTGCATGTCACTATGGTGTGTGCAAGCACCAGGATCTCTGCAGTCCAGTGTAGTACAGGCATGCTCTCAACGCATGTTTAGACTGCTTCTGTTTGTGTTCTTTCTCTAGCAGTATTCTTTTACATAAGTAAGCACTACTTCACTTTTTTTGTTATTCCACTTAATCACTTGTCACAGCTCCAAGAGTGAATTCTACTACAAGATCCAAATCCAAGCATATATTTTGGGAAAATACAGTCTATGAAATGCATCTAAAAATGGAAGAAATTTAAAACCACTGCTCTGATATAAGAGGAAGCCTTCTATTTTAAATAAATACTTGTAGGGAGACTGAAAGAAGGTTCTCTAGTGCTATTTGCTATATAGTCTAACTGCAAAATCACTATGCTTGGAATAGATGCCTTGTGTCTTCAAGCCACTGAGTTGCTTGGGGTTTTTTAATTTAAACACCTATATTACAAGAGTCTGCAAATAAAAATTTTCTTATATACTGTGTTCTCAGGTAATCTTCTTGTCCCTATTTCCTATTACTTCTATGTGCTAAGATAGGAGTGTAATGTAATTTTGGTATCGAAATTCCCTTTGCAGTCAATAGAGGGAGACAAGCACTTTATAAGGGCATTTCATCTCATTCTCAAAATCAGAATCCCACTCTGCAATTCAGAGACATAGGGTAGAGTTCCTTTGGCCAGAAGTTGGCATCTATGTTGTACATAGAATCATAGAATCACACACCCCCGTCTGATCTAGTTGTCTAAATTCTCTGCATTATCTGTGGTAAAAAATAGGTACTTCCATTCATCCCAAAGTAGATTCCAAATAAGACAGATAAGCTGGGTGTTAAAGTTATATTTCTTCTCTCTTGACTGTAAAGGGAGATGCAGGGCACCTGCCTTAGGTGTATAAGTCAGAGATACCCGACACTAGCACCTTCTATATTGATTACTGAGATTGCTTCATCTCTTAACTGAGCCTAAGCTCCTATCCTTGACATTTCAGCTGAGCTAAATCCAAAATGTAGGTGAGATAAATCTAGGCTTGTGTGCTCCCCCATCTGTGCCTCATATTTACAGATGCTTATCTATTTAATTATTGCTTCTAATTCTTGTTGAGCACCTGTTTGATTCCTAAATTGAAATTCTGTGTTCATATTAAAAGTTCTAAAAATACAGGTGTTTCCAATAATTTAGGTAACAGTCTAATATCTAGCTATGAATGTAGTTTATACAGTACTTTACACAGGGATCTCTCTCCTTTCTTTGTACCTAACGGTTCTAGCGGCCAGTTTTGCTTCATCCTCCCTGCTCCAAAAACAACACATTTTCACATCCTTTTCACACCTTTCCATTAGACAGAAAGCATGTCTTCCCTAAATATTTGTGTGATGTATGTATTCCTTCTGAACTGTATAGCACTGGAAAAAACCCCACGGTTTTCTTTTCTCTCCCTTAGATGGTGTTAATTAATGAATGTCACATGGTTCTCCAGTGTGGCTTACATCATTACTGTCTTTTTTGGTTCCTTTGTAAAGTTCGTACAGTGTGTAAACAATTAAATCAAATCCAGCACATCTAGTAATGAATCACCTAATGCAAGGGGGTGTCATGGTTTAATCCCAGCCAGCAACTAAGCACCACGCAGCCGCTCACTCACTTCCCCCCACCCAGTGGGATGGGAGCGAAAATCAGCAGGAAAAAGGTAAAACTCATGGGTTGCGATAAGAACAGTTTAATAGAACAGAAAGGAAGAAACTCATAATGATAATAACAATAATAAAATGACAATAATAATAATAATAAAAGGATTGGAATATACAAAACAAGTGATGCACAGTGCAATTGTTCACCACTCGCTGACAGATGCCCAGTTAATTCCTGAGAACCTGTCTGCCCCCCAGGCCAACTCCCCCCAGTTTATATACTGGGCATGACATCACATGGTCTGGAATACCCCTTTAGCCAGTTTGGGTCAGCTGCCCTGGCTATGTCCTGTGCCAACTTCTTGTGCCCTTCCAGCCTTCTTGCTGGCTGGGCATGAGAAGCTGAAAAATCCTTGACTTTAGACTAAACACTACTTAGCAACAACTGAAAACATCAGTGTGTTATCAACATTCTTCTCATACTAAATCCAAAACATAGGACTATAGCAGCTACCAGAAAGAAAATTAACTCTATCCCAGCCAAAACCAGAACCGGGTGTTTGGAGGTGGGGGAGAAGATGTGTTTTATTGCAGCAGCTCTGTTTTATATTACAGCCCCATCTGCCTGTGCTGGACCGTTGGATGACATCTGACAGTGCAAGCTAAAACAATGATCATTCGGAAAACACTTCAACAGATCAGCTAAATAATCAGACCCACACCAGATGGTGCTGCAAAAATAAGTCTCTTTTTCTCTACCAGTTTATGAATAACTACTTTTATAATGATGACAAAAAAATTGCGTAGAATGCTTTTGTAGTATTAGAGGCAAACTCTCCCACTGCAGGTGAGGGAAGGGTCACTTTACCTTTTTTAAAAATTAAATGGTTTGTTCAGACTGTCTTTGTAAAATCTGTTTTCCATGAGACAATATTTTCAGTATAAGATAATAATGTCAATACTAGGAAAGATTTTTTTTTTTTTATTTAAGATCACCCATGTAGAAGCACACTCTGCATGGACACGTATGTACATCTGCTATTTTGATAACTAAAAAAGACTTTTTTTACTTTGAGTATATACAAACTGCTACAGTGTTTATATTATGAGGTATAAATATTTCATATTCTTTGTATAGATGGTTTAATTGACCTTCCAGTGCAAATTAGGGAAGCCAATGAGTATCCTCAAGTGTATAGCAACTACAGAACCACCTGTGCTAAGGCTGGTTTACTGGGCCATAATTTTTCTCTTCTATTTCTACTACTTCATAAATTTTGGATTTAGCTATTCTCCCTACCTTCATTGTCTGACAATTTCTCATAAATATAGAAAAGTGGTATTTATTTAGCACCAAGTATGTTTAACACATTTTATGTGATAATTAGATATAAAGTTAGTAGATTCTCTGCAACCTAAAAACAAAGGGAGAGACATTTTCCCCAAATTCTTCTGGATAGATCAGTCCACTAAATATATAAATAAATAACTCCTCATGCTTATTTACTGTCAAGTAACAGAAAACTTTGCAAAGTTGAGTTATGAGATATAGTTTGATCATTTTGGAGTATTATTGCTTTTAGACTTAGCAATTTGGCAGTGCTAAAATATGATGATCATTTCCAGCCTTCTTGCCAGGAGTTCAAGACAGGTATGAAATTTAAGGCCTAATTTTGTTCTCCCCCTATGCTGGCATAAATCAGGAAGAATGCTATTTCATTCAGTGGAGATATATCAATGTAAAATTAGATGTTGGTCCTGATATCAACCGTCGCTTCAAAAACACTACCAGTAATACTGCTTTATTATTATTGTTGCACTTGATATTGGTATTTTGATATTTCCCCAAAAACCAATGACAGGATTGACGTACTACTGTACAAACCATGTACTGGTAGCATACCATTATCCTAACGTTTTGGAAAATGTACTGTCTACTGTCAGTAATGCTTTGGTTATCTGTCTTGCCCGTCTGCAATTCCAGTTCTGCGGGACAGTTCATGGACAGTACATTACTTGAATAGACAACTCCCTAACAAGATCAAGAACCTAATTTATGATCAGATACCACATGAGAACATAAAGAGAGAGGAGGGAAAAACTGGGCAAATATGGCAGTAATGCGATCTTCTCCTTGTACAGTTTAGTAGTGAGAATGACTTGGTCATTCTGAATAATTGAAGCTTTTTGAAGTAAATAAATCATTACCAGCAGTCTCCATCTGCCTTCTACTTGCTTTACTAATTACTAGAAGGGAAAGTGTGCGGCAAGGTGGGGTTTTTTTACCAATGGAAAAAAAAGTTTTTTCTGTCTTCTGCTTTGTCCAGCTGTTGAGATTTGCTAGTCCCGTGTTATTAACTCTCTTCCTTGCTAAAAGGTGGCAAGAGTAATGTCTTTTCTGTTTCACTGTTGTGTTTTTAATTTTCTTTCCTCAATCCACTCTCCTTCAGCAGCCTGGAAGATCTTTAATGTTATTCTGGCCTTTGCATGCAATACTGTGAACAGATTGGTGTTGTCAGGGAATTACATCCAATCTGTGTTGAGCTTTGAAGAGGAATTGTTTATGATTAGGCAATTTACACTTGAAGTGGGCAGAAGATGGCAAGGCCTATAATTAGAAGGAGGGAAATTTATCTCCCAACAGCATGTTCCTCCCTCTGAGCAGAGCCCTAGAGTCAGAAAAGGGCAGATGTAAACACACTTCTCCTCCAAGCTGGCTGATTCTGCACCTGGGTTTGATTCAGTCTGGGTTGTTGCTGCCAGGAACAACAGTTGGACTTCAGCCTGGTTAGGAAAGGCAAATTCTGTCACCACTGTCTTCTTTGCTTAGCTTGTCTGCTGTGTTTTCTAAAACATTTTGTTGAAGCACATCTGCCTCTTCTGACCCAGTTGGCCAAATGTGCACGACCAAGTTACAGTGCGTTACCGGCTCTTGGGTTTGAGCAGCCACAGGTCACTTCAAGAGCTGAAAAGGAATCAAAAAGCCCCACAATAGCCATGCTGAATAACACCTGTCTGAAGCTGAACAGAGACATTCTCAATGTCCCAACTCTCTTCCTTAAGTCTATGTAGCTGTATCCCACCCCTGTTCTTCTCCTTGTAACTCTGCCTGTGCATCAGGGATGGGGCTCTGCCAATGTGGCTGTGCCAGTGCCAAAAGGGGACAGTGGCTATAAGCCATTTTACGGGTATCACACCCATGTTTTTCAGTCTAGAGAATGTGTCGGCTGCCATGGCAAAGGGCTCATGATTCCCACTTCCAAGCTCCACTAAGTGCTACATTAGCTTGCTATCTGACTGCCTTACTGACATCTCTGGTTACCTTATGGGTGTCTTCGGAGCAAAGTGTCTGGGTTTCTGCAGCCGGCTTCTTTGTACACCAACATCACCCAGCTCCCGTGGTCTACTCTGCCATTCCCAAGAGTCTCCCAGAGAGGAAACATAAAAAGAGCTTCTGATTAGGAGTATGTCCAATAATTCAATTCAACTACATTTCTTCTTGGAGCAGTCCAACTAATCCACAGGTTATTTTTATTCTCCATTTTAAAAGTCTGTATAACAATTTGTAAAGTTCAGAATTTAGCTCAGCTAAAGTTTTGAAGTGATAAAGTTGTCTGTTTACTGTAAAATCACCTGCAGCTAAATGTCTTCTTTTGTTGAACAGGAAAGTGAAGAATAAATGGCAACTGAGATTTTCTTATGGACACAAGTTGTTTTGTTTTGGCTTCCCCATCCAGGAAGCCATTTCTTGTTGAGCTTTTTTCCTTCTCCCTCACTCTAACCTTGACAAAAATAATTTTTCTGGAAATTGATTAAGAGATATTTAAGAATTAAGAGGAGGATTTATGCTGCCAGACTAAAACTCCATATCTAAAAATTCCCAGGCAAGCCTGAATACTTCTAGTCTATGTGATTTCCCAGCCAAGCCAAAGCTACTGTTGTCCAAGAAGCTGTTAAGAAAAAAAGGGGGAAATGTTAAATGGTAATTTGTTTTTAATGTAATCACTTTATGTACATCTGGTAAACTTGGGGGTTTTGCAACAAATGCTTTTTTTGCAGCCCCCTTTTAGCCAATTTTTTCAGTGTTGACCCTCCCCCAATTTCCCACAGAACAGAGATATTGTAATTAATTTCTATAGCTCATAAAGGATTTTCTGCACAACGCATTATAGCCATAGAAGGAGACTGATTATATTCCATTGTGAACTCTTAGAGAGCACAGCACAACTATTTACAGAGTCTTCAGTCTCCCTGTGCTCTGCAGTAGGAAAGATCTCCCGGGCATTAGTTGACCTCTGTATGTGACCAGTAGTTCTAGTCCAGGAGTGCTGTTAGTGCTCACTGAGTCTGAAGAAACAAAAGAAATGGTTTTACAGAGACTAACAGCTTCAATATGTCAGGAAAGGACAGGTTATTTATTAAACAAGGTTGCTGATATTCTTTCTATATAATGGGCAGACAGAGACTGAAAAAGGAAGCAATACTGTTAATATAGTGACAAGTCAACAAGAATTGAACAAAAATTGTCTATACCTCAGTAACACAGGTGAAGAGAAAATAGAGGGGAAGTAATAGTAGAATTGATTCAGCAAAGATTGCACTGAGGACTTGAATTTATTCTCTAAATGCCTTCACTGATTAAAAAAAAAAAAAAAAATCCAGAGATTTCAAAGTATAAGATTGTGCTGTGGAAAAATTACTTAACAGTATCTAATACTAGAAATCATTGTAATGATAAAGCAGCTAGAGGTTTGAAAAAAACAGCCTTTCATAATATCTACCAGAAACTGATCTGTTTTTTAAAGAATCTGTGACATCTGAGTATTAAAACAGCTTTCAGAGACCTTCCATGTTCAGTAACAGAAGTAGATATCAAGAGAAAGAACATACCAGTTCTGCTTATAGTAATTTAAATACTATATTGCTTTTCATACTCAATTAAGTGGCCAAAACCTGCTGGCAAAAACATCATTTTCGTAAGCCTTAAACTTAGACTTTTGCTACCAGAAAAATTAGCTTAAGCATCCTGACTTTTATGTCCTCCTGTTATTGGATTAAGAAACATGGCAGAACTTTTCAAAGGACAGAGCCAGATTTTTTCAAGGTATGTAAGGAAAGGGATTTCAGAAGTAGTACATGTCTAGTTTCCTCTAAATGCCCACCTGCCTCTTTAGATCACTATATTTGAAAATCTGGTGTCTAGTAACTTCCTGACAGAATGTTTTTCTTCCTCTTGGCACATTGCATAGTGTGCCAAGAATAAGGTAAAAACTCTGATTTTATTTATTTTATTTTACTTTCATTGTTTGTCTGCGCCAAATATCTGAGTTCTTCTCTCAGCTCTAAGGGACTTTTTGGATGAGTGACAAACAAGCTGAAAATACAATAGGGCTGCAGGTCAAATCTGAAATAATGCAGCGTGAGAAGTCCTGAATGTCACTAGAGCATTTTAATTTTTTGTGGTTGCTATTTGATGACTGCAAGCATTCTGGGTCCAGCTGATTTGTGCTGCGCTGCAGGAAACAGTACACAACCTACTAATTGCTCTGTACTCTAGTGTGAAAATTAGTTCTCTGATGTTAAATTCAATTCTGTAGAAGTGAATTTTGTAATATGAAGGACGGAAGCAGTCATGACATAAATGGTGACTGAAGCCCCACTGCAGGTACTGTACCCTGACCGCTCATCCTCCTCCGGAGCCCAGGCTGTGCCCCATAGCCCCAGCCCCAGCGGGCTGCCTGCTCCATGGGGAATTAGCCCGCAGCTGGCCAGGACACGGTACCCGCAACCCTTCTGGCTTTGAGGCTGTTCTGTCCCTCTCTCCTGCCACAGTGCTGGCACCATTTCGACTCCCAGCACAGTACCAGAGATTCTCTGTGGAGCCAGAAACTGCAGGGATGTGCTGAGCGGACCGAGTGATGCCAGCACCACAGCAGGGGAGACAGGACCAGCATGAAAGCAAAAACCTTTGTGGTCTGCCCTGCGAATCTGTGCTTGGCATTACATATTCAGCATCCAAATGCCTGGCGAATCACAGGTCACATTCATTAATTTAGGCTTC
This sequence comes from Haliaeetus leucocephalus, assembly GCF_000737465.1. Taxonomy (NCBI): domain Eukaryota; kingdom Metazoa; phylum Chordata; class Aves; order Accipitriformes; family Accipitridae; genus Haliaeetus; species Haliaeetus leucocephalus. The sequence goes on along the minus strand of NW_010972820.1, from coordinate 9,407,665 downwards.
ACTTCAGCTAGCTGATTAAACACATAAAACAAATGAATTTTCCCCTTGATTTCAATTAGATCATTCAATTTAAACCTAGGCAAATGCTAATCTTTGCTGAACTAGGGCCATTGCTGTTCCATAATAAAATCTATGACTTCATTTGAAGGGACAACAATGGATAGAGAAGGCTGTCTGCTATAACGTGCAAGAAAAGACATGCTCAAACCCAGGATTCATCTCTTGTGTTTGTTCTCTGTAGGCTGCAAACACAACCTGAGCTGCTAAAATGACAAAATCAAATGTAGCGTTTGTGGGGTAAGACGCTCACTGACTTCAGATTCATTGTATGTCTTCTCCGGGGAGCTGAGGCAAAATCACATTGCCCAAAATAAAAAACTGAGTGGTCATTCTGGATGTGCCATCCACCTGTGGATGAAAGGACTTGTTTTGGCATTTTCCAGCATCCTCAGCTGTGGAACACTCACAGCTGCCAAAGACTTACAGTGGGATGCTGCATATTCTGCTATTCTGAATTTCAACAACACATTTCAAACAGACCAACAAAAGGTAGCAGCCTCCTGACTTCAGGGAGTTCATCTTGGGCTCAAATGCCCATTTGTGAAGGAAGAGTCTAACATTTGGTTCATTTGTATGGTTGCCATTGGAATAGATTAATCAGTGCTTTTGGAGTGCATGCTATACTGCTGAGCACCATAGAAATGCCTGTAGATACATTTTTTTAAAAAGTAATTGTCATCATGCTCTTCACATCTGCTCTGAAAGCTCTTCAAAGTCCTCTCTGACCCTTTCGTATTCAGTTATTTGTCTTGCAAAACCAGCTGCTTAGTGTGTGCCTGTGTAGTGCCATAAAGGATTGTGATGAAGTGAAGGCTGAAGCTCTAACTTTAAAGAATTAAAGAATAGGTATTATGTTCTGGTTTTCTTTCACAACTGAAACTAAAATTAGATGGCTGAGATTTCTCTTCTCCTTTCCTGAGAAGAAAAAAATGGTTATAAAGAAGGTGCAGTGAAACACCGGAAGAAATATATGGCCACGAAAATGATCAGAGGGCTGGAACAACTCTCCTATGAGAAAGGCTGAGAGAGCTGGAGTTGTTCAGCCTGGAGAACAGAAGGCTCCAGGGAGACCTTATTGTGGCCTTTCGATATATAAAGGGGGCTTATAAAAAAGTGGAGAAAGACTTTTTACCAAGGCCTGTAGTGACAGGACAACAGGCAATAGTTTTAAATTGAGAGACGGTAGATTTAGATTAGACATAAGGAAGAAATTTTTTATGACAAGGGTGTTGAGACACTAAAACACATTGCCCAGAGAAGCTGTGGATGCCCCATCCCTGGAAATGTTCAAGACCAGGTTGGATGGGGCTTTGAGCAACCTGATCTAGTGAAAGATGTCCCTGCCTATAGTAGGGGGGTTGGAACTAGATGCCCTTCAAAGGTCCTTTGCAACCCAAACCATTATATGATTCTATGATTATATGAGTGACAAAATCTACTTGATGAGCAGAAAGGACAAGGAAGACCATGAACAGACTCAGCAAAAAAAGGGAGTTCAATTCATAACCAAAAGCCATGTTAATAAGACAAGGCAGGAATGTTACTTGGATAGGGACTAGCTGGATAGACAGCATCCTGGAAGATGGACATGCTGGTTAACAACAGACAATTAAATGAAAACTGTTTGTGATGATAATTGCATCTGTGCCACTGAAGATTAGAAGCTTGGAATAGATAAAACCTCTCCTTTCTGTGCATTAAGGAACTCCATAATAAAGGTTATTTCTCCCAAGGAACAGTGAGTTCTTGAGTACAGCTGGGAAACAAGAGTACGTTTAAAAAATAATTATATCCACTTTTCAGTGCAATGCTCTTTGCAACACCAAGCTAAGCTTGTGCATAAAGGAGTGCACTAGTAACAATAAAAATATCAATGCAAAAATATTAATAACATCAAAAAATGATGGATGGAAGCAAAATTATTAAGAAACTGAATAAAACTAGCATTGCACTTTGAAATGCCACTCTGAAACTTACAGCCTCTCCAGTTAATAAAAAAAAACACAGCAAACGACCCTTATTTTCTAGAAGTTGCTAACTGTATTGCTATCTGCATGAAATACCCATTGATATCAACATGATGTCTGGCTAAATCTAATGAGTTTTATTTGGAAGTGTAGGTTGGAAAAAATGAAAAATTGTGATGTGCCTCGAGTCGTAATGTATGTTTGAGTAACAAAAGGTGTGTGTCTTCAGCATCCACATGACCCACAAGAAATGCTGTTCTTAACCAAGTATATTCTGGAGCATCAGAATCAGTCATCAGGAGTATTTCTGTTTGGTTAGTTGTGTTTTTCTCCCCCATACCAAAGGAAGCAATATCTAAATGGGATTTCATGTAACAGGTTTGTCACCTGTGATCCTGAACTTACTACAGGAACAAATGAATGAAATACACCTCTTTGCATGTTATTAATCATTTTTTATATGCTTACTGATTCAGTGAAAAGAGTTCTTTATTAAATAGAAGGTAAATAATATAAAACGACACCTACAAAAATGAATCTCTTCTTGGATTTCTGTGTCCTTATGATGAAAAAAAAGATTGCCATTAATACAAGGCAATACCGCATCTAAATGTTTCTCACAAGCTCAACATGCAAGAACTCACATGAAAGAAAACACATGAACACTAGTTTATACTCATTATTTAGACCATAAAGTCACTGTTAGTGCTCTTAACAAAGCTACACCTCAAAAACTGAAAGTGAAATAAGAAGCTATATTTTTTCAGGAAGAGTAAGGGAACTTATCTAAAGATGATAGACATGCACTTGCTAGAACAGAAAATTTACAAATTGACAAAACTATATGGACACAAAAAGTGTCATTTTCCAATATCCAGCAAAAGTACATTAGATTCCTTAGAAGCTAACAACATGATTATAGATAATTCTACTGAATGAAAAATTGCCTTGGAATTGATGAGTAATATGCACAGCAGTGTATTACAACTCTAACTAATTCCTCTGTTAGTTCATTCAACTGATTGGACGTATTTGTAGTATACAGTGTGATTTAGTATTATTTCCCATACTTAGTCAAAATCATAGATGAATTATTTGCTCCTTAGTAAAACATGTTTAGAATATCATCTTTCTGTACAGAATATGAATTTGAAGTTTGGAATTATATGCTGATCCTGCTCGAATTTATGTTGTCACATGGGTTTTCTTAGCTTTTTTTTTTACAATTATACCCCAACCAGAAAAGCAATGGGCATTTCCATATTAGATTTTTTTGCCTTTTTGTGTGAAGATTAAATTTAAAGTTGGGAGGACTTTAGCATGCCACTCTGTTATGACTTGTTAGATAGTATGTGCTTTGAAGCATATACAGTGTCGTGAATGACATACATCCAGTCTGTATTGGAAAAAGTCTTTCTTCAGTGTCATATTTAGGCTCTTATTGAAAGAAAAGTGAATGCTATTCCATTTTGCAAGGTCTAAACTTTGAGCTGAGATCATCTCCTATCTGTACTATATTCTAATCTGGCAAGCTAGAGCTGCACCAAAATGACTGGAAATAAATATCTTGTTTTTCCAAATATATTACATCCTCTAGTGTCTCAAATAACATTTTAAATTAACAAATGCATGTATCTGTAAAATACATTAGCACATCTTAAAAGGAAATTCTCACTTTTTTCTCTTTGTAAGCTTTACCACTGATTGATTTAGTGGTATCTCACCAAAACCTCAAATTTTTTGTTGATAATTCACAATTCATGACAATCACTTTCTCACCTAAACTAATTAGTGTCCTAAGAAAAGGATTCACAAAAGCCAAGATGTTGGTGATAGAGCCCAATAAACTAGACAGGGTTTAGACTGAGTAGAACTTTCTGGGTCCCATCTGTCCCTCAAAGATGGACAGTTACCTAACAACAAAGTAGCTCAGCTTAGCTTTCAATTAAGAGCTATATCTTGGAAAGAAACACTTTTAAAAGGACATTTTTTCACGCTTTTCAGGGGAAGAAACATTGCTCAGCATCTTCTTCTCTTCAATCTATACTATGTCACAATAGTTAGTGGTATTTTCTTTAGCTATAATGGTAGAAGTACAGAAGTTAGAAAATCACAGAATCACAGGATGAGTACAGCTGGAAAGACCTCTGGGTATCATCTGGTCCCTGCTCAAACTCCCTGTTCAAAGCAGGGTCAGTCACAGCAGGCTGCTCAGACCCATGTCCAGGGGGTTTTTGAGCACCTCCAAGGATGGAAACTCCATAATTTCCCTGGGCAACCTGTTCCAGTGTTTGACCATCCTCACAATAAAAAAGCCTTTTCATCTGTTTAAAGGGAATTTCTTGTATTTCCTTTTGTGCCCATTACCTCTCTTCCTTTCACTAGATACAACCAAGAATAGACTGGCTCCATCCTTTTTACTTTCTCCCATGAGGTACTTCTAAAAAATCCATCAGATGTCTCTGAGCTTCATCTTCTCCAGGCTCAACAGTCCCAGCTCTCACAGCCTCCGCTAGTGTAAGAATGTTCCAATGCCTTAATCATCTTCATGGCCCTTTTCTGGGCTCACTCCAGTATGCCCATGACTCTCTTGTACTTTGGAAGCCCAGGACTGGGCATAGCAGTCCAGGTGTCTCAGCAGTACTTCGCATTTCTGTTTCATTGAACTTTGTATGATTACTCTTTGCTAATTTCTCCAACCTGTCCTCTGGCAGCACAACCATCTGGTGTATCAGCCACCCCTCCCAGTTTTGTATCATCACAAACTTGCTGAGATTATGCTTTGTCCTATCACCCAGATCACTAATGATGATGTTCAACAGTACTGAGGAACTTCTGATACGTTTATTGGTTCAATGTCTTCAGTGGCTTTGAATGTAGTTGAATAATATTTTTTTACCTTTTTTAATAAGCTATCAAGTCTAAATAACCTTTGTTGACATTTCTTTTGAAAGTGCAAGGGGATAATCTTTTCTCTTGTAAATTTAATACTGGAAATGCGTAACTTAATGTCTATACTGACTTTCCCAGTTTCGTTCTTTGTGAAGTCTCAATAAAATTAATTTATCACATTTTTCCCCTGCTCTTACCTAGAAGTCCTCCTGTTTTTTCAATTAAGTCGGTTCTCACAGCTTCTTTGTAATCATACCCATGATTGGCTTTCCCTCAGGAATAATGGCAGCTGCTTTCTGGTGAATGTTAAATAGTGCAATTATATTCTCAAATACCATAAATGTCTACTTAATTCCCTAAATTGTCAATACTGTTTGTAAAGGATAAGTGAAAAGAAAAATATTTGCCCTCATGGTTTATTTAGAATACAAGCTGCTAGTGTTGGGACCTGTCTGCATGGGTTTGGGTAGTGGCTGGCACAATAGGGCTGTAGTGCTCATCTCATAAAATGCTATGCAAATATTAATGCTATAAACTTCTTTATTTTAGAAATCTAAAACATTTTTGAGTGCACAAGAGGTTACCAGTGATAACTTTCAAGTCTTAATTTTGGGAAATTGCAATCTGATGCATAACAAGAGGCAGCCCAAAATCCTGGACAGCTTTTCACTACCAAAAGCTAAGTTTGTATTGCAAAAGGAAGTACACTTCTTTTTTATTTACTATTATAATTGGATTTATTTTTTTCATTGAACTATTTCTTCTATAATTCCTTCTAGAGATATTCAATTTGGATGTCTGTATCATGGTTGAAATGTTCTATTTTTAACGTTTCCATCAAGTGTAATATGATTTTAATTTCCCCAAGTTCACGACAGGATTGTGATATAGTACATGAAAACACTGAAAGCAGTTTTAAAGGTGCTTTCAAAAGCCATTTGCAAATATTAGCTTTTTCCTGAAATGTTTCAAATACAATAGATTATAAACATTTGAATAGATTTTTCCATAGGAATAATGAAAGATATGTAAAGCCAATGGGAATGAAAAAAGTGAGAACTAAAATCAAACGTACTACCCTTACACTGAAAGAAGTCACCTAGTACAAAACACACAGAGAAACTTGAGAAAGACGTTCTGAAACTCTGGAATATATGTCAATTTATAATTTGTGAAAATACTCCTCTTTTTTAAGAGAAAAGTTAAATTTGGCTTTTATCAGGAATAACTCCTTGCAGACAATGAGACCGCTAATTAAATACTGAAACCCTGCTGATTTTGTGAAGGTTAAGTGGCTGATATTACATGTATTGTAAAGTGATCCATGTCAAAAGTAATTTCTGAGAAGCTTGGGTGAGGACAGAAAAGTCCATTGTGAAATCACTAGCTATTAAGAAAGCAGAAAAAACACTGCTAAACCATTGAAGACCTGAGCTCTTGGATCTCATGACAGTACTGTGAAAATTAATAGTCTAGCCATTTCTAACGCACTGGAAAATATTTACAGGTTAAGAAATGCAGACAAAGGCATTTCTTAAAGAAAAAGTAGCTGAATTTGAACAAAGTATATCTATCTTTATTCATCTCGTCTATAACAAAAACTTCTTCTGAGCTGAAGTTTCATTCAGTTTTACCACTGACATTCATCGTGCAGGCTTTTTCTGCACTGGAAGTGTGTGATGTCTTTTTTCACAATCAGCTTTCTTGTTGTGCCAGGTTATAAACTTCTGTTTATGATATTTTTTTTTTCCTGACTGCTGTGAACTTATATAGGATCAACTTTAGCAAGATTAGATTTTATTGCAAAACAATTAATAGGTTCAAAGCATTAAGGAAACACATTTTTTAATAGTACAGATCTGCAGGGAAAATCATTCTAAAGATGATATCACAGGAAACAAAAATATGGAGGAACTGGGATTTTATCTTTCTACTTCTCCTAGAGAGTACTGAAGTACAAGTTTCTTCACCTGCAATTACACTTCCCAAAAGGTGATCACTTTTTGCTTACAAGAAATCATATTAATTCAGTATTAGACATGAATGGAAAGAAAGGGATATTAGTACTCTGTATGTGCAGTGTAGTTCTAATCAGCAAATATCCTAAGTGCTTTCTTTGTTGTGCATAAAAGCAGAGATTAGTATGTCTTAAAATCAGATTATATCTACATTTTATTCATATTTTAAGTCAAAAATGGTATACTACATAAACTAAGACATAAAAACTTTTTTTTTCCAAATAGACTGAAAAGAAACATTTTCCTTTATTCAAATGCTTTCTTAAAAATATATCTTTCATTTTGAAATGTCATTACTGGTGCCACATTCTGTGAACATTTCACGTTTGATTAGCATTTTACAACTGATTCTTCACAAAATGTCTGAAAGCTTCTACATAAAAGGTCTGCATCTGATACCTGTGGGAGAAGAAATAGCAGCTGTACTGCAGCAGCATTTGCACAGTAGCTTTGGAAAGAACTGGGAAAGAACAATTTGTATTATTCAAATTTCTATAATTTTAAAGAAGTAATAAATAATAGATAGGTTGAAGATCTTGTTACCTCCACCTGCATAGAAAGTGAAGTGGATTATAACCCCTTTCTTGGACTTTTTTTCGTTACTTGGGAAGTGGCACTTTCACTTATTCCATGCCAGAACAGTTTAATATTACTTCAGTCAGAAGAGTACTGACATTATTGCAACTTCCAAGATTTTATGGAAATTATTAGCCTACTTGCAACCTAATCCATGATACAAGAAGCCACAAAGATAATAAAACTTAGGGTTTCTGAGGTACTGATTTGCAAGCACAAGAAAATGGGTTTGCTAATTTCTTAATTAACATTAACTTTATCCTCAGAGTTCATGACACAAGATGTAATACGATTGAATTAATACAATGTCTGTATTTTTTATGGATTTTATTTTTAAAAGATGAGTAAGCAACTATATACTTTAGCATTTTACTGAACTAATTTATGACAACTTTACAAAGCTAATTAAAGATGGAATGATACAATGATCCAATCAAGGTCATAATTAAGAGTGAGTCAATAAATCAATATGTGAAATTATCAAATCATCAAATGAATAAAGCAAGTAATCAACTGAAATTACAAGGCTGACACCAGAAATAATTATTTCTGGTAGTCAGGTGGGGAAAATCTGAGATCACTTTTAGTCTAAGACATCAGCTGGGTTTTTCAGGCAATGCAGAGCATTGACCTAGTTTCTGAAGTTCTTAGGCTTTTGCCAGGAAAGTTATCTATCTTGGTTTCATTCAGAAAAGTAGACAGCTGAGTCTTTTGGCAATTCCACTTAGTAAGATTTTTATTGATGCTTTGTTTTTATTTTCCCCTTTTGTAAAACAGCATTGTAACACACATTCTAAATATACATGAAGGGATGGATAAACAATGTCCAACATGACATTTTCTATAAAGTTGCTTTTTTGTAATCCAAGTGAAGAAATGACAAAAGAGCAGAAGGAAGAGGGGTTGGAATTCATCTCTAGAAACATTTTTGTAGCAATGGTTACTCTTACTACTTACCTTACAAATACACATGCACTGTGGAACAATGTGGGTGAGATATTCCTACATCAAAAAAACCCACAAAATTTAAGACAGGCTGTCTCTTGCTAACCTTGATTTACATGGAACTGAGGGGTGCATGAAGTCGATAACAAAAGAAATGTCTTTACACAATCAGCAGTAGATTGGGGGCGGCGGTGAGGCAAAGACATTAAATCCTTCATGGGTTTGTGTAGATGATCTATCCAGAAACTAAGCAGCATGTGTCTCCAGTGTTTGTGTTAATCCAAGCAATGTAATATGAGTGAGTTTTCCTTCTGAATTGCCTTAATCTTCATCTTGCCACTTTCCCTTTCACTTTTCTTCAGGAGTCTTTATTGGTTGGGGTCCAGTTAAATGGTTCTAAGTATCAATCTTATGCTTTCACAGCAAGAAATCTGTTAGGCCTTACATAATAGTGCAAAATATTCCCATTAGTGACCTTTTACTTGAAATCCGCTGTTATTATTATTCACAAATATTCTTGAACAGAAAAACTTCGGTCCAGAGGTATATAAAAAATCTAGCTGAACCAGAAGAGATGAGACCCACAGTGAGAGGAAATAATGTATTATTTTATGAAAAAAGGGACATAGTCAACATATTTGCCAAACATATTCTTTTCCTTGCACTTACTTCAGCATTCATTACATTTCTTTAAATAGTTTGGTTTCTTACATTAGAAGAATCAGAGACTTGTATAAATTCAAAACTCATCCTAAAAGTTTCTGACCTAGAAGCATATCAAAGATTACATTTCTCAGCTGAGTAATTAAATTATTAAAGTTTTTCCTGCTCAGCAATATTTGGAATTGAATTTCCTATAATTGAAAAGCCTTAGAGTGAAATCAGAAGAGTACCAGAGTAGCTTTCCAAGTTAAGACAACTGTACATTTGACCAAAGGCCCAATGGCCTAGTCTTCAGCTATGACCAGTAGCAAATGCTTAGTGAAGATTTTATGCCCAGGAAGTATGCAGTGATTTATATTTCAGTGGCTTTGTGATGTAAATACCTTTACGTCAACTCTTTTCTGAAGGTAGGTAAATTTAAGCATCTATGGTTGCCTATAGTGAAGAGTTTCACAGTTTAACTAAATGCGTGAAGATGTGTCCATATTTTGGGGTGGATTTGAACCTGCTACCTGACACATAAGTACATTCAGTATTGCCCTAGTTCTTGTTCACTTCTTCAATAGATTTTCTCATTTTATGAGACTGTATTGTATTCTTCTCCACCTTTCCCAGGCTGAAGAATTCCAGTCTGCTCCATCTTCCTTCATGCAAAGCTTTTTCCATAGTCTCAAACATCCTTATCCAGCTTCTACACAAAAGTAAAATCTTGGAACTGATTATTTTTTTTGGTTGTTGGTTTTCTTTACTATTAGAAAATACTCTCTTGCTAATGGATTAGGCCAAAGTTAAACCAAACTTTATAAAATTGACACTATGTATTCTAGTCATAGCAGCTAGACAACTGAGACTTAAGTCAGGAAGCAAACTGAGAGTGGGAGTGAGAGGGCAAAGCTGTGTATTCATTTACGAGGGGACAGCCTGACATTCTGGTTTAAGGGCTGTGAAAGTGGATGCATAAGCACATGGCATTATATGGAGTTGAGTATTATTAGCAATGTTGCGGCAAACTGTTGCTGGCATATTTTGCTTTATTTTTTATCTACCACCCTTGATCCAGAAGCATATTGCAGACTTAATTCAAGACTTGAGTAGAATAGATTGAAAAGTATTGGCATATGCTGAGGGATACATGATGTATATGCGTTCATATGGGTTATTCTGTTGATAGGATAGAAATTATCTTGGGTAAGGATAATCCGTGCCTAGGATAGAATGGTGATGGGAAGATGAGGTGGAAAGAAAAAAACACCACTTACTTTTCTTTTTTTTTTTTTAACTTTTGTTTAATATTTATTTACTGTCCAGAACAGGACAGATCAAAGCAGGTAGATCTGAAGTAGACATAGTACACTTTATAAAGAAACTCCTTTAAAAATAAATAGAGAAGCAAACTTAAAAGCAAACAAACAAGCACAACTCTAAATCTTAATTTTCAGTCCAGAGTAGATTAAGAAAGATTCCAATAGGAATGAGGTGGGAGAAGTCAGATTTCTGCTTGATTACATCTGGATACAAATTGGGTTTAAATTAGATTTGTGCTGCAAAACAAAGCTTGCACAGGGAACTGATGTATGTGCGGTCTTCAAGTTCACATTGAAGGTCCATTTTTTTAACAGTTGAGGTAGTGAATTAGTGAAGTACTTAATTATGTGCCAAATTATATTGGTTTTATCTTTATCTTGCTAAAGGAGTGAAACTCAAACTCATCTAGTGTATTCGTTCACCTAAAGTGAAGAAATGTGGATTTTTTTCTTTTTTTTGAGAGGGCCAGAGATAAAGAATATGCATTTAAATTACCTCCAAATAGTGCAGGATGACTAATTAAATATGACTGAAATGTGTATGCATTTTTCACATTTTTAATAAGTGAAATTTTGTGTGAAACAGGATGAGAAATGGGAATATAGCAAGCAATTCTTCACAGTGCTTAGCTAATATGGTACTGTTGAGCTTCACTCTTCCAACAAACAGAACTGCATTTCATATTTTAAAAATATTTAGAAATATCTCATATTTTCTTTTTTTAATGAATAATGCACAGAGTTTCACTACAAAAAAAAAGAACTTTAATCTTTAAGTAGAAAACTTTAGTTTAAGAATTTCCAAAACTTCAGATGACTTATGACAAAACTTATAGGTCTCAGTTATGCATGATATGGATGGCACATTACAGATCTATGAATACACATTGTATTCTGATATATGTAATGGTATCCTCACATACTGATCTGCTCTATACTGAAAATTCATTTTAATTCTGTGGCTCTTGTAATACTTGTGTCTTGACCATGTGAAGCTTCGCTAGTGTTAATAGGCTTCGACACATTTTCTGTAAAATCTTTTCTGCACCTCGTAAACAGATTGTAGGATGCTAATAACATTTAGACAATATTTCAGGGAACAAAAGAACACAAAATATCTTTGAAATAAATAGGGCACCACTGCATCATCATTACTATCATTGTAGGCTAGCGAGAGAAAGTGAAGAAGTACCACATATAAAAGTACCCAGAGACAAAATGCAAATGTTAATTCTGGAGCTGTAGAAGATACTCAGTATTGTTTTACTTACTTTATTTTAAATCAATAAACTCTGATAAGTTAAAATGACTTGTTCAATATTGAACAAGGAATTAATGAAAAATAGGGGAACGAGAAGGAAAAAAAAACAATCCACGATCACTTCTACATATACTGTCTTTTCAAAGCTACTTTTCAATAGTAAGTTTTTTCATTAGAGTCAAAGTTAAAGATCAGTTAGCATAGTTTTAAAATTTTTGCTCATCTAAATATTTTATTTTTCCATTTAAATGTGATATATATTTTTAAAAAAAGAACAACCCCCTCCCTCACAAGATTTTTAAAATTATTGATAATTTAGTAGAACACATACGCTTGCACATACGCACATATATATATACACATATATATACGCAATACCTCAGGATTTTGAACAGAATTTGGCCTTGTTGTTTCATAAGGGGAGAGCCAAGTATTACTGCATTATCCTGTATACTAAAGGTCTACACAGCGAGAAGATCTTTGACTTTTTCAGGTCTAGAAGAATTCATGGAAGAATTCACCTGTTCTAGTAAAGAAATTAGATAAATTTATTTTACACTCAGAACCATTTTCACAAGGAAAAAGAGGTTGAATTCAATTATAATTCTCTTGAAAAGTAAACTAATCAAACTATATGAACTACCATTCATTCATCAAGGCACTAACCAAGTGCAATCAAATGTCTTTATCCTCAGAAGTGATTTCAAATACTTTAGAAGAAGATAGTGGACTGTAATTTTTGTGTTTATAATAAAAAAACTTACATGTCCCCAAGTACTTATGGAAATATATGTCATCCTCTGAACTCACAGAAGTCCTTCTTTACAGTAATAACTAAATATTTTGCCCAGTATTAAAAAAAGCTAGGAAAATGCCACCACAATCTTGTTTAAATCTACTATATTTTTCCATGCATTCCCTTGCAGTAAACAAGTTGGATTAATAGTTTTGGATATCAGTAATATTTCATTACTTACAATAAAAACTTTAAAAGAAACCTTTAATTTCACTTCCTGGCATAAAAAAATAGCTACATTCTGTTCTGTAAGCACATTTTATTTCCCCTTATCATGCCTGTGGTTTCTGACATATTTATTCAATCCAGGAATTCAGATGATGGATTTATGAAATGTCAAGTCTCCTTCCAAAGCGTTCAAAACTGTAACACTGACTGCAGGACAAATGTATGTTATTTAGCAGAAATACGTCAGTCATGGAAATGAGCAGGCTGTAAGTTCTGGTCAATGCCTTACAGCCTATTAAACAGAAGAATGGAAAGCAAGTTTGCTTAGGTTTGTTATGACAGATTGTGAAAGTGAATAATAGTAATGTATTCCTGTAGTCTTACACTGCCAATATTAACATGAAAAATTATCAATCATTAATCCATCAAAGAATGCTGAGTTTCTGAGTCTCAATTGTTATTGAATTTCTCTATTTAGAGGAATAGGAAATATAATGAAATAGGTTTAGTGATTGAGTTTAATGGAGCATCTTACTGGGTTGTTATACCATAAAGCTTTCTTCATCACCGATAAACCTGAAGATTTAAAAGAAGTATGTCATACTAGATCACAAAGCTAATGATAGATACCAGAAGGTCTCAATATAATGGACCTCCAGGAATCTGATTATAGGAATTTAATTATAATTCTTTTTTGTCCTAGAAGCAAATAAATCTTGTGTGATTTCCAAAAAAAAGTTTTTCAGCTTTGAACTTCAGTTTCTGAGCTAAGGAACTCCTGTTCATCAAGGAGTAGTACCATAAATCATATACGGCAGATGGCACAGCCAAAACCACTCTTCATTTTGGATTCTTGCTCCAAATCTGATGGAAGTCCTCCTGTTGTTCCCTTTAACTAAAACAGCCTTTAAATCATTCTTTCTCTTGTTAGGGCAATAGATTACAGGGAGAAACAGCAAAAGTTTGAAATTAATGATCTGAATGATATAATCTACAACACGAATAAAGCTTGAATGGTATAAGTAGGGAGGCAGACCACTTTGCTGAAAATGCCTATATTATTAAAGTTGGCCCATCTGTTCCATTGCTCACATCTTTCCTATTTCCCTTCTAGAGTCAACCTCTGTGTGTGATTTCTGTGTGTCTGTGTGTTGCATTTCATTCTTCCGTGAGAGCCAAAAAATATATCCGGCACTGAATTGCTAAAAGCCAGATGATTCTTTTCTAACTTCACAAAATGCTGTCTACAACAAGTTGAAATATAGCTGTCCTGGAAGTATATATACACATATATATACATTACTGATGATAGTGGGTGTTGGTCTCTTCTGTCAGGTGGCTGGAGACAGGACAAGAGGAAATGGCCTCAAGTTGAGGCAAGGGAGATTTAGGTTAGATATTAGGAAAAATTTTTTTTACTGAGAGGGTTGTCAAACATTGGAATGGGCTGCCCAGGGAAGTGGTTTAGTCACCATCCCTGGAGATATTCAAAAAGTGAGTGGACAGGGTACTTCAGGACATGGTTTAGTGGGGATGATTAATGGTTGGACTCGATGATCTTGAAGGTCTTTTCCAACCTAAATGATTCTATGATTCTATGATAGCTGCAGAAAAGTATTTCCTTGATCTAGCAAAAGAAATATGCATATATGTATAATGTTGAGCACAGCCTATTGGCTGCCACATTGTCACACTTTTACCAGGAGAAGGGCTGCCTAGCTTTAGCCCTCTCCTTGACTTCCTTTCCATACCAATAGCTCATGTGGTGCATTGCAGTGTGGCATCACACTGGAACAACATCCAAACCACTTTCCCATCCATCTTGTGGTGAGAAAGAGGTACACCAAATCAGCACAGCATCTATGGCTTAAGTAGAGATGCAATCCAGCTCATGTTAAATTGGCATAACATTACCATAAAGAGACTTGCTGCCAAAGGTAAAACATTAGGCATTTGTATGTCATATAATGCTTTCACACGTGAGAGGTGCCTGGTTCACCTGTGAATGAGATAGGAGCTCACAGTGTTGTGCTGTGGGTCCCAGCTGTGCTAGCAGTGCTCCATGCGTTCTCACAGGAGCTGATGCATTTAGATGCTTAGTTATCTCTGCATTGGTGCACTTTAATAACTTATGGCTAGAAGAACAAAGAGAAATATGGCCAGTCATGTCTTGCCAAGTGTGGCTTGCTGGATTCAAGGACTTCAGGGACTTGCTATGGAAAAGTAGAAAGCAGTTAAGATTTTACAAAAAAAAAATATTTAATTATGAAAAAAAGGAGGAAAAGAAATTAAACCCACAAAATCATTTAAACTAAAAATGGTAAAAGACCTGTGTTCCAGTAACCCTGTTGTAAAGGGAGTCTAAATGTAAAACCTACATCCCCTATCTGATTTTCTTTTTTAATGGGAGATTTCAAAATAGATCTAAAAATTTTGATGCTTTTCTTTCACCCCCTCTTCCCACCTTCATCTCCAAGAAATTCTTACCTGGAACCTAGCTAAACTTTTTCAACAGGATCCAGCTGAAAACATACAGGTTAATTTATTTCACAGTAAATATGACAAAACACGTTTTTATAAAAAGTTTTAATTTGTATTTGCTTTCATACTAGTGTCAGCATGATCTTTGGGTTTACACTTCTGGTTACTACTGCTCTGCCTTTTTTGACAGCAGCACTGTATTTGAAGATTTGATCAGAGCAGTTCTTTGTTTGAATCAGAAAAAAAGTCACAATTGTTCTCTGTTTCACCAAACCGTGTAAAAGTGAAATGTATTTCTTAGATGGCAACAATATAACATTGAAATGACAAGCAATGTCTTTAAAGTGCCTTCAAGGTTGAAAGCATATTAGAGTAATAGCCATTAGTCTGCATGTATGTGCCTTTATAGGAGTTCTGCAGTACAGTATTATATTTGATTACTCAACTAAAAACAGTCATCCATTAACCCCCAGAGAGTTAGAGCTCCCTCAGCATGCCTGAGGCCATGCCACTTAGTGTGTCCCCATTATTTTAAATGTTATAGAAAGAACACTGGAACATACAGAAACATCCTAAGGTCACTCTTTGTCATTTTGATAAAAGTTATGGGAGAAAATGTATCCCCTTTGCAACGTTGTTGCAGTCAGCAGCACGATAACATGGGTGAGGAATCTGGCATATATATTCAAGGGCATTCATGGGTTAAGTATCAATAATAGTAGAAGCAAGACAATGGAAAAAAACAGATACCATTGTGCCCGTCAGAACAGAGGTAGTATTTCCACTTTTGTGGAAGTATGAGGGGATTTCACTACCCATTCCCCCCAGAAAATACAGAATTGTAAATGATTCCACCGTGCTTTATTGATATTACTAGTCCTACTAATTAAGGTTTTCATTGTATTAGAACATTTTCATTCCAGTAAAGGTGGTAAGAAGGATAAATTTGGACTTTTCCTTTGTTTTGAAGAATTTATAATAAAAAAACACATGTAATATGTAGAGAAAGCAGAGGTTCAAATATACATACAAAGTTTGCTTTAAAAGCTTTAAAATAGTCAGTGGACAAATAACTATATTTCATAACCATCTTTCTAGGTTTTTTTACCTTACCCTCCCTTCCTGGCAGAAAAAGGTTTTAAAGAAAGCATTAGTAAGCTGGTAAGATCATACTCCATCATAATCACTACCATTAGCATCATCATGCTGCAGATCACACAGTGCAGTCAGGAGCAGAGTCCTGTTGTGGAAGCTGTTTTAGCATCAAAAAGGAGGTCACAACCTGGGGTACAAAATTCTTTCAGTGTAAGAATCGTATGCTGCCAATTTATAAAACACTCAATTGCAAATACATATGCAAATACATATGCAAAAGTGCTGCCTAAAATAAATTATCAAAGAAAATTTCCTTGTTTTCAATATTGTCTTATACTTTCAATTTATTTGCTTTATTTATAGGTGCTTCTTTTTTGTCTACCCTCTTAACATTTTCTTCAAGCAAATAGATATAAATGTGAGCAAAATTTGTGATTAGATCAAGGATCTCCATCCATTGATATGTGTTACAATTTTGGTTCCACATCATCACAACAGTGATGTAATGTGAGAGCTTAAAAATAGTGGTTCCTCAGATACGATGTGATCTCTGATAAAGATCACTTTCAGTTAGTTTTACTCAATAAAAAAATGTGAATACTCATGATACAATTCCTAATTTTTATGTAAGAGAATATTTTCTCTATTGTCCACAAGGAAAAAAATTAAATTCTTATACTATGTATTGTGGGCGTTTTATTATTTAATTTGCTTTTAATGACTCATAGTGATAAATCACCAGTTTGCCCAATGAGTTTACATTCTTTGCTGCATTTATATTAACAAAACCAAACAAAAAAGAAATTGCAGCAAAGCATGTCTCTAGGGGCATGTTCAAACTGAATCAGCTACTGCAGTGACTTTAAAATAGTTGTTAAAACCTATGGGTATAAATTTAATCATGGTTACACCACTTTATATAACAGAGACAGTACTGAAAGGCTTAATTAATTCTTGATTGTAAAACACTTAAAGAGCCTTTGAAAAAATTACCATGCAAGTCCAAAACATCATTGTTTTCAGTAGTGACTTACCCAGGTCTTATTATTTCACTTCTTAAAAGAACTAATCATTTCTTCGCTGAATTTTTGTGGGACTTTTTTTCCCCCTATATTAGGTTCAAATTCAAATAAAGTGAGCTCTCTGGGGCAAATCAGGGCAGCTGGACATAAAAGCCTGTATGCATGCTGTCTTTCCACTCAACCATATAATGCAACACTTTGCTATCTCCATTAAAAGGCTTACTTTGTACCATATGCATTTCATAATATTTCCATCTAAATGCAGATTTTTCTGTTCCATGTGTAGCATCTAGTCAGGTTTTCCATAAAAATACCAGCGGGACAGAACATTGAAATTCATTTTGCATATTAAAGAAATCTCTCTTAGATTCCTTCTTTTGTTTGTTTTATCAACTCAAGCATTAAGCAAGAAAATTAGAGTTTCAGCAATGATGGAGAAAACATTTATGATTTTATCAGACTTGCTTTTTTTCCCCCTGCTTAGACAATTTCCAGACTCTTAAGAGCAAGTAATTTTACAATGCTCCACTGATAAATGATATAAGTCCATCTGTATCATTTAACCCAAGTACAGTAGTAATATACATTGCCCAACAAGAACTTCACTTTGAGTAACACACATACTGAATGCTTTTCTTCCCAATATTCACAACACATTTAATATCTGTCCCATAGGAATTTGTTTCCCTTGAAAGCATTATTGAAAATGTCATAATATTTTCTGGCATAGCTCTCTGGTGTGCACAGGTAAAAAAAAAAAGAAGTTAGAATAGATTAGATAGCAGACCTGTCATTGCAAACACTCTGTTCCAATTCTAAAAGGAGAAGACAATCAAAACTGTCATTGTCAAGCTGCATAAATACAGCTGGAGTAGATTTATACTGTAATAAGTTGTTTATTAGAAATTTTTATATTGCACATTAATCAAAAAAGGGAAAAGAATGCAATACGACTTAAAAAAAACAAACAACAAACCAACAGAGAATGTTTATTAGAGCCTACCACATATGAGTGTGTTTATATATAACTAATGTTATAATTCAAAAAAATAGGGAAGGTATTTGACTTTTACATATTGATTTTCTCTATTGTCTGATATCTTGTAAACATAAAATTTGTGGTTTAGAGAAAGAGGTTTTTTAGGGTGTGTATAGAAAATATGGTATGATAATGAATAACAGTGACCTACTTTTACATCCATGCTTGATTTATTTATTATTTTTATGAAGTCCTCCCAAGCCACTCAAAATTTTACCAAATCAGCAATACATCATCATCTTACTACAGGTGTAGCTCAGCCACACACAGATACGTGTGATGGTTCTAGGATAATGTTTGCAGAAAGCCTGCAATTTTTCCTTCCATTATTTCAGTGCAGCTGATGGGATGCCACACAGCGACAGAAGCAGCCACACTTTTGCCAACGCTGGCCTTGACCCTGGAAGACCTTCGATTTGATTTTGACTTTGAACGGAATGGGAAGTGCTTTTCTCCTCCGAACTGCCAAAGCAGGGAGCGCCCAGGCAGGAAACCCAGATTCCCTTCAGCTCTACAGCTCTTGGTTAGGGAAGGCTGGCTTGGCCTCCTGCAGCCTGCTTCTTGGGAGAACATCAGCTCTCAACACCAGCCCTCCGCATCCTCTAACGACTACCTGAAAGGAGGTTGTAGTGAGGTGGGTACTGGTCTCTTCTATCAAGTAACTAGTGATAGGACGAGAGGAAATGGCCTCAGGTTGCGCCAGGGGATGTTTAGTTTGGATATTAGAAAAAAATTCGTCACTGAAAGGGTTGTCAGGCATTGGAACAGGCTGCCCAGGGAAGTGGCTGAGTCGCCATCCCTGAAGGTGTTCAAAAAACACGTAGACGCGGCACTTCAGGACATGGTTTAGTGGGCATGGTGGTGTTGGGTTGGCAGTTGGACTTGATGATCTTAGAGGTCTTTTCCAAACTTAATGATTCTAACCAGCAAGCAGGACTCCAGACTCTTAGCTCACTCACTGTACCTCGTCCACCTCTGCGCCTTCCTTTTCTGCTTTCTTCCTGTTAAAGTTCACAAGATCTTGGTCCTAGCAGGAGAGTTTTCTCTTCTCTGTTTTCAGACCGTACAGCCTGAGAGCTGGTACACAGCTAAGTAAAATTTCCAGCATAGACGTGGCTGGACTGAATTCCCAGCCATGAAAAGGGCAGGGAAGTTGTTTGCTGCTTTTATGGTGTTTGTTGTCACTTCCAACGATGGTAGATTTATTAATAAAATCACATAAATAAAACTGAGCAGAACTAACACTTTTTGCAGGATCTCACAGCCTTTTGCAAACTTAAGTGAATTTATGTCACAGTTCACTGGCTGGTCAGTATTTATCTCTATGTAACTGTACTGATTCGTGTGGTGTTTTATCTCGGGGAGAATACTATTTACATGCCTTAATCTTCATCTTAGTTTGCTGAAATATTCTTATTCAAATCTGCCGTGAATGCAAAGTAATATGCAATTATGTGTAATAGCGGGAAAGAGCAACTTCTGGATCAGAGCACATTTAGGTTGCAAAGCTATCCTCTTAAATATCAAAATAAATATTAAGTTCATTAGCATTCACAAATACTTTAAGGTTACTTTAAAATTCATCAGAATAATGAATATAGTTAAGATTAAAATTATTCCGCTTTTATTCAAGCACAGAAGAGAAGAAACAGGATTCTGTCTCCATTTCACAGGAGAGTTGTGGTGTTGAAATGTTCTTGTGGCGCAGCAATTGTTTGACATTTATATGGTCAGAATATGGAGTGGTTCAGCAAGGGGCCCCAGGCTGGTCGGGGCTGGAGCAGTTGCCCTGCGAGGAGAGCCTGAGGGATGGGGCTGGCTCAGCCTGGGGAGACATGGCTCCGGGGGGGCTGGCAGCCCCCACCCCAGTGGGGAGGGGGCCAGGTAGCTAAAATGTTCTGGCTGAAGTATTACAGAGACTTTTTTGGTTTATAAACCAAAGTTACCCCTAAGGAGTTCATTCTGTCACGTCATTTCCCCGACTCATTTGTCTCTGAAAATAATGAAGGAATTTTCATTGGGAAAAAAATATTGAAAGAAGAGACTTGAAGAAAAGGAATAAATTCATCACTTGAATATAAAGGAGCCGCTGTTTACATTTGATTCAGTTGCCACAGTCGGCAGTTTCTCAGGACGACCGTCTGGCTGCATGACTATAAGAGATATCAAGTAAGAGCAGGGCTCATTGATTGTGCTAGAAATTGCAGTACTGACATGATATGCAACCTCTCCCATCCTTATTTCTGTAGAAAGAGGGTTCCACTTTTCGCTAGCAGCACATCCAGGGCAAATCACGTCTGCTGCCCTCACAGTGAGACCTGCTCACAGTGCAATGCACGCTGCAGCTGAGGCACTCGCCTGAGAACAGGACTTTTTCCCTGATAGATTGCAGCCATTTCGGTGGGATATGACTTGATTACACGAGTATTTTTGAGGTGGGGAGGGGGGTCACTCACAAGGAGTATGGCCTGAGGGAGCTACACTTCTGTGGCATAATATATCTTGGGCTGTAATGGCTTCACTTTATTCCCACCAATAATTTTTGTTTTAATGGTCCAATATGTGCAATATAAAAATAAATACAAAAGATGAACAAAGATCTTCTATTCATTCTTTACTTTCTCAATTTTCTCATATTAAAAATGAATTCTTTTCTTCACACTAGCTTTTGTTGTTGTTTGGGGCTCCCCCCCCTTCCTCCCCACCCCCTGCATTGTTTTCTCCTTAGAGAGAAAAAAAAGGTTAAGATGATTGCTCTTACACCTTATGAAGCATAGTTTTTCTATGTGTATTCATATGCATACTATGGTCCATCATTGTCTCTCATGACCACCAATAGTTTCTTTTTCACATTAGGTTTTTTGCTCGTTTTAATGTCAAAGAAAGGCCAATTCTTTCCTAGACAGAAGACTACAGAGCACTGTTCTTCTCTGTATAGAGTTTTGGCTTTCTTCTCTAGTTTTAAGAGTTATCTTAAATGTATGTAGAACATTGTAACACGTTATCTTCAGTTGCCATGTCAGTGCAAATGCTACTTTTTTCTTTAAATTAACCTTTAGACTGTTCTTTAAACAGGCAATTACAAAAGCCTTTACCAAGCTTCACTTTCCCACAGGCTTCTTTCTTAGATAGTTTAGCATGAGACTCTAATATGAGATTGCCACATGCATTGATATGCATACTATACCTTCTTATTCTAGTGCTACCGCTTGTTTGTGTATTATTTATTTGCTATCATGTAACATTTTAACAAAGATGTCTTGTCACATCTGTTATGCATTCCTATTTAATTTGGGTCATTTTGTTCTGCTAACTATATTGGTAATTTGGAATTAAAGTCAAGTGGCACACTTCGCATTTACAGTAAAGACAGAATGTAATCTAAAAAAAATCCATCAAAATAAATGGAAATCCATATGATATGATTCAGAAAG
Organism: Haliaeetus leucocephalus; assembly: GCF_000737465.1. Classification (NCBI taxonomy): domain Eukaryota; kingdom Metazoa; phylum Chordata; class Aves; order Accipitriformes; family Accipitridae; genus Haliaeetus; species Haliaeetus leucocephalus. Next base: position 9,385,944 of record NW_010972820.1, on the reverse strand, counting down.
ATGAAAAGTTGCACTCGTGCTTACTAAGTAATATAGTTACTGGTGTTAATTTGGATAGAGACCTGTCATTGCTGCTGATTGATTGCATTACTGGACAAAGATATTTTATAGAAATGCAACATAACTAAAACATTTGTTTCTCTGCAGCATGATTTAATTTGCCTGATCTTGCCAAACTTTCTGTTCACAAGAGGAAAAATAAGCTATGGATTATTTTCAAACACTATTTCACCTTGTGACACAAAGTTTTAGACTAATTTGTGTACTTGTGATAAAAATCTGTGTTTTACCTTTACTTATGGAGTAATATATTTTGAGCAAAAATAAGATCCAGGAATAGGTAATCAAAGACGTACGTGTTCTGTCATTTTAATTGTTTCACTGCTGATGAAAGCTATCATGAAAGATACTAATATTTGATGCCTCTTTACAATACAATTTTTCTTGTACTTCTTTCATCCCTGTTCAGGCATTTTATTAATATTTTGATACCACCACTTATATATATGGTTGTCAAACAGCTAATCATTTTTAATCTACTTTTGTATGCCTTACCTTTCCCTGACAATCTCAGGTTGATATTTTGGTTTTCATGTAGACACACAAAGCCTTTTTTTGGTTAAAAAAAAAAAATGGGAGGGGGTACTACGCTTAAAACAATTCTTATAACAATTTCATGGCCATAGTTTGGGGCATTTGTGTGTTGGATCAAAGGCTTACCACCTGTTGTTTGGAAAAGATACATCTGCATCTCTGTTGCTTCTGATGAGCAAAGTGGGGAAAAAAGAGAACAGAAAGAAGAGGGAAGGTAATTTCAAAGAAGAAATAAAATTAATTTTTTAAACAGGCCTTGAACAAAATCTGTGACTTTTTGAAAATTTCCCCCATGTTTGATTTTGCCTTGTTCTAAAGCACAAGTGTTCACACGCATGTCCTGTCTCAGCTGCCAAGTGATTTCAGACTGCTGAAGGTTGAACTGCCTGTTCCCAGGCACTGGCTTATGTGCTGAGCTACAGAACCAGAGCTCTGGCCCACCTTCTCACTCACTCCCTGCAGGCACTGAACTTCAATCCCAACACATTAAGATGATTTTCACTGGATACAAGTACGGTAGTAGCAAGGGCTCAAAACAGTAGTGAGTTAGCAGTGCAGAGACATACTTTTTTTCCTTTGTTCTCAGCACCAGACTAAGCAAAAGCAACATGGCAATCAGCATCCTCACTTCAAAGAAGAGGATGTAAAAGTTGAACCAAGGTAGCAAAAGGATTAACCGAGAGTAGGATGCCTAAGAGGCAGCCAGAGCCTCATGTATGCACCAAGAGGTTGTAGCAGGTTGGCTAAGGAAAATTGGGTAACTGAAATCACCATATAGTTGCTGGGGAGAAAGTTGAGAGAAAGCCAGACTGGTTAGACAAGAAAGTTTTCAGTGGGAAGATTTGTATTTGAGAGAATGATATGAAAGTCTCAGTCAAAGAGATTGGGAACTGAAACTAACACTGCATTGGGAAAATGGAGGGACTCTAATGAGTCAGAAGATGGAAAGCAGAACAAGAAAACACTGGAAGTGAAGAGAACCTTAACAGTGAACAGAGTGCATAAGGAGAGACCACAGAAGGAGGGCTGGAGAATCTGGGGCAGAAACAATGTTTGTGAGAACAGGCAGAAGCTGAAGCTGGAATCGTTATTCCATTAGTACTGGTAATCATCTGTAAAATTCATAGGCTAAATGTATTTATATACAAAGGTAAATGTATCCATCTCTGGCCTTTGTGTAAACTAGGAACCTGATACTCCAATCTCATAATTAATTAGTTAATGGCAGAAGCTCTGAATACTCTAAGCCAGGTAATGGCTCATAGAGATGTTAGTAAATTTGTAAGTTTTGTTCATTCACCTTTGTCAAAAACTTAAAAAATCCAGTTCTGTTTCTCTCCTCTCCCTTCTCCTTCTTCCTCCACTGTAATATACTCAAGTCACAGTAAATGAAGATTTTCAATACCAAAAACTAAGAACTTGAAAGATAGGAAACAGTTTATGAGTTACTCTTCACTACTTCATTGTGAACCAGGATCTTGTGGAAAAACTGAGACACAGACTGGCTACTCAGTCTTTTTGAAATCACTTTGATATTACTTTGCTATGCTGAACTGCATCACTAAAAGATATTTTCAGATATGAGACTGTAAACTCCCCAAAGTTATTTTAATGGTTTGTTTGTTTTGATTCCCCTCAGCACAACCTCTGCTTTGTGTGGGTTCACTGTTCTTCATTCAGGCACAACTAGACTTCATCCATTAGCTGTTCTTGGACAACATTTGACCCCATCTTGCTCTCTCTGGTGATGATAAGCATGATGAGAGCTGTGTAGCTGCTGCACTAAGTTCATGATGAGTCAAACATTTCTAGGATCTGTCTGTAGTTGTTGAATAGGTTCAAAGAGAGAAATGATAGTTGTGAAGTCAGGGGACAAACATGACATTTCCTGTCACTTTATTAGAGCTATATACACCCAGAGCGATGTTAGACCATTTTGATATATTCATTATGCAGCCTTGCCATTTCCTTCAGTAATCTCTCATGATCCCTGTCTGCATCAAATGTTGCAAAGAGGTCAACAAAGATGAGAAGTGATGTCTGCCCTCCACTCTGCACCATCAAGAAATCATCCATCACCACCATTAGTATTTTGAGATCTGGGTTCTGGTTTGCATCCAGATTGCATTGAGGCTTGGATACTTGCTACAGGCTGGTTGTTTCTTCCCCCAGTATTCTGTCATTGCTATAAGAACATCACAGAAAATATCAGTAATGTTGTGCCCTCTGTGCTGGAGCTGCTGTCACTGAGACTCAAGGATCAATAGGAGTGACTGAGGCAGGTTTCTGATTTCTTTCTTTTCATTAGTTTCAGGTTGAGATGCATGGCACAACACTGCCCTATGCCTGTGAACAGAGAGGAGGCACTTCAGTGAGAACCAGAAATAGGAGTCTGCATCAGAAAATGGTCAGTCAAAAAGCTCCATTTTGTGACAGCTTGGGGATGAAGTGAAATGAAAATCTGTCCACTGAGCAGCTGGCCAATATGCAAAAAACACTGCTTTTATTTGTGAGCTCTGTCATTAACTGTAGATATAGCCCTACGTAAAAGCCAGCTTCAGTGTTATAAGAAAAACTCTATGAGAGAAAACATTCAGATCTGAGTCTTCACTTCAGGATATCATAAAAATGGTGGCCAGTAAAAAGGTTCTGCCTAAATTTTGGATGCAACAATTAGCAGTATTCAGACAAACTCCATTGCTAGAGAAACTTTCTGAAGACACTTGGAAATGTTATAGTTCACTTTAAAGTTCTTTCTGGAATCTTACTCAGGAAACTAACTGTACCATGACTCCAAAGAAACAGGCATTTCTTCTTGAGAAAAAGACAAAAGAGACTTGTTGATCATGGCCTATCACCCACACCAGGGCTCCTTACAATCAGTTCTTCTTTGCATTGTTTATTAACTCTTGGTCAATATGCAGCCATGATGCCCCCATGCTAAAGAAAAATCTATAAAATGCTTCAGGTAAAATATCTGCTAGCTAGAGACTATTCCAAAATGTAGAAAGTATGTCTCTCCCGGAATCTAGTGACACCTTAGATAGTGGTTCTTTTCTTTGAGACCCAGGGACTTAGTAAGACAGTGCATCACATACTTAAGCATGAATTATAAGACACACAGATTTTAGATGGAAATGCACAAACACATCTGGACATCCAAATTCCCTTTGAAGTGCAGAGGGACACCTGGATGTCAGGACTTGTGATTCACAGATATGGGCATGCTGAGACAGACAGCAGTGTGTATGGAAGTGTGTGTAGGAAAGTCAACACAGACACGCAGGGGTCTGATGCAGAACACCGTTATGAAGACCATTACTGTTTAGGCTCTTGAAGACGGTTGGATGATAAATATTTAATCCAAAGAACACTTGAAGCCATCTCGTTCTCTCCCATATGAAGCTTTAGCCTAATTTTACTCAGCTCTGAGAGGTGTCATGCAATTTTTGTGTTTATTCAGAGCCTGATGTCTTAGATGACAAGAGCAGAAATTATGCATGGTTGTCCACTAGCAACTTGGATAATTAACGAACATTCAGATTATTTTAACCCCCAGTCTGAGGCTTGAGATTCTGAGATGGCTTTGTTCCACCCTACAATTTCGTTGGCTTTTTTTCAAGAAGGAAAGTTGTATTCCTTTAAAGTTCTCGTCCAAACTGATACAAGATGTGTGCCAAATCATATCACAGATATAAGATGATTTCTTTTTTTTTTTTTTCTTTGCCATAAGGTGGAAATAGCAAGACAAAGGAAGGAAAAGAAGCAACTAAATCACATACATTAATATAATCCCTTGGAAAGCAAAGTTGACACTCAGATATTTGTACCCTGTGAACTGCTGAATATAACCATTTGTTCACTATCTAGGGAAGCCTTGTCCTCCATTCACCTTCCGATGAAGTCTTTGGAACTATTAAAGGACAGAAAAAAAGTGCGACCCTCAGGATTAAGGGACTTAAGGCCGCTGTTCTACAATTTAACCTCACCAAGT
>NW_010972820.1:9326694-9380605 GCF_000737465.1 Haliaeetus leucocephalus | reverse complement strand
CACCAAGTAATGATAACTACTGAAATTGTCACTGAACTCTAATCCATCCCAAGTGTCGTGTGCAGCTTTACATCACCCAGCTAGAGGTTAGTCTGTTTTCATAAACTCCAATACAAGATCTGTTTAGCAATGAAAGAGTTTTGTTCTACCAGGTTTTACCTCACAGCTGGCATAGCTAGATGTACACATATGGATGTCCATTAAATCTCAGCTGATAGTCAGCAACTTACGCTATAGTCATGTTCAGTAGCATAGCCATATCCTCATTTGAAAACTTAAAAGAAATTGATGCACAATCATATTTTATTTCAAGCCACATGCTTTCATCATTCAACTACATAGACAACTAGTGCGAATAGCAGAAAAGTAGCTTTTAAAAGATCTTTTTAACTGATGAAGTTCTACAATATTCAGTTTTTAACTAACTCATGTTTCTGGGTTTCTGTTGTATTTTTAATTTGCAGGATTTTATTTCCAGGCTAAAAAAATATGGAAGTTAAAATAAGGGTTAAGCACACTGATGTGAAATTGAAGCTTAAAAATGTATCTAAACCTTTTTCTGTTTTTCCATTTTACCTGGAAATCTTATAAGAATGCATAATGTAAAGTAGAGAAATTTCAATCACAAATGTATGGACTGAAGATATTTAAATAACAATACTACCATTTAGACATTGTCTGAATGAAAAGAATTTGCAGGCTTTTGAGGTTCATCTTTCACTAGTCAAAATGTAGCTTCTGGTGGTTTACATGCTGGGTTGCCACATTAAATGATAATGTTCCTTCACGTAAGTGTTACCTAGGAGAGAAAAATTAAAGCCTTAGAAAGAGATTCCCACTCCTCCTAGGGTACTTTTATGATAGGTTAATGACCAGTAAAATGAGCTAGAAAAAAAATCACCAAATCTTGGAGATGCGGGAACGGAATCTTATAAAGACTTTTTCGCAAGCTCTGGCTCAGCAGTCCTGGAGATCAGAACATGTATCAGGAGAGGGTCACAGCCTATCTCTACTCATTTCTTATATGGGGTGGGCACCAGATAACTATTACAGTGTGCTAGATGGCAGCAGCCAAAGGCATTTGCCTGAATGTCTGCAAATTCTTTCTTATAATCCTAGACCTCTGCTTCTTGTGGCTCTGCTCATGGGGGATAGCAAATCACAAAGGTGTCTGCTGCTAGGATTGAAAGAACAGACTCCTCCAGAATTTCTGAACTTCAAAATCAGCCTTTTTCTCCTCTTCGTTCTTTTTAGACTGAATCAATGGCTTTTGTCTTTTGCCATCCATTCAGCAGCAAGTACTCTAGTGAAGAGGAGCAGGTAGAGCCGGGATTTAGATACATGAACTGAACTGAGGTGGGCCATGTCTCCTAGAGCACAGAACGCAGCAGGATCCTGGTGGGTCCAATCTCCCACAAGCTCAGGCTCTGCTTGGCAAGCCTGAGTATAGTCAACTGCCCTAACCAAGGCACAAATGGCTATTCCAGGCACAAAACCCAGGTGGAAAGCACAGGGGAAAGGCTCAACTTCTCCCATCTTCCACTCCTGCATCATGGCATTGGCTTTTTTTCTATTGCAGCACGAGCACTAGGTACACATGTTCCAGGAGTGCAGGGGGACTGCAGGGAGCAGGGGAGAAAGGCTGGCGAAGGAAAATGTGGGGCAAAGCCGAACAGTCCCAAAACTTCGCCAAATGGTCTGTGCATGAATTCTTTTCATTGTAAATCTAAGAAATAATTGTTCATTGCATAATGTGAGCTTTAACAGTGCTCCATTTATCATCTCATGGCAGCACCTCTTGGACATAATATTCTCTGTAGAGAACACCACTCAGAAATGTGATACCTTCCACCTATGCAAACTGAACCTAAACTGTATGTACGCAAATATAGGACATTCAACTGATTTGAACATCTACATACTTCAAGTTTTGGTTTTGCCACTTTTTGGGGGGGTGACATTCAGGTATGGAGATAAGGAAGCCAAGTGGCTACATTAGACATGGATCATTCAAAACCTCCTTCATCTCCCTGTAATGATTTTTATCACATTTAAATGTGAGGACAAAGTCTATTTTCAGGAGGTACACACAGATAAGATTATTCCAGCTTGCTTAGACATGAAAGCTGTCCTGGTTTCAGCTGGGATAGAGTTAATTGTCTTCCTAGTAGCTGGTACAGTGCTAAGTTTTGGGTTCAGTCTGAGAAGAATGCTGATAACACACTGATGTTTTCAGTTGTTGCTAAGTCGTGTTTAGACTAAAAGTCAAGGATTTTTCAGCTTCTCATGCCCAGCCAGCAAGAAGGCTGGAGGGGGACAAGAAGTTGGGAGGGGACACAGCCAGGACAGCTGACCCAAACTGGCCAAAGGGCTATTCCAGACCATGTGACATCATGCCCAGTATATAAACTGGGGGGAGTGGGGGCGGGGGGAATCGCCGCTCGGGGATTAACTGGATGTCGATCGGCGGGTGGTGAGCAATTGCATTGTGCATAATTTGTATATTCCAATCCCTCTGTTACTGCGGTTGTCATTTTTATTAGTGTTATCATTATCATTATTAGTTTCTTTTCTGTTCTATTAAACCATTCTTATCTCAACCCACAAGTTTTACTTCTTTTCCCAATTTTCTCCCCCATCCCACTGGGTGGGGGGGAAGTGAGTGAGCGGCTGCGTGGTGCTTAGTTGCTGGCTGGGGTTAAACCGTGACAAAAGGGAAAGCAGAAGTTCCCTTAGCTGAAGGGCATCAGTAAATTCTGGATTACGGTGTTCTAAACTCTCTGTACTGGATCAATGATTTACTGTGATTTTCATTTACTTAACAAATACTCAGTAGTCAGCTTGACAACTTATGCTTGCTCCAGTTAGTACAGATGGGGTTTACCTCATAAATTATTTAAAGTGATTAACTACATAAAAACAGAGACAGTCTATAGTAATTTAAAAGCAAGAAACCCAAAAGATAGAAACATTATTTTTCATACGTTGCTATGATAATGTTCAACACCTGTCAATATAATGACTTCAGAGGAATTTAAATATACATGTACACTTTCTGGTTTAAAATATAATGTATAAATACTCAAATCAGGCCAGACTGAAAGCAGGCTAAAATAAGCTATATAAAGCTCTGTACTTTCATAGGTGGGTGCCTTATTAGACTTTCCAATTAAATCAGGTTAGACTATCATGCTTTAAAACTTAGTGTGTGGTGTACACTTACTGTAGAAGAAAGAATGTTGAGACAGAAGACAAAAAGCACTGTTAAAATTATATATATATCTACTTGGATCTAGCTCAGTTAATGTCTGACAGAAAGAAAAGGCTATTGCTTTTGTGAATACTGAGATAGTACTAGGATTGGCTTTCCTTTCAAATAACAAACAGCATTTTGCTAATGTGAAGCAAAGAAACTGCATGCTGCAATGCTTGAAATGAAAGTACCTATTAAGCCAAATTAAATTGCCTTCCTGTATGGGTTGATGGTGAAACTGCTTTTATACAGGACTGAAAGGTGTATTAGAAATCTCCCAGATGGAAAATATATGAGATTTGAATTTTCTCTTTTCAGACCAGCAGATATTCCCTTCTACTGTAAACTCATTGTTAGAGCTTAGAATTTGTTTTCAAAGATAGGTGTACAAATGTGTTTGTGGTACTTCTACCAAAAAGTTTGGAAGTTAGATGCTTTATTACATATTCTCCAGTGACTTAAAATAATCTTCTGCAAGACAATATCTGATGCATAATAATCAGTTTGCAGAGTCTGGGTTTAGACCCAAGCACCCGTCTTTACACTTCATGTGAGCAACAGAATGGTTTTGTAACTGCTGCTGTAATTATTGATCTAATAAAAAGCTTTTGAGCTAGTGGCCCTTGAGATAGTGAGCATAAATTTGAGTATTCCTTATTATTTTCATCACTTCTTACATAATTGTGAACAGCTGGTGACAAAGCAGACTATGATGAGTTATTACTTACAAAAATGGGCATAAGCAGTATAAGATTCAAGCTTATTTAGCTTCTCTAGGCAGATAGAAGTATTTCAGTTAGCATTACCAGTCATTAACAATGACAACTTTGGATCAAAACCTGCATTTCTTTCCTTGATGTTCTCTGTAACTGCTTAAGTAGATCTATTGGAGGTAGTATTCCATGTTTTCACCACTGTCAGATGTGTTCTCCATTTTTCTGGTTAAATTTAAATGAACCATATTTCAATTATAAGTTTAGCAAAACTATGTCTCTGGTTGGTGCTTTCTGACTTTACTGTAGACTGATAGCTCCTCATATTTTGGCTTTTCAGACTTTTCCAAGACTTTTTTCTATTAGACTTTGGAAACCTATTATTTTTAATCAGATTTCCATATAATTAACCATCCAAAAGATGTGCTGTTATTCATCCATTTGACATTGAAATAGATATTTTGAAATTCTACATCATATACTGTTATTATCACTTATACTTAGCAGTAGCATGCTTCTAAATGATTGTCTCTTGTTCACTTAGTCTTTGGTTTACCTGCAGTTTGTGAGCTCCTGCAGGCAAAGACAGTTTCTGTTCATTTGTTTTAATGTCCCATGTGGCCATAACAGACGAAGTGAACAGTTGCAATTTCCACAATAGGTCTCCTTCATGCTAAATCGCAGTCCAAAAGGTCTAGTGAATGCTGGAGATTGAAAAAAAAAAAAAAAAATCATCATTAATACACACCTTTTGCTGCCTGGAACTCAAAACATACAAGCATTTATAGAGTTTAGGAAAGTGTCTGTGATTGATTTATGCTACATATCATAATGAATGAAATTTTTGTACATGTGGTAGAAATGTGTTACACTATAAATGCATTTTTCCTATAGAATTATCATTCTATTTTATATCAACATGGATAAACATGATCTGCTCCTAGAAACTTTTTATATAGCAGCACTGAGATAGCTTTCCTGCTTGCCATACACTATTTTAATATTTATTTTTTTGCAGAACTATTTGTAAGTGCTTATTTTATAACAGATAAAATTGTTTTCACATCTTAATTAAAGTGGTTGTTGGTTTTTTGTTGGTTTGATTTGGTTTGTGGGTTTGCTTGGGCTTTTTTCCTTTGGGATTATCCAGGCCCATTGTGCACTGTGCTTAATTTCCTCTTTGAAACTGTTGTTAAGTTCTGTCTGCTTTTCAAAAACAGAAAGCTGAGATAATAAAATTTCCCATTCTTTTAATTTAAGCAAAAATAATGTAAATTTTTTTCCCTAAATAGATTTTGTTAAGTATGTTGTTTTCACAACAAACTACACCACTTAATAGGCTTTTCTAGATTTAGCATGTATATGTATGGTTTTGAAATGTGTCAAAGGTTAATGGGCTGATAGTGCATTGAGGGATTTTTTTTTTTTCTTTTTTATGTTTACAGCTTGGGCTTTGATTTAATGAAGACCTGATTTCCTTTGCTAAAAACTGGATACGGAACACGGTTCACCTATCATGAGTAAAAATGGCAACATAATCTGCATTTTTTATAAACTAAACATGAAGTCAGTTATCAATAAATTGAAATTGACCTCAGTACCTAAGGATTTAACTAAATGTTCTACCTAAAATGGTGCTGCTCACCTTAAACTCCTTTTGAAAATACTGTTTATGGGGTTATTTTCCCAATAATAACTTAAAAGCACAAACTAAGCAGAACTGGCCATCTATACTTGCATGCATGTGTATCATGTATTTAAATGCATATATTGACTGTTAATATATATGTATATAAGTGATGTGTATTCTAGATGTACACACACACAAGAACACTCTGTATGGATAGGAATCACATTTCTTACTTTTGCAGATATAAGGTGTATCTGAGGTACAAAAAGTAAGAGACATGTTTCCTGTGGTCACAGGCCTTTATTTGTGTTTACAACAAATGCTTTCTTACCTTTCATAAATGCAGAGGAACTCCATTGAAACAACGTACATAAACAAAGAATTGTGCTTTTGCCGTGGTTTACCCCCAGCCAGCAACTAAGCACCACGCAGCCGCTCACTCACTCCCCCCCCATCCAGTGGGATGGGGGAGAAAATCAGGAAAAGAAGTAAAACTCCTGGGTTGAGATAAGAACGATTTAATAGAACAGAAAAGAAGAGACTAATAATGATAATGATAACACTAATAAAATGACAACAGTAGTAATAAAAGGATTGGAACGTACAAATGATGCGCAGGGCAATTGCTCACCACCCGCCGACCGACACCCAGCCAGTCCCCCAGAGGCGAATCCCTCCCCCCCCCACTTCCCAGTTCCTAAACTAGATGGGACGTGCCATGGTATGGAATACACTGTTGGCCAGTTTGGGTCAGGTGCCCTGGCTGGGCATGAGAAGCTGAAAAATCCTTGACTCTAGTCTAAACACTACTGAGCAACAACTGAAAACATCAGTGTTATCAACATTCTTCACATACTGAACTCAAAACATAGCACTGTACCAGCTACTAGGAAGACAGTTAACTACATCCCAGCTGAAACCAGGACAGCTTTACCTTATGCCTTTACAAATATTCTGAAGTGCAGTTTGGGTATGCCAATGATATTGCTCCTGAATTTTTTTATATATCTGCTATTTTTTTATTCTTTCCAGACAGACAGCTGCCATCAGCTTCTGGGGGAAGAAGACTACCTGGGTCTTTGTTTGATGCAGTGCATCCACACCTACTTTTGCTCTGTAGGGCCAGTAGAGATATGATTGCAGCCCATCCAGAAATACCTATGGTAGCTTCAAGTGAAGTACTAGGGATAACAGCAGCAGCACATCCACAGGACAATGACTGCAGATGGTATTCACTGGGTACGTTGCCCTGGATCAAAGGTGCTGAACAGAGACCGATGCTTGCTGTCCATATTATTCATCTCCCACAGCAGATCGTCCTGCCTCCTAAGTCAATGTATCTGCACTGCTTCCTGCCACAGGTGGGATCCCCGTGGACCCCCACTCTACATGGTTTAGAGTTGGTGCATGTGGAGCTAGTGTGGAATAGGTATTTCCTCTCAAGCTGATATGAAAATGTACATAAGCTGGTTTTACTTGGTTTTACTTTCTTGGACTTTAAAAGGGCACAGGGACCTCACAGGCACCAAATTGGCCAAAAATCTTTTGTGCCTTACTCCTAGATGAAGTATTACCCTTAAGAACATACTTGGCTTGAAAAGCAAAGGGAGTCCCATAATCTTAATCGGAACCAGAAAAAAAAAAATAAAAGAAAAAGTTACAAAGAAGCTAGTGAGATACTAGTTTCAGCAGCAGTCAGCCAAAGAAGTTCCCAGTCTTTAATCTTTGGTTCCAGCTACTCATTCCTTGTTGTGACAGTAGAAAAGTATATACAGGTCTGTGACCCAAACCATAGATCACACAAAACTTGGCTGAAGTCTCTGAAAGGTATGATCATCAGCTGTTTTTTACTTTACCGCACCGGTTACAGAAAGAGGTAAATAGCCTGATCCAAACAACTCTTAATTTCAGTTTTGAAGCAAACACTTTTTTCACTTTCTTACTGCAGAACCTGCAAGTAGTACATTAAATAAGGCTCTGTTCCTTTGTAAAATCACAGCCTATATAGCTACTCTCCCTTTGACACAAGCAACTTTAAATTATCTGATCATATTCTCCTTTTGAAAGCTGAGGCTGAAAAACAGAAGGATTTACAAGTGCATTCTGTTGCTATTTCTTTGACCCATCATTAAAAACGAGGTTGTAAATCAAACAGTGCATGGATTTCCCTTTTGGCACATTTATCCCCTACAGGTCATTACTGTGTGTGGGCAGAAAATGTTGTTGCACTTCAAAGCTATTATCAAGCTTCTGTTAGTGGAATTAGAATTTTAGCTCTGAACAGACCCATACTTGATTAAACTTTTATCGTTTATAACCTTTTTTCACCATAAAAATATAAATGAGTTGACAGTAAGAAAAAGTTCTTTTTCTTTAACTTTTAAGTTAAGAATAAGTAGGGGTTCTTTTGATATACTTTTTCAAGAAAAATACACAGTGCTCTGTACTACTACTAACATGATACTATTTTTATATAAGCTTTGTTTGTTTTGCTCCAAAAATTTCTCAAAATGAAAGAGACATCACTAATGACCTTAAATCTGAAATATACTTTTCAAATTAAGAGACACAAACACGTGGCTGTTACTGTATGGAAACAGATCACTGAACCACACAGCTGCTTCAGAAAAAGACAAAGCAATATGGTACTCACAAAGTAAGTAATACCATTCATGGAGAAAGATAATGAAGTGGACAAGTTCCTGTTTTCCTCTGTAATGATTGCTTATTCCCTGAAGCACAACATTTGATTGCCCTCATCTTTACATGGATAGCTACAAATGTTATTATTGCCTATAAAATTATCCAGCCCTTCTGAAAAATTCAGCTATAGCATCTGCCCTTCCCATTTTGCTGCAGCCATGAAAATTGCAGGCTGAAGACACGCAATGCAAAGGAAGACATACCTGCTTCTACATGTTTTCCATGTCCATTTTTTCTGGTGATTCTCTGGTCTTTAGAAAAGCACTAGAAAAAGAGACCCTTACAGGCAGGATTCAATTGCTAACCTGTAGGTTTCCAGCACTTAATAATCCCCTCCTTGCCTCCAGCTGTCACTCTAGATGGGCTTCTGTCTTGCCTAGCAACTAAGTCATATCTACCCATGTCCAGTCTGGATGTTTTGGATGCTGCAGGGGATCGAAAATGGTTCTAGAAGAAGCATGCTTGGACAATTGAATTCCATATTTGGTTGCCTCAAGACTGTAACATCTGGAAAGTTAAAGAATATTCTATTTTTGTTTAGCCATGTAATTTCTATTGGCATTAAGTGTCATAGTCTAAAAAAGAAAGATGTATTTTTTTCCCAGTATACTCAGCCTATATTCAGGAAATTTCCTATTCACTGAGGAAGGAGAATTTGCACTAAATTATATGGTACCTATATACTTTATCTGTCTTATTATGAACTTCTCTCTTTTATGTCATCACATCAGAAAAAAGGGTAACAAGGAGTATTTGTAAGATATGATGCCCACACATGAAGGAGCAGTGCCAGATGGGGGCATTCAGCGGCAGCAGCCTCACCTCCGTCATGTGCCTGGTTTCAGCAACGTCTAACAATATGAATATGGATACCATTTCTGCAAGAGAAAGGACAGGGACAAAACAGGTTGCAGAAGTTTGTCTTGGCCACAGTAGCACTTGGATGCATACTCTACAGCAAAAAATTGTACGCCACTTAAAGTGATGTTAATTAACAGTGGTTGTACATTCTTCACAGTTCAATTGAACATGTTTGCTTATATCATGTTATTTTATTTGCAATATCTCTTGTGTTTTATATGCTTCTTTTTTAATGTGCAATTAGTCCCTTTTTGTGTGATAAGGATTCTCTTTTACCTTTTCTGTAATGATTCCTCTTGCTTGACTTAACCTGTCTAGAAGGTAGTTACTTCACTGTAAGGTAATTCCCCCCAAGAAGCACCTATCCTATTGCAGATACTTATTTTATACTAAAAAAAATTCCACATCTCCATACTTATCCCTTCTTATTGACTATAAGGAAGCTAAAAAGATCAGCAGATTCAGGGCAAGCTTTTTGATGTGTAAATTAAATACGTTGTGACACAGTGCAGAGTGTGATTTGCTACTCAATGTGCAGTACATAAATCTATACATTGGCCCTCCATCTTTCTTTCTTCCAGTGGCTGGAAATGCAAGTTCCTGGAATACATATGGTTTTTAGTATATCCACGTTAATAGACCAAGTCTTTAGCTGAACATCAAATACCAGAAAGGAAAATCACAAAGGGGCTTGAGATCAAAAACGTCAAATATATTACCAACTTTTCTTTTTGCTGAACTGCAACTGTCTCACATCGATGAAGTAAATATATTCGCCAAATAATTTCCACTAAAACTTTTTGGTAGGAGTTGTTCCTCGTAAGCAGCTGATACTTAAATCTTGAATTGCTTTGGATAGAAATCTTTGATGAGAATCATTTTTCTATATACTCCACAAATAATGAGGAGGCAAATTTCTGAAAGTATAGTAAAAACTGCTATTCAGAAGAGAGCTGTTCAATATTTGTTAGGTTTGACCTGTTTCAGAACACAAAGCTAAGGTCTGAGAATGCACTTTGCTAACATCTAAAAAAGGATAGGAAATTCATCCTTACTTAGCATAGCTTTAAAAAGAGTACCTAAAGCTAAGTATTTGTTTCAGTTCACTGAAATAAACAAAAATGACTTTCTAAGAATTCAGTAAGTCCTCAAGCGCTATAAAAACTGATGACTTTTCATTGTTCGATGAATTTAATCAAAGGCTTTCTCACAGGAAAAGAAAAATGAAGCTCTGTGATATTTTAATGGAATATAGTACATAGGTCAATGTGCAATGAAAAACAAATGATATTACACAGCTCGCTAATGTGCTGCTGAAGTGGGATGCAGTGCAGTACAGCTCCATTCCAGCAAAATAGTGTTTGAGGCTATTAAGTCAGCCTTTGCACACACGGCCCATTGACTAGATCACACCCAGTATCTAACTGAACTTGCTTAGAGGTAGTTTAGGTCATTTGAAACAGTGCCAATGTGAGCAGCAAAGACTAGCTTTAAAAGGCATGTTGCTCAGCAAGTGGTCCTCTGGTCTTTCTCTCATGTTTTAGAAGGAATTTCCACTCACAGATGCTGTTTGGGAATAGTTCATTAAAATGATGAAAAAGTTGAAATGCCTTAGCAGTTTATACTTGGATAACTTATTTCAAGGCATTCTAATGATCAGAGAGAAAATAACAGGATACGTACTTGAGTATGTTCTACATTCAGTCATGTGTGTGTAACACAATCCTCAGGAAGCCTCAGAAACCTTCAGGAGAATCCTCTAGCAGTCAGCTCTGCCTCTGCACTTGTGTGTCACAGATTGCTGCAGATGTTTCTGTTTTCTTTTGGAGTGGAACCTCTTTGTACATTTATGGGATGCATCTTTGATAGATGAGTGTAATCCATTCATTAGATTGTGGATCCTAGTTCTCCTGGGGGTAGTTTCAAATCCACATGGTGCTCTTAATATTCTTTATTTTCCATCTGAATCCATGACTTACTTGAAAGATGTGTAGATCTGTGTGTAAGCAGACAGATCCCTATTGGACTATTGTACCAGCTAGAGAGATTCATGCATATTTGTCTTGGTTTCAGCTGGGATAGAGTTAATTTTCTTTCTAGTAGCTGGTATAGTGTTATGTTTTGGATTCAGTATCAGAAGAATACTGATAACACACTGATGTTTTCAGTTGTTGCTAAGTAGTGTTTAGACCAAGTCAAGGATTTTTCAGCTTCTCATGCCCAGCCAGCAAGAAGGCTGGAGGGGCACAAGAAGTTGGGAGGGGACACAGCCAGGGCAGCTGACTCAAACTGGCCAAAGGGGTATTCCAGACCATGGGACGTCATGCCCAGTATGAAACTGGGGGCAGTTGGCCTGGGGGGCGGATCGCTGTTCAGGAACTAACTGGGCATTGGTCAGCGAGTGGTGAACAATTGCATTGTACATCACTTGTTCTGTATATTCCAATCCTTTTATTAGTATTGTCATTTTGTTATTATTATCATTATTAGTTTCTTATTTTCTGTCCTATTAAACTGCTCTTATCTCAACCCACGAGTTTTACATTTTTTTTTCGATTCTCTCCCCCATCCCAATGGGTGGGGGGAAGTGAGTGAGCAGCTGCGTGGTGCTTAGTTGCTGACTGGGGCTAAACCACAACAATATTTTTTATTTCACTATCATACAGAATAATTTCCCTTCTAAAAAAATTGTTCCTCATTCACTCACAGAGGATCATAAGG
The DNA here is from genome assembly GCF_000737465.1 of Haliaeetus leucocephalus. Taxonomy (NCBI): domain Eukaryota; kingdom Metazoa; phylum Chordata; class Aves; order Accipitriformes; family Accipitridae; genus Haliaeetus; species Haliaeetus leucocephalus. Next base: position 9,368,724 of record NW_010972820.1, on the reverse strand, counting down.
TATGAGTAATTATGTTTAGGAATACAGAATTCTTCTTTGTACCAATCTTATCACTGGAGAAAGAATCTGATCCCCAAACACTGCAGAAACACAGCTTTGCCTGGAAATACCATTGCCAGCCAGCTCCTTCATTTTTGGACTCAGTTCTGCAATGTGCAAAGCACTCAAATTAACCAAGTACCAAAGACATGCTCAACTGTAAGTATTTAATGAATAACAACACTGATTTAGGAGGAAGAGAGGAGAGGTCAACCCCTTTGTGACCTAAAAAAACTCAATGTATCTGAGAGAAGCATCAGGACTTACAGATGCTTGAAGGGAAAAAAAACATACCATGTTTGAGGGAGAAAATCCTGAGAAATTCCTTCCTATTGTAGCATCTTTGTTTTTCTTCCACAGACCTGATCCATTACTCACTGAAAATCAATGAGTAAGAAACAAAAATAATGCCTTCATTCTTTCTTAAGATCGTACTTCATGTTAAAGGAAAAGTCAAAATCATCAAAAAACAGGGTTAAGAAAATGTCTGCAGTAGTGCATGTTTTCATTCTTCACAAAAATGCTGAGGTCTGCTAAATCCTCATGTTGCATACAGTGCTTGAGATACTGTCAGTAAAACTTCATTTAGCATTTGTCCAGAGGCAGAAGCAGAAATTAAAACATGTCATCTAGGACAGTTAAATTTGCATGAACTAACCATTAAAGCAAAGAATGCATTCGTAGGGATTTATTTTTATGTGCCTTTCAGAAGAATGCCAGTGCACAGTCTTTTTTTTTCATTAAATTGCCAAAAACATTACCAGGATATTTTGCAGCAGTTAAATTTAGAAATTAAGACTTTAAAACCTGGTTGGTTAATTTGTTGTGCTAGGAAAAAGACTCAGAAATTTTTATATTAGAAAACTACCTTAGCTTCAGAAATTGGATTGCATCGGAAATTGAATAAGTATCCACATTTGTATGACCTGATTTCCTAGCATTTATGGAAACCACAAATGTGTAATCAAAAAGGTAATAAAGCCACTTTATGAGAAAAGTAAAGTCTAAATAAGTATTGAGAATGTCTTTCCAGTAAATACTTTTAGAACTTTTTAGTTGTACTATTACTGCTCCATCTGATAACATAGTCAACAGGAAACAATATCTGACAATATCTGTGACAGACACAATCTTCCATATTTACTTCTGAAAGAATTCCAAAACTTTATTTTGCTTTAGCTAAACATTAAGGTATCCACAGCTAATTTTATTTTTTGTGAACTCTTTCTGATTACAGAAACTGATCACAAAATGTATATTGCATATGAGCTGAGATCTAACTTTCAGTATGCAGCCTACAAAGCATTTTATTTGAATGCTTACAGTTTTAGTTCCCAGAGAGCTGCTCTCTCTAAACTGATTTCAGAAAACCCAAATGTATAGGTTAACTTATTATTTGTTTAAGCATAACACAGCAGAGTAATTGATTCTGAAAACTGTTCCAGGATTCTCAAGGTCATTCACAAAAGGAGCTTTCTTTATTCTCTCATTTTGTACCAAGACGTATTTGAAGAAGACAGGTTTTACTGCTGGAGAAAGAAAATTTGTCAAGGAACTATTGGAGCTGCATTTTGGTTTGGATTTATTACATTAAAATATTGGTAAATATAATAAGAGTAGTTTGTATTACTTACCTGTTGTCCAAGGTACTTTCCATCTGGTCCTTTTTCCACCTGGTCTGATCTCTCCCAGCCGATCACAGTACGGCCAAGCCTTCCGACAGCCGAGCGGGAGCAGGAGGGCTGTCATCTCCAACTTCACTTCAAGAGGTATTGAAAACTTCAGTGCCACAGTGGCAGTTATTTGAAGCAACCGTCAGATGAGTGTGAATCTTTCTCTTAGAGAAGGCAAAAGTAGCTAGACCTAACTCCCTGGTTTAGATGTAAGCTTTCAAACTTCGATGCCCTCCTGGCTTCCCCTCCAGCTCAGAGAAACTCATGAGTTGATGCTGTTAACCCTGAAGGTATCATTTGACTCAGGGCTGTGCAAGGCTTATAAAACGTGATAATTTAGTACAGTTTGCACAGCTTGTGCACCTGGCCTAACTCTGGCAAAGCAAGGTAAGTTTATATCTTTTCTGATACAGACTTCAACCATTTAGGCTTTTAAGGATGCATAAAAACGCATAGGTTATGCATGGCAATTCCCCGCAGTTACTCCCTTTCTGATTTTTCCTAAATTAAATACATACCTGCATACACACATGGGTAAAATATCATTATCATTTCTCATGCTCTGCATTTACAAGCAACGGCCATCTTCACTAATAATTAAAACGTAGATCAGATGTGTGGTTTGTCAATAGGAGCATATTAGGTCTCTTGGACAGTGTTCCAAGCACCACAGTATGAAATTTTGCTATGAGGGATATAGGGAACTGCACCTTTTAGCCAAAGTACTTCTTGACTATATTAATTCAACTTTTATTTATTACATAAAAATAATCAATATTGGTGTTCAATAATGGCATTTATTCATGGGATAAAGAATTGTAGAGGTGAATAAAATATTTTTATATTTTAAGAATATAATATTTTATTATAAATTTTAACTTTTTATTATAGAATAATAAAATTCTTAAAATCAAAATTTAATTTTTTATTACAAGTTATTAGACAATATTTTTAAAATAAGAACTGGGTTGTCCTTTGCTACCAGTGATTACAGTCTTTAAAGGAGTCCAATGTCTTTCATCAGTGGCATGGTAAAAGTATAAGCAGGCATGTAATTTTACTAATATTGGAAAGATGAGCAAATATGAGATATTCTGCTCTTGATTTGCCTTTAACATATGATGTTAAAGTCTTCATCACTTTCCAGGGACATCCTTAAAGAAGCTGTCAAAGTTTTTACTATTGTTGATCAAATTAGGCTAACATCTTTTGACAGCACTTGGAAAACAATAACATTTGATTTACATATAGCTTGAAACTTACCTCTGAAATATGAAGCATTTTGAATTACATTCTGTTCTTTTTTATATCTTCTCAAATTAATAGGATAGAAATGAAAGAAAAAAAATAGAAGAGTGATACTCCAAACATGCACATGTGTGCCTAACAAGGTTTATGCAGTCATGGCAATATGTGTAAAATCTGATTTGTGAAAAGACAAAAGATGAGAAGATATATGATGGGCAGTTTTGGGGTTTACTTCTCTCTTACCTGTGCTATGATCCTTCAAAAAGGTGTGAGTGGTTTGTAGGAAAGAAGGTTATTGTTTATCTTCTGCTGGCTGGTGAATTCTTGGACAAGGAGGGAATTGGGATGGCAGTTCAGACTGGTGTTACCTGGAAACAGGAGTTTCCTGGAAAATCAAAGGATAGGGCAGAAATAAAACAGTCAGGGAGACAAAGCAGTACAAGTATAACAGACTAAAAGACATCTGAAAGGCCAGGCCTGAGAGATGACAAAAAGAGTGAGGTTTTCCCTAGGGACACAGAAGTGGTGGTGTGGGGTTTATTGCAGCCTGAACTTACTGGAATCAGAACAAGACTGACAGACAAGACACAGCAGGCAGGGAGAATGGAAGACTTGTTTCACTGTGTCTTTCTTATTCATTCTCAATTTCTTCTATTCTAAGTGATCTACTATCTAGCTAATATTCAGATAAAAGTTGTCTGAGTCTTTGATATGTACTTCTCAGAAAAAGACACAGCTGAAAGCTCTGGCAGTCCTGTGGCCTCTGGAATACATGAGCAATGTCCATAACTTTCATGCTAGAATCACCTAAATGTGCAGATCTATGTGCATCTCTGTACACAAACACATGCATAATCATGGAAGGTTTAGCAATAAAATGGTGTGGACAAAGATATTTGTCTTTGAATACAAAATGGGCATGGTGGTTTCTACTTTTTCCACATTGTTTTCACATTTGGGTTGTTTTGGTTTGTTTTTTTTTTCTTTATACCTTTTGAAAAAAGATTTTTGCAAAATTATGGGTATGGTCACAGGGTAACTCATAATAGGTATTTAGAGATCTGAGAATAAATGGTGTGATCCAAGTTCATGTTCTACCTCATTCAGACATGACTGGGAAGTTCTGTCATGCATTGAACCTCCTTTTAGGACTGTCATGGTGTAACCTCAGGTGGCAAGTAAGCAGCACAGAGCCGCTGGCTCACTTCTGCCCTCCCAGCAGGATGGAGGGAAGAGAATTGGAAGGGTAAAAGTGAGAAAACTCGTGGGTTGAGATAAGAACAGTTTAATAATTGAAATCAAATACAATAGTAATAATAATAACAACAACAAATTGTTATGAAAAGGAAAATAACAAACAGAAATAAAACCCAGGAAAGTGATGTAAATGAAAACAATTGCTCACCACCAACCGACCGATGCTCAGCTAGTCCCCAAGCAGTGGCCTCCCCTCCCCCGCCAACCTTCCTCCTAGTTTTATTGCTGAGCATGATGTCATATGGTCTAGAAAATCCCTTTGGTCAGTTGGGGTCAGCAGTCCTGGCTGTGTCCCCTCCCAACTCCTTGTGCCCCCCCAGCCTCCTCGCTGGTGGGGTGGGGTGAGGAGCAGAAAAGCCCTTGGCTCTGGGTAAGCCCTGCTCGGCAGTAACGAAAACATCCCTGTGTTATCAACACTGTTTCCAGCACAGATACAAATCACAGCCCCATACCAGCTACTGTGAAGCAAATTAACTCTATCCCAACCAAAACTAGCACAATTACTAATTTTTTTTTTTTTTTAAACTACACACAAACTCAGTTTTTCTGGGTAATGAGTCACCCAGTTTTGACTTCCTCCTCTACCTTTTTAAGAACAGTAATAGGCATGAATTTGATAAACTGCTTCACTATCCTGCTACCCAATTAATTCTTTAACCAAAAAAATGAGAACTTCATAACTTCGTAACTGGCGGATTTGACAGAGAAGTCTCAAAAACATTATCTTCTTCAGATTACTTGAGAATTGGCGTCTTGGTAGAGATGTGGAACTTCACCTGCTAGTGAGTGAAATACTGTAGTGTTAGGAAACCGGTCCTGTTGGTCCCACTGCTCATGAAATTGCTGAACGGCAAAGGGAACGAAGGGTTAATCCGGGAGCTCTGTCCATGGTGCTGATTAAAAGCAGGTCCGGACACCTCGCTAGGAAGTCGAAAACGACACAGTAATGCAATCCGCCATTTGGGCAAAATAAAATAAGCAGTTCAAAGAATTTAATGGCAGCCACTAGACAGAAAGATAGTAAATGACCAGAAGTATTTACAGTATTTACATATTTTCTTCTGACAAATTTTTCCATTTCCCTCTGGGCATGCAAAAAATAGCAGAGCCATTCTAAAGACATTTTTCCTTTTCTATAATCTCAGTTATTCTGAATGCACCACAAGGGTTCAGATATTGCTCCAGAAGAATGCATAAGAGGTGAATTGCCTTTTTAAAGAATATTTTGCAGCAGGATGAACAGGAATCATGTCAGGAATTGCCTGGCCCAAAAGCAGACAAACCCAAACCATTTTTGATAATGAAAGACAGAGAAAGAGGGAAGCTGCAGTCTCTGGGGGAAAAGAAAAAAAGAATCAAAACCACAAAACACAAAAATGAACAAACAAACAACCTAAACAAACAAAAAACACCACCACCACCAAAAACTTTAAAGCATAGTTCTTCAGACTCTTCTACATACTACACCAATATCTTTTGATGAGATCTTTGGGCTGCTCAGAGAATCTCAGAAGGGTTTTAAATTTCCTTAGACATAAAGAGCTTGTCATAGATTTCATTGAAAGGCTGTGGAGGCTTGAAAACAAATAATCATAGTGAATTCATAAAAGCTCAGCCATTCTGATATTTCTCAGACCTACTCTAAACTCAAAACTTAGAAACCTTACTGAAATATAAAATCTTAATTTTTTTACTTTTTTTTTTCTTCTTTCTTTCTTTGTGATTTGGATCCTTTTCCTCTTTCAGAAGTAAGGATAAAAAGGACTTCTTTTATACTTTCCATATGAATAAACTATGCAAATTGTGTCTTTAGAATAAAGACTGTTTTGTTGAGGGATATGTTTGTAGATTTTAAAATTTGGTAAGAAATTATACAGTTGGAAATACGCAAACAGATTTTTTTAATAACTTTAAAAAAAATTGGAACAAACTCTACAACTGAAGACAAAATCAAAGGTATTTATTCAGTCCTGAAGATGCTTTCCCAAGCAATAAAACAAACAACCAAATAATTTTGAGGCATAGACATCAGGTCTTGAAGAAAGATTATTCACTGAGGGAAAATGAGTGATGGCTTTGTATCTGGTGGGGGTTTTGGTGGTTTGTTTTTTTTTGTTTCCTTGTATTGTTTTGTACGATAATCCACTGGGAGGTCCACTGAGTAGTACAAACTTCCATGTAGCCACGTTTGGTGGTTTCAGGTTTTTTCATTTTTGGATTTTGAGATATTTTGTTGATGCTTATCCATTAATACAAACATGAGTTTATTGATATTGGACTTAGTTCTCTGAGTTAGTAACCTTTATGGGACTCCAGAACAACACCTATGGAAGGCTGAAGAGGTAATTTGGAAAAATACATGTTCCATTCCTCAGGAATGTCTGTCTTTGTGCAGCAGTTATCTGTTGCTGTGTCATTTGCTCTGACTTATTGCTGCATTATCAATCACCTTGTGATGTGGGGAGGCTGGGGCTTGAAACACACAGACACACTTATTCCTTTAAATTCCAGTTTGCATAACCAACTCATACAGTAAAAGATAATCCTTTATATGTGGAAGTTGCATTTGCAAGAGTAAAATGTGGTGAATGGCAAATCAAAAAGCAGAGCTATGTAAGATGTAAGGATGGACCTAGCAGATAAATAATGGCATTAGTTAGGGATGGCATCCTTAACCAGGGGAGAAAGGCAGAGTAATTTGTCTCTGTCTGTTTTTCCTTTGTTACCATTCTTGTAGGGGCTGTAGCTGTCTTTTATACTTCTTGTTAACTCCTCTGTGTTTTTGCCACATATAGGAAGATTTATATATGTTGAATACATTTTCTTTTTAGTCTTTCTTATGCCCTGAAGCCAGTGCTACCCTGTACACCAGGCTGCATTCCTTCAGTGACCAATAATGAGCCTTTTCTGATTTGTGTTTATAACCCTGGTGCCATCTTGTGCCTGTATTTTCAAGGGTTACGTTGTCACAGCTTGATATGAAGTTCATAATAAATAATTGAGGGGGTTGGAGGGTGTAGGGTGTAAAGAGGTATCCAGACCAGAACTTTCCAACCATGTTTTTGGCTTCCTCTTCTGCTGCCCTCAAACTCCACCGATTCTTGCCTCCTTGGCTACACCATGGCCTTGCTTTACTGGGATGGATAAGAGCTCTACTCAAGAATCTCCATAACATGATAACTAGAGCAATCTTCTTGATGTGCAAGTCATGGATTCAAGTTTCCTTGGACTCTGAAGAGGCTAGGGAACACTCTGTCCTCTCATATGGATATGTTAGTGGAAGACACAAAAAAGTTGGGCATTGCTTCCTGTTGCAGAACTTTTGAGAAAAAAAATAGCCATGGCTATACATTATACTAGCCCAGTCCCCTTGGTTCTTCACATGGTCTCTAGATCAAATCCTGGCAAGAGAGAGAAATACCTGCACCAGTTCATATTAATTCTGTAGTTCTGTAAAAGTGGATCCCCTGAGCATGCTTTCCTTAACTGCTGTCCAAGTAGGTAGCTAGACAGCTTTTGATATAATGTGAAAAACGTAGCAGTCTGATTTGTTGCATTGCTTACACACATCTAAACCTCATCTATATTCTAGCTTAGGCAATATATATAGACTTTCAGGTTTGCTATAGATACCAATGTGTATGACTGCAAGACAGTATTTTCTATTTAGGAAGTCAGTGAGTATAGCTGTGCTAGGGGACATTCAGTAAATTATGAGACAAAAAGTAGTGTGTACTATTTTGCCCATCTTCTGAAAAGGCTGTGCTGACTTAGGATTGAACACTACTTGATTCCAGACTACTCAGTGTTACCTTTGTGAAACTCTCTCTGGTCAGTGCTGCAGCTCATCTACTACTACCACAAACATGACAACTGAACACTTATTGATAATAATGGTCTCAGAGTTCAAAACCCAGTAACAACAATCATGTTTAGGTAATATACATCACTGAAGATGCATAAAGCTGACAAGTGGCTGCATTTCCAAAATTAGTAACTGTCCTGGTTTCAACTGGGATAGAGTTAATTGTCTTCCTAGCAGCTGGTACAGTGCTGTGTTTTGGGTTCAGTATGAGAAGAATGTTGAGAACACACTGATGTTTTCAGTTGTTGCTAAGTAGTGTTTAGACTAAAAATCAAGAATTTTTCAGCTTCTCATGCCCAGCCAGCAAGGCTGGAGGGGCACAAGAAGTTGGGAGGGGACACAGCCAGGGCAGCTGACCTCAACTGGCCAAAGGGGTACTCCATACCAAGTGATGTCATGCCCAGTATATAAACTGGGGGGAGTAGGGCTGGGGGTAATCATTGCTTGGAGACTAACTGGGGATTGGTTGGCAGGTGGTGAGCAATTGCATTGTGCATCACTTGTATATTCCAATCCTTTTTTTTTTTTTTTTTTATTGCCATTTTATTACTGTTATCTTTACCATTATTAGTTTCTTATTTTCTGTTTATTAAACTGTTCTTTTCTCAACCCATGAGTTTGTTGTGGTTTAACCCCAGCCAGCAACTAAGCACCATGCAGCGGCTCACTCACTCCCCCCCGCCACCCAGTGGGATGGGGGAGAAAATTGGGAAAAGAAACAAAACTCAGGGGTTTAGATAAGAACAGTTTAATAGAATATAGAAAGAAGGAACTAATAATGATAATGATAACACTAATAAAATGACAACAGTAATGATAAAAGGATTGGAATATACAAAAGATGCACAATGCAATTGCTCACCACCCGCCGATCGACGCCCATTTAATCCCCAAGCGGCAATCCCTTGCCCCCACTCCCCCCAGTTTATATACTGGGCATGACTCCATATGGTATGGAATACCCCTTGGCCAGTTTGGGTCAGCTGCCCTGGCTGTGTCCCCTCCCAACTCCTTGTGCCCCTCCAGCCTTCTTGCTGGCTGGGCGTGAGAAGCTGAAAAATCCTTGACTTAGTCTAAACACTACTTAGCAACAACTGAAAACATCAGTGTGTTCTCAACATTCTTCTCATACTGAACCCAAAACACAGCACTGTACCAGCTACTAGGAAGACAATTAACTCTATCCCAACTGAAACCAGGACAAAGATTTACTTTTTTTTTTTTCCGATTCTCTCCCCCATCCCAGCTGGGGGGGGCGGCGCAGTGAGTGAGCGGCTGTGTGGTGCTTAGCTGCTGGCTGGGATTAAACCATGGCAGTAATACAAAGCCCATTATAAATGAAATAGCTTTCAAAATAAAGGAAAACACTCCTTCATTGATATTCTGAAAAATCTTCCCTCAAAATGTCAAACTCAGAAAATAATAGAAAGTTTTTTAATGGCTTATAAGATTTGATGTGAAAATAACATTTCTTTATGTCATAGACAAAATATTGAATGCTAAAATCATACGTTTGGTATGCTGTCTTTTTTTTAAAATAATGATAGCTATAAAATGAAATAGTGCACCAAACTTACAAAAAAGAATAAAATTTAAAATAGGGAATTTAGTAATGATGACGAACATCAGATCATCTATAGACAGTGTGCATTAGACTTGCTACTAGCAGAAGATAATGATTCACCTGCATATTACAAAATAATTCAGGTTCTGAAACTAAAATTTAATCTTTTAAACATTGGTTAATATTATCACCCACAAGTCTTCTGGGACTTTCAATTGTCTGATTTAAATTAAATGCTTTTTGCCAGCTTTTGTTACCAGCCAATTAATTTTCAAAACCAATTAAGATAAAAATCACCCATAATAATATCATACTTATTATTAAACCTATAATTTTGCCAACCTCATTTACCATTTTTGACCTAGCATTAATGACTCCTGGTTAGAGGTGAGCGTAGACCCTAGGGTTTGTGTCTGTGAACTCTTGATGCATTTGGAAAAGCATGTCCTCTTGAATTGGATATTGGTTTTGCTAACTGCAGAGGTAAGTGAGTAATTTACAATGAATAATTCATTTGACATGTGTAACCCATTTTTAGGTTAACATGATATCTGCAAATAGATCACAGTTTCCTAAAAATACTAGTTGAATGTGTGCAAGATAATTCCTTTTGCACTTTGAGTTCTGCAGGAGGGAATGGATAGAAGTAAATGTAAAGATGTTTACTGTTGGGTCAATAAATTTCTCTGTTTCTTGGTTGGAAGACTGAACAAGAATATTTGGCGTCATTATTTGAAGTCCCAGTGTTGCAAAGTTTTTTGTGAATACTGAATGGTCATAATGCTCTCCTTCCCAGTCCCGGTGAAAACAGTGTAATTCATACGTATTTTCTGGAAGCCTACTGTTGCAAGACTTCAAAGTGAAGCTGCAAGTATGGATAAAATGGAATCATTTAAAAAGAGAACTAATACCCTGTGGAAATAGTTCATATTCTTTCTCCAAGCCTAAATAAGTTTCTGCTCCATAGTTATACTAGCTCTACTGTCGTATTATATTTCTAAGAGTTCTCTTGTAAGCCATCTAACATCACTTTCCATTATGATTAGACTGTCACATTTGTGTATGATACAACATGACATTAAACAACATGAAGTGAATAACCCAGATGATCACTTGTTGTCAGCATAGTTTGTGTGAATACAGCTGAAAAGCTCTGCATTTCAGAAAATGAAAGCTTTTATTCTCAAAGGTCTGAAAGTCATAATGCAGATAATTTATTATATGTCTTTCCATAACCTGTTTTGCTTTCTAGACGTTTTCTTTGTTCTCATTTACGTATCTCCTTTTACTACAGTCACTGGCTAGTGAGGTATTTAGTTATGCCTGAAGATAGAATGTAACTGAGCATATGTATTTAAGAAAACAATTTCTATAAAACAGCTATCAATCCTTAAGAATAATCAACAGCAAATCTGCATGTCATTTTTCTTATATGTACCAACAATATAAGTCCAAGAACTGAATTTATAATTCATAAACCTGAATAGTTTTTTAAGAGTGAATCCAGAAACAGTTTAGATAGCCTTTATTATTCTTACTGCAAATATTTTATATGATAAATAGCTATATTTTTCAAAAATGTTTGTTGTTGACCAAACCATTGACATTCAACAAATATTTTATTTGGATAAATACAAAAATAAGTTAGTGGTAGAGCATGAATAAATATTAGACATGAAGGATATTGAAAAAGTAGGTGAGATACAGAAAGCAACTGAACCATTGCAAGAACCATTTTCCTGTTTATTTCAAATTGTTTTCTCCACCTAGAATATTTCTTTTCTCCTTCTAAAATTGCCCTCACTGAATCACAGGGTTTTCACCTTATTTCATCAGACGAAAAAAGTCAGCAGCTTCCTAACTGGATCTATCTTGACTATGATCCATCTCTTCATTAAACTTAAAAATCTACAGCTGGGGAGAATTAAGCCTTAAGAAGAACTATAGAGGGCTCATCATTCAAGTAAATGAATGTTCTGCATGAGTGTTGGAAGGAGTAAGAGTGAAAAGAGTGAGCCATCTGTTTTGGAACTGACACAGGATTTAGAAGTCTATATCACAGGTATAGATCATAAGTCAGACCTGGCACTTAAATGTTTCTCTGAATATTACAGGGCCTTGCTGAAATTAAACTGAGGCAAAGGCTATACAATCCAAGCTGCCCAGAGATTAAATTAGACTAGTTAAGGAATGTGGTAAAATACCCTGATTTATTTCCAGAAAAATTCTATTAATCTATTACCCAAGTACATTATAATATAAATTAATCATCATAGCAAGTCCATCTCCTCTATCACACTGGCTGGTTATATGGAGAGAGAGAGGGAGAGAGAGAGTGATGGATAATATTCTTCTAGTCTAGAGAATGAGGAAGGAAAGTTTAAATCTCAGGTTTTTGGAAAGGGGACCCAGGGTTATCAGTTAATGTTCATGCTAGTAAGATTGTATGGGCCTATCCTGAGAGAACTCCAGCCAGATTTTTGAAATGTTAAAAAAAACAAAGCCTCAATTTACTTGCTAGAGATGCCCGGTCACAATTGCTTCTAGATGTTCTGTTCCAGATAGAAATAAAATACTGATATACTTTGATAAGAGTAAGGAACGGGAAGATTTTAAACCCTGTTAGTCCACGGTGTGTCTATGTTTCATATTTCAGTATGAAGAATTTGTACACCAAGGCTCGTTTTTAGAAAGGAGTACAGGGAAAGATCTTACCGAAAGTGAAAGCTTGGCCCAGGAGTTTGTCCTAAAAAGCTTGAAGACCTGACTCAGCTAATATCAATGGAAGTTACCATTTATTCAAAGAATTCTGGATTTCACTTCAAATGACTAATTTTAATGCTAATCTTCTCTACCAGGAAGATAATGGGTCCTTCTGTGAGTTTGCAATAACTTATTCGCTTTCAGTACAAACTATATGCACATCGGTCACCTTAACAAAACAGAGTGAGCCAGCAAAGAATAGTATACAGGCAAGAAATCTCTTTCCTTTACATGAACTCAAAGACTGTGTAACTATATCTTTTCAATAAATGGTCTGTACCACAGGCCAGACCACTTGAAATTGAACTTAAAAGGCATTACACCAAGGTGTAAGAGATCTGTAGTAACACCTCCGAAGCTTTATCCTCAGGAACTAACCTGCTCAGACAAGATAGGGGAGGGTCATCACCCCTTCAAACCACTGACACTCCTAACAAATTAGTTTCTATATAAAATATTACGCTGTGTATTGAAAAATCTGCTGCCTGGCAGTAAAAAAATCTACTGTGTGACAGAAAAATCTTTATGCCTGATTGCCTTGAACTTCAGAGCAGAAAGTTTTCTATGCCTCTTCACTTTCCCATCATACCTATTTCACTGTGTGTAATGCATTTTCCACAATATTAAACTATCATATTAGTCTCTTAGACTGTCCTTCTGGTTTATCTACTGTTATTAAGTTTGTGTTCCGCATCCTAACTTTTGTGTAAAGCTGGCTTGCCTTCTCAACTAATATGGTCCATTTTCTGCAAGATACTTCATCAAGTATCAGAACAATACTTTGCTATAATGCTGAAAGTTCAGGCTCACGCACTGTACTGCTTATTTGATCTGGGTATCCCACTGCATATCACCCAGAGAACCTACTGATGTAAATTAGAACCTCACTGGCCATTTTTACTTCATACCTTAGCCCGTTCACTTTCCGAAAGGTAAGGTACAGATTGCTGTGGGTGTCATCAGCCCATGTTAGGACAAAGCTTTGCATTTATCTCTGAAAATATGTTACATTATCATTTGTATATATGCAAACATTCAGTAAATGATGGGAAGCAGAATCAAGTGAAAGGAAAAACTTAAGTGCTTGAGGAAAGAGATGGTATTTAATTTAAAAGTTCTTATTAACTAAGTAATAATTAGCCTATATTCCTTCATTTGTTGATTCCATATTTTAAACATTACCTGTTTAAAAAAAAAATTAGCTAGAAGCTCAGATAAAATCAGTAGCAATATTGTTTAAAAAAAATCTGTATTCTAAAAACTAGACATTTTTTTTCTTTTAATAAAAATATATTTTGATTTGGACTTGTTAATTTTGCTGCATAAAAGTGGACTTGCTCCTGGTAGTTCTTTACTGATTCCCTCTATTCCTGATGAAGTCAGTGAGTCTACATGTACAATAAGGAAAACATATGCGTAAGATTTGCAAAATTAGACCCTTTAATACTAAAGTAGTGAAATGAAATAGCAAATCCTTATCTGCTAGTCTCCTGCAAAGGCTATGGAATCTGCAGTGTGTAAGAGGGTTCAATCTTTCCCATTAAAATATTTGTCCCTTTTTCCCTGTGTGAAATACTGAAGCAAATTTTAAAGGATACTCAGTAGGGCAGACTGCATTCTTTTATTTCTAACAGTGAGGTAAAGTAAAATGAGTCAGTCTGCTAACACTGTCAGCTGTGCCCAAATATTAGGTCATGGATTGATGTTAAGAAATTTAAGAAGCTTACAAGAAATTCAGGTACTGTTTCTTTACATAAAGGTTATTTGAAATATAAAACTAATTGTCTGAATTACTGGACTAGAGAGGAGCAGCATAAGCCAAAAAAATGAAAGTCAATTAATTAAGTCAAACAAATGAACAGCAGAACAGGAATTTTATAACAAAATGAGTAACCAAAATCATAAATCACTATCAATATTTCTATAGTCAGATTGGTATTAGACTGCTTCATTTGATTTAACCTTTGTGTGTAAATGTGCCTCCAGCAGACAAGAGATGAAATCCCAGAGTCAGAAGCTGCAGAGCCAACTATGTGTTTTTCTGCTTGTTCATTGTATACTCCTGTAGGATGAGGATTCGGTGGGAAAGAGCAATGAATGTAATCAGGCACCTTTTACCTGGTAAACAGATGCAGTTTACACATGAAGTTGAGTTATGAGATGGGATCTTAGACTTACACTCATTCTAAAAAAAAAAAAAAAAGTCTCTTGCTATGTATTTATCTGTTAATTGTTTGTGGGAATGTGTTTTTTCAAGGTCTATATATTTATATGGAAGAACAGAAAAAAGTCAGTGTTACCAAGATGGTCTTAGCTTTATTGCTTCTTTTAATTCCTTTTATTCCCCATCTTTTCCTAGCCCACAAATTCAATATTTCTGAAAGCTTTTTTCCATTCTTTTGGCACTCATATAAAAAATTATGACCATGAGGTGTTGCACTGGTGTAAAAGGTGTATCTACATTATACTCAAGGGAAAATATTTTAGACTTTAAGACAGACATATGGACTTTGGTTAAAAGAAGGACCATAGTTTTATGGCCTTCTCTAAAATTTGAATACCAAGGTTACAAATACAATTGCTGCTGTGGTCAGGTCTACATCTGTCAGACTGATGTCATGATGTACTGACTGGAAGATACTTGTCTTCATCTTTGTTATTCATGTATCAGTAAGTACGGAAAAGGAGGAAGAACAGCAAAGCTGTTCTGTTTTCAAGAAAGAGTGATATAAATGAGGTTTGCTGAGGATGCTTGAAAATTTTTATAGATTTTGAGAAGCTTTTTCCTCCAGCTAGTGTTAGCTTTCCTGGAGCTCATTTTAGCCAAAGAGGTTTCACAGCCAAGACATCTGGGAAAGTGAAAACTGTTTACCAAAAAGAAAATATAGGTATGTAAACTTGCATTAAAAAAGAAGCTTGTCCAAAATGTCTGGAAACAGATGTGGTGCTGTTGTTTTCATCATGACTTTCTGGGCTCAGCCTATCGCAGATAAGCCTTTGAGAAAAACTAATAAAGACTCCTTGGTGACAACAGTAAGCAGAGGTTTACCTGAGTGGTTTCAGATATTTTCACGGGAAATTGTAGCAGAGTTCTTGCTGCTCCTGCACCCTTGGGTGGCCAAAGCTGTTGCACAGCTACACTTTCTCATTAGTTATGTGATGCATTCACCCTCTTCTGCTTAGGCGTGCCTTAATTACTGCCATTCCCAAACCACCCTTTCACAATATGCAATGCTTGTATTAAGACACATGGAGAACAGGTTTCTATCCCAATTCCATGCCCTTCTCTCTGCTGTTTTGGATAAAGTAGCCACAAAATATAAGTCTTCTATTCTGGAAGGGCTTAATTTGCAAACTTGAAGTAAAAGTACATGAGTTGAAATTGAACATCAATGAGTTTAGGTACTGTCAGTATTTTCTCTAGAACTGCTAGAATTGTTTTGTTTAGAAATTGGCTATAAAGAAGTCATGACATTGTGAACTTTATACTATAAATGTAGAGCAATTACTTAAAGAAGTTACTAATAACAGGCAAGTAATCCTTCTCAAAACCTTCCCCAAACCAAAAAAAAACCAACCCAAACCTACCCCTGAACTCTGTTTCCTTGATAATAAAACTCATTATACAATTTACCCAGATGTTGAAGACAGACATGGATTAACTTTAGCAATCATAACAATATTAAATGTAAGAATCAATAAATGCAATGTTGGAATTGCTAAACATCTTTGTATACATGACAATAGCCACACATGATTATAGAATTAGCAAAATCATGTTAGTTTGTGTAAGATCTCTCTGTGAATTCCTTAGTAAAAGAAAGAAAGAAGAAGAAGAAGAAGAGGAGGAGGCAGAGTTCATGCAAACTGAATCAAAAACATTGCACAAAAGACAGAAAGCAAAGGTGAAATAGAGTCAGAATTGTTTGGATTCTGACAATATGCCTGGGAAAAGTGAAATTTATTTTGTTCAATATAAAAAAGAAAACTACGAATTTGCAGAATAAATTTCTGATCATGATTTGCTGTTTTACATCCACACTCATTTGTTTATGCTTTCTTAAAACTTACTGCTCATCAGGTTGCTGTTACTGCACCTAATTGTATTAACTATGCATCCTCTTTGCACAATAGCATGAGGACATTCTTGTGAGTGTATTACTCAATTTTCATCTTGCATATGTTTGAAGTTGCTCTGTATTTCCATTAACAGCTCATGTGAATGGAACTAGTGAAGCAATTCCCACTCTTTTTTTTTCTTCTGAAAAAAGTGTGATAATGACCCCATGTTTACATAGTGCTTTCAATCCCTACATATTTTACAAACTGATAATTTCAAGGCATTAAAGTCCTGAATTTGAATTCACTGACACCAACATTTTCCCCTTAACTTATTATTATATATGGTGCATTTTTGGATGAATTACAAAATATCACAATAAGAGAGAACACTATGTGACTGTATGAGGAACACAAAAATAAACCCTCAGGTATTCTTATTAAAGTGGGGGAAGGGAGTTGATATGTACAGAATGGAGCTCCCTGAACTGGAATTTGACCAAGCTAAAAGGATTAACAGTCTTCCTTGACCAGAAGGGTACCAAGGGAACTTTAACAAGGAGACACATCTGGCAAACAGGCAGCATGGAGGCCAAATAATACCATCCTTCATCAGCTCTTAAAATTCCACAGACCTGAAGAGTGTGGCTAGAAGAGTTTCTAGGAGTGATTTTTCACTGTGCAGCAATAGAATGACTGGAGTTATGAGGCCAGAGATAAATCACGTTGATGGTCTTATTGAAACGGCCGTGCCTGGAAGGGAGGTGTAGTCTCTTCCCCAGACACACAGAAAGCAGGCTGATGCAAGAAGCAAAAACTCTGGTGCTCTGGGGACACTTAAACCTGCTGTTGAAAGATGATTATTCTCATGAGGGGAACATGCTTTAATTACGAAAAAAGGATTTTCAGGGCAGGTGATACAAATTAAATTTCCTTTATTATTTGTGTTTATCTGCATGGACATGTTTCTATAGTCAAGAAAATCTCAATGTCAAATTTGCCTGTATAAAAATGGACCATAAATATAGTGAAAATCTGCTTTTCATAACTTTCCTCAATTCCAAGAAAATCAAGCCATTTTCCACTCTAAATGTCAGTTAGTTTCTACCTCATCTCTCTGACTGAATTATGGTTTAGTTTAAAAAAAAAAAAAAGAAATAAAAATAAAAGAAATAAAAATAAAAGAAAATAAAAGAAAAAAAGGGGGAAAAACATATTAAGCATTTTGGGAGTGGGATTTAATCATCAAGGGAAAAGGAGCTGAAATCCCATGGGAGATCTAGGTTTAAATTCAGCACGTTTCTGTTTTTTTAATATGTTTTAGACTTCTGTGAAAGGTCGCCATATGGAGATAAAAGAGCAGATGAAATAAAAAGCAATAAGACAAAACAATAAAACTGTCATTGTTTTCTTGACCTTTTTCAAATGCATTCATCATAGAGTATATGGTAAATCTTGTTAGAGCTTTGGAGCTACTGTTGCTCTGAGTGGAATGGTCTCTAGCATCCACTTACCAATGGCCCTTTCTGGCAAGGTCAGATAATAAGAGGCCTCTCTCTGAATTGAAACTCTAAGTAACCACTGACTCAAGACAGGGATTGTTTACTCCTTATTTTTCAGTCTCTGGCAGAGATAACACAGGCTAGGCCAATTTCTGTGTTGCTGTTACTTAGCTTCTTGTGAAGTTATCATGACAACATGCAAAAAGAACAAATGTTATTATTTCTCAACTGTGTGGCATGCAGTGGGAGAAAAGGGCAGAAAGCAAGAAAAACGTTCCTTTCTGAAGAAGACATCCTTCCATTAGCTTCAGAAATATAGCAAAAGAGTACAGTTCCCATGTATTACAAGACAATATATATCATTAAGTTAAAAGATGTGCCCAAGCGTTAGTGACGCTTACTGTAGTTTCCTAATGGAAATATTTGTCTCTCTGTCCTTTAAGAGGGAGCTACAACAAGAAGCATATGTTCTTTTCCTGTTGTTTTCCCAGAGCAGGGTAATCCTTCCCAGTAATCATACTTTGATTAAATATGAATTTTGTTCTCAGATCTCTTCCAACATTGATTTTGTTTCTGTTTCACGTAGCTTGCCTTTTAAACAGAAAACATGTTTACTTGCTATTGTATACATGAGCTGTATTGTTTAGAGTGTCAAATCTGATGGTAGACATGAATTCAGAATAATTAACTGCTTGGTATGTATAGAGGAGCTTTTGAGGGCAATTGGGGGGAAAGAGGTGTTATTTTCATCATATATGCAGAGCTGCAAAACCATGTTTGAGACATCTGATAAAAATATCCTTATTTGCAAATGAAATAGTACAAAACCCATGTAGCCAACATCTTTCTTATTATTTCTCTGACAGACTAGCTTCTTTCCAGCCTAGTTGGGTGGAATGTCCTCTCTTTTAATGTGTTTGGAATTGCTTAATTCCATCATGTGATAAAGGCTATAGGAAAATCACTCTAACATGTAAAAATCTCAAAGAGGTACATTTCAGTATGCAGCTCCTGCCTTTGATCTATGCTGGATGTTTTTAAAGTTGGAAGTGAAAACTAGAAATTTGCCAGGGGTTGCAGAGGAAGGAAGGTTGTTGATAAGAGTATTTTTGAACCCTGGAGATCTTTATCAAATTCTGTTCTTAATTAAACTTGCATAATTCTTCTTGTTGTATTTCCTCCATTGGCACTTTATGATGTCACTCAAGCACTTTAAACTTAACACACATTGACAAGGAACCCTAAGAATGTGCTTATTAATTCAAATTATACTCACATACCGCATGCTTATTGCAATTTGTAGTGAGGTAGAGATTCCAAACTTTTCATTCGTAATCTCTTTCCCATCAGTAGAGATTCTTCTTATCACTATCTTGCCTACTTTCTAACTGACCCTTCCAACAGGATTAAGCTGTTCAGGATCTGCTATTTTGCCGGAGATTGTTGTCTGGCCTTCATTTATGATTAATATAGATGATTCCATTTGACAGAAGAGCTTGAGGAAATGAATGTTATAGTCATATCTGGTGCAACTCATATTTTTTAACATAATGGAAAGGAGGTAGAAATACCCAAAAGACAGGGCACTGGGCTTGGGATCTTGTCTTCATTTAGCACATGAACTGCAGTGCAACAGTGAGCAAGCTGGGTCACCTATCAGCAACTTTGTCAGATCAGCAAAGTTTCTGACTGTATGTCTGTGTGCTTCCCATGGCAAAGGGGAGCTGAAGCTGGAGGGAACCAAGGTGTATTCTCACTGCATAAGTAATTCATAATAATAAAGTAATGGTGGCCAACCTTTTTGATTTGGGGATCAAAAGTGTCTGATGGCTGGCAATGATTAGAAGAATCCTGTAGTATGTTATCTCCAGCTTTCTCTGAATACAAATTAGTAGCATCTCCAAAAAATCAATAAAGATGCTTTGGTTATAACATTCCCCACATTTATTTGACCCTTTTATGGAGAGAAAAGAATCATCAGGGATAAATGGGGTTTTATGAATCAACTATGAATCACAGTGTTCTGCCAGATAAGTTAGTTAAATAATTTACAGTTTTATACCTTTCTATTGCAATGAGTGTGGAGTGATTCCAGCTAAGGAAACTCCACCTGCATCTTTCATTACTTCCTGTATTTATAGTTGTCACATTAGAAGATGAAGGATGGATTGTTCATTCAAACAAGCCTCTCCCATAGCACTTCCATACAAGTTACAGGAACTTTTTATAAATGTGTCTGCTTCTGTTCTTATACAACTCTATGATAAATTCCCCTTTGACTTCTGTTGTATAAGAGAAGACTTGACACTTTATAGTACTTTCAGATTCTTTTTTGCTGCTTGTGTATGCCACAGAGACCTGCACTAGTGCAGAATCACTGTAATTGTCAAAAATTAGGTTGCTTAAAACAAATTTTATAGAATGGTTTGGGTTGGAAGGGACCTTGAAGACCACCTAGTCCCAACCCCCTGCCATGGGCAGGGACACCTTCCACTAGACCAGGTTGCCCAAAGCCCCATCCAACCTGGCCTTGAACACTGCCAGGGATGGGGCATCCACAGCCTCTGGGCAACCTGTTCCAGTGCCTCACCACCCACACAGTAAAGAACTTCTTCCTTACATCTAATCTAAATCTACCCTCTTCCTGTATAAAGCCATTACCCCTTGTCCTGTCACTACATGCCCTTGTAAAACGTCCCTCTCTGGCTTTCTTGTAGGCCCCCTTTAGGTACTGAAAATTTATGTGCTTTGGAACTGGACTAGCCACAAACTTGTGATTTGAAACAGCTCTGTTCTCCCTACTGCCACCAGTCACAGATTTTTAGTTTAATAAGCTAACTATTTTATCTGTTTGCCTTCAAATGTGGAACAATCCAACTTTTCCATGGAGAGATTCATTACCTGAGTTTTCTGTGATTTCTTTATAAGGCATAGAAATATAAGTATCAAATATCACTGTCTAAATGATTCTGGTGTAAGCAAACTATAAATAACCAGTCCAGTACAAAAAGATCACATTTTTTGCATTTTGTTTGTTGTGTTTAGCCCCCGTTAGTCTTTGTAGTAGTTCATAATGGGAAGATATGGAATCATATAACTGAAACAGAAGTCTCTGAAAAATTGTTTTCCATCTAATTTTTCTGATCACAGTCTTTGTCTTTTACAGTTTAATCTTTGTCAGCTATACCAGGTTCATGAAATCAAATGTGGAGTCTCATTTCAAAGATGAAGTCTTTGCTGTGGTTATGGTACGCTATTCAGCAGCTGGTCACAACTTCCTATTTTTGATATTCACTATGGGGGGAAGAGTCATCAGATCTTTTCCCACTTCCCTGTCTGAGCTGCAATGTTCAACAACCTGTTATATCTTGCTGTAGTAAGTCAGGCAGGATATGCCTCACTGTAATGAGCTTTGCATAAATATATAGTGGAGTAGCTAAAACACAGCCTGGCATTTAGTTGTTTTGTTACCTTATGTCACAACCTAACTCCCAGTTCTTTATCTGTCTCTCCCATACTTCCTTTTGAAAAACCTGGGCTCTTCTCTCCACTTCTGCCAACCACAGTGCCAAGATGCAGAGCCTTACTCAGAAAATGCATGGCCTGCACTTTGCTCTCTGGTGAAGTTGCGTTAGTACCACTCAATCCCTTTACTTTGGAAATTAAAGCTCTCATGTTTACAGTGCACTGGATTATATAGTTAAGAGGACCCTCAGAATTCAATAGTAGCATGTTACTAACTGTCAAAAAGACACAATGCTCAGGATATTGTGTAAATGGCCTATGCCAGTGAAAGCCATTGGTCAAGATTGAGGCAATCAGAGTAGCAGAACGGAAATGTTTTTGACACTGATACAAATAATGACATAATATAAAGAAGCAGGTTTATAATAAAAGTAATTTTATTCATGTGTGTCAGGAGGTAAAATAAAGGCTCTGTGATAAAGAGGCATATTCCTCTTATGGTGGAGTATTACATAGCTGCTCTGAAGAATGAGGGTTTTTTATATGACATGTTTAGAGGTCAGGTACTTGACTGTAGAGGCTAATAGTCTTCGTGTGACTCTTATCAAATAACAAAGGCAAAGGTTTGTGTTTGCAGAACAATGACCCTGGCATTATGTGCACAGATTTGTCTCTTGTTTGCATTTGAATTGGCAAGAGAAAGCCATGTGCAGTCATTGCAGTGCTGGGGGGGATAAAAAAGGGCAAACATCTATTTCCACAACAGCCTGAGTAGTTATCCAACAGAGTCAGAGTCTGGATATATGAAGTATTATATCAGGCAGATCCAGCAATAAAGATCTTATAAGGGATTTAGTAACAAGTAAGTTAGCTTCAAACATTTGTAAGACTCCTTCTAATGGTATAGAGGAGGTACACAGAGGAAATCAGACTTTTACAGAAATGTTTCTGAGATCACTGTAGTAGAGAATATAGGTATTGTTTTGCAGGTTTAAAGTTCCTGAAGGAGTCATTTTCCTTACGAGATTAAATCTGTAAATTCAAAGAGGCAGAGTCAATGACCAGTTATTCAAGAACCAGATTAAAATGATTAATGACAGTAAAGGGCTTCGTACTGTGTGCAGAAAGCCACAGCACAACAATACATATGTTCTTCTTCATGTGTGTTTCAATTTTGACCAGCCTGATGAATTTTATTTGATTGATTTACCACAATAACACAGAGAGGAAGGGTAAGTAATTTGTTAGCCACAGCCACATGGGTGCTGGCCCTGTTTTTCATCAGTACATCTTTTGGTACTTAAGGGACTTATTCTGCACACATAACAGAAAAACCTAATTGTCTGATATTTTGATATAGTCTCAGCACTAGCATCTTCCAGAGCCTGTATTTTCAGACATGATATCAAATCACACAATTTGCTATATCCCATGAGCTGGAAGATATAATATTTGGAAGCACCCACGGGTAACAGACGTTTGCCAGCTGCCTCATTGCCACTGGCAAAATCCTAACAAAATCACTCTTTAATTGAAGAAGTGGTGAGATTGAACAGCACGGAGCTGTTACATGCAAAGATACAACTTATCCCCAGCTGAATTCCCTCCCGGGGCTTTGCAGCAGCAGCAGCCCTCTATTCCATTAAACATGGAGCCAGGTCACCACACGGTACCCGGCTTGGGCTGCCAAACACCGTTATACTACAGACATGGGAAGAAGATGGAGTTGGTGTGTAAGGGACAGTGGATTATTAAACCTGATTTTACTGAAAGGATCGCATCACTGCAGTTTCCAAAATGATGAGGATTTCTTCCAAGTCTTAAGTGCATAATTACGTTTCAGAAACTGATTTGAACAATAACCTTTGTGTAAACAAGACATTGACTCCTATTTTGCTAATGACTGTGAGTTAAATTTCTGCTGTTGTTGCAAAGGAAAAGAAAAAGTGATACCCTTAATTGTGCAACATTGCTAGAATATTTGGACTGGTAAATTTCAGGACAACTTTAAATAACAAAAGTTGTTGCTATGCTTTTAATTGCAAACCTTTTAGCTGAGTCCCTGCACTTTGAATCTGACATATCCACTAGTAGTTTCTTAGTTATGTAATACAATAATTTATCAAAATACAAGCAAATTACAGGAATGTCTGGGGTTTTTTTCTTCTTCACTGCTTGGTTTCTTGAGAAATTGAAAATTAGTTATTTCTGGTTGTGACACAGTAGCAAGTCTTAGAGATCTCAAATTATAGAAATGCAAGAGAAATGCTGACATTAACAAGTTAAGTTATGGCCTTTTGCACTAGTGACCAGAAAATGGCTAATGAAAACTGAGCCTCACATTTGTGGTGGAAAATGAAAAAGCAAGCAGAGGCAAACAAGGAATAATATCTTGATGAGAATCAACAGACCAGCTGTAATATGATCATCCAGTTACAAATATTCATCCAAGCTGTGGAAACATATATCAGCTTGGCACAGAGGAGAAGCTTTGATTTTTGGAAGTCAGCAATAAGCGGGAGGCAGTGAACACCACTGCATCCAACCTTAATTTTTTTATCTGAAATTCTATAAATCCAAACAGGCCACAACCTGTCTATCAGCTCTAATTGGGACCTAATGTCATTGATAACCATGAATGTTTACTTATTTTGACAACTCAAATAGGGTGGATATTAAAAAAGTGAACTGTTTTGTGAATCATCCTTTTATTAGTTAGCTGTTACAAACATAGTAAACATAGTGAAGTTCAGAAAACTCTCCCCAAATTAAAATCTAAGCTAAAAATATTGAAAAGGTAAAAGAGAAGGAAACATGAAAAGGAAGGATAGTTGCTCAGAAATTAGTAATTATATATATACAGAATCATTTGAATATAGAATAAAGTGTGTTGGAAGGGACCTCTGGAGGTCTCTGGTACAAGCTGCTGCTCAAAGTAGAGCCAACTTAGATGAGGTTTTTCAGGCTGTTGTCCAGCTGAGTTTTGAATACTTCCAAGCGTGGAGATTCTAGACTCTTTCTTGGTGCCTATTCCAGTGTTTGACTACCTATATGTGATAAGTTTGGGGTTTTTTTCCTTACAGTGGTATTTCCCTTGTTGCACCTTATGACTGTTGCCTCTTGTTCAATTGCTCTGCGCTTCTGAGCCTTTAGCTCCAACCTATTTATATCGTAGGTATGTGAGGTAACTGAGGAGCAATAAGACCTTTCCTTAGCACACACTTTTTCAGGCTGAATAATCCTGACTCTCAGCCTGCTGTTATGTGTCTAGCAGTCCAGCCCCCTCACCATTTTTTTTGGCCCTCCACTGGACCTACTTCAGTATACCAAGATCTTTCTTTCACTGTGTGTACAACTATATGTATATTTGTATATGTATGTGTTTATTTGTGTATGTGTGGTTTTGGAAATGAGTTGAATGAGTTTGAACATACTTCTTCAGGTGATTAAGTTTTAATTCTACTTTCTGATACATATAAGCTGCACATAAAATTCTGTTGGTGAACAACTGCATATTACTTAAATGTGAGCAATCAATTTAACATGGTTTAATGAGTTATCATGTATCAACGGAGCTACAAAACTCCCTCCCTCATCCACAGAAAATGCAAAATAAGTCATCATGAGGATTTGGTTGCCCACCTCTGTAAAGAAACATAGATATTGTTGTACAGAGGAAATAACAATTACTCTCTCAGAAGGGTCAAATCTTTCTGAAATAGCTTTTCTGTTTTATGAGATAGATTTGATGTATGTGAAATTTCTAGCTGTTGCCATGTCCTAAATACACATGACAATTTAGCATGGCAGTATTTTGAGCTCATATGTTTCTTAGCCTGCAACAGTTGGGAATTTCATGTGCCTTCAGTTACAAGGCACAGTTAATAGATGTACCTTATTAAGCTTAGGTAATTCAACTATTTGTTATTCTCTTGCCATATCCCTCAAAACAGAAAATAAAATAAGATTCTCAGACACCGTTGCTCTGAAGACGATGTAACTGCTGGTGTAGTGTATGAGGCAGATCATCAAACATAAAATCATCAAATCTATTCTTATTGTCAGCTGTAGATTTATTAAGAAGTGAAGGGGCTTTCTCTGATACTGGTGCCTCACATTCTCGGTGCACTTTCTCACTGACTACACCGATCTACAAGGTGAAGAATCAGAAAAATGCTGTGGCATAGAGACCATCCAGTGTATGTGGGCATGCCCTGTCTTATCCTGTGACTTAAAATAAGTGAGGAAAGGAGACCTCCCTATTCATATGCAATTTTACCTCTCTTGGCCACTAAAGGAACATTTCGTTTTAATAAGAAGTAGATCCGTATTGGCTTTAACAAAGGAGTATGCTCCTATACTTCTTATGGAAAGATTAGGAAATTTGAAAAGATATAAGCAAAGCCAAAGCAGACTGGGATCTACTACAATACTCAAATCTGCCATCCATACATAATAATTAACCCTATAACTGGGCAGCATATAAAAGTACATGGCCAATATTTTAAAACACACATCTTTCTACTTTCTTGGGAATCAAGACTGCTTTACATCAGGTTCTATCCAAGGAGATATTTGGCTCCTCTCTATTCATGTGTCTTTCTCATGCACAATACCAGAAATTATTTTTTTTTTTTATTATTATTTTCAAAACTAGATCGGTTTGTCACAGATTAGAATCTAAGAACGTTTGGGTCATGTTCATTTCAGAGACTGTACTAATCAAATTAGTATGCAATTTCTGACAAATTTCTCCTGCTAGGTGAAGTTTGTGAAGTGCTTTATTGATGAGTTAATAAAGTATTTCTGAAAAATTTGCTTTGTGCTCAGAAGACACTCTCCAAATGGCAGAGACAAGAGATAGAAAAGTAAGAGAGCATGTACAATTGCGATAGTAGTGTTATATTTTCCAATATGATTGTTTATATTTTCCTTATTTCCAATATTCCACTCTTTTCTTTACCTCTTTACTTAAAAGGTTGCTACAAAGCAGAGAGAGGCTCTCACTTCACAAGAAGCCACATGGAGAAGACAAGGGGCAATGGGAGAGGTTGCATTGGGAGAGGTTTCATCTCGACATTAGAAAGAAATTATTTACAGCAAGAACAATCAATCACTGGAACAACCTCTCCAGGGATGTGCTAGACTTTCTTTTGCTAGAGGTTTTCCAGATGCGATTGGACACGGTGTTAATCTCATCTAGGCTCCCTTTCCCATGAAAGGTTGCACAAGATGATCTTTCGAAGTCCCTTTCAACCCGGGCTGTTCTATCATTCTATCATTCATTCTCAGATGTCTATTTTAACAGAGACATGGCCCATAGTTTAACCTTAGTTTCTTTAAAGCTTTCTTGGTTAGCTCAGTAGATTTTTTAACACTAAAAATAGATCATTCTGAAACTGTGGAAAGATTTGTCATCATACAATTTAAATGTAGTACACAGAGAGAGTCAGGAAATTTTTATCTTTTTTTTTAAATGAAAGATGCAATATCTGCATAACTGAGTTTTCCAGATGAAATTTTTGGGTTTCTATGTCTTAAAAATGAAGTATTTGCACTTGTGTGTGTCTGTTGTGAATCAAAATCCTTCCAGTTGCCAGGCTGAATTAAACATTCAGTTTTGTGTCAGTTGAAGAGTAATCTTCCCTTCCAGAATAGCTATGTTTGGAGTTGGAACTCATGCCATTCATTCCAGTCCTTTTTTAAAAGGCAGATTTCGTTGTTTATATATGTATTTTAGGCTCACTTTCATGGCAAGCAAAAGCAAAAAAACCTGTTGGTTTAGATTTACACACTAAAATATTTTCATTCAGAAATGCTGACATATTTTGGTTTTGGCAAATGTAAATAATATTTTTATGGGTTTTTTGGTTCTGTGAAAAGTAGATTCCACATCTGTGGAAAATAAATCAGTAAAATAATCATTATTCAATATGTTTAGTTTCTTCAAATAAAAATTTTGAAAACAAATGCTAAAATACTGAAGCATAACATTCTAATATCTGGAAATGGAATAGGAAAAAAACCCATCTGATATTTTCATGCAAGCATAGAAAAGTTGTTTGTAAGGAACCTCCTGAGATTGTCTAGTCCAGCCTCCCACTCAAAGAAGGACTACCATCAACACTGCTCTGGCTCAGCCTTTGCTTTTTCTAGCCCAGGCCAGGAAACATCCAAGAAAAGAGAGGCAATCAGTTCCAGTGCTGCAGTACCCTCCCAGGGAAAAAGTTTTTCCCGATGATGAACTTAAACGTCCCTAACTACAGCTTGTAGCCTGTGCCCCCTCTGACAGCTTCTAGCACTGCTGAGAACAGTTTGGTGTTGTCTTCTTTGTATGTCCCCTTCAGGTGCTGAAGCTAGCCAGCACTTAGCTTCCTCTTCATCAAATTAAACCTAGTATTCTCAAACTCTCCTTGCTGGCTCTGGTTGAGGCCCTAAACACTGACTTGATAACCTTGTCTGAAATCTCTGTAGTTTCTCCTCACCCATCCCATGAGCTGGGAAGTCCAACACTGGACACAGTATTCCTCATGCAGCTCAGCATCCCGGTGTAGCCCAGCACACCCTACCAGCAACAGACTCCCAGGAGTGAGCGTCCCAGTGTGCCCCCTAACACCAAGTCTTTTCTGCATGACTGATCATTAAAGTGTTAATCTCCCAACATCTATGAGAAAATCCAACAACTTTCTTGGAACTTAATGGCCAAGGTTTGGGATTTTAAAGTCTTTTGTCATCTATACAGTTCAGTAAGTCATTTTGCAGTGGGGTTTTTTTGTTCATTATTGGTGTTTTGGTTTTTTTTAAGACTACTGAATACCTTATTGGTATAAGAAACTTCAGATAGTTTTCTCCATTTCTTTTTTATATTTGACTGAAAGCCATATTTGAATAGTTTTTATCCATGCCTAATCTAGCCATGGTGACTACGGCGAGTGAAACATTTTTCTGTGGTCTGTGGCTGCCAGAAATTGACTTCTTACACCATCAGAAGTGAGAAAAGTCATAACACCTAAACTGAGCAGAACAGCTGAATGGAACAGATTTTAGATATCAAAATCATTTTCTCCATTGTCCTGTGTAGTCCTATGCAGTCCTATGTAGTTGAGCCTTGATCTTAAGCATTATTGGTTTTGTGACAGATAAGTTAGATGCTCACACTTGTCAGTCGGAACTGGATCATGAGAGCTTAGGAATGAAACCTGCTTTTTTTACACATACAGATAATGAATTCTTAATTTATCCCACCTTGTTGAAGACCTCACTAGAGAGAAGTAGTAAAGAGGAATCGTAACTGTGTTTGCTCCCAATTTGTGCTCATTGTGCTTATAATGATCACATACATTGGAGAGGCTGTCTGTCAGAGTTTGTGAAGAATTTCTGCAGAGGGCATTTGACTGGGAGAATTCATTCAACAAATTCCAGTGAAGAGTTTCCTAAATCGGTCTAAGGTCTTTATTTTTTCAACTTTTTAAAACTCAAGAATGTATAAAATGAAGTGTGAAACTATTACAGTTTCTTCAAAATACAAATCAGTCCAAAGAAGCAGCTGTAGAAATCTCTGTACAGATCCTTAACAGTGGCTTAAAAACACTGAATGAAAAGCAGGGAAGCAATATAGTTAAACATTCTTTTTCTTTTCAGTTTGGGCAAGAATTGCAGAATGGGATTAATCTCACTGAAGGACCTGAACTCAGTTTAAGAAAGATTGTCACCTGAATTTAAGTGTCTAAATGGGAGTGTCTACACGAGCATTATGTGTATAAGGTCCCAGTATGATCTACAGAGATCTAGTTCAGAGCTGACAATGGAGCCTGCAATTCAGCTCATGCCAAGAAAGATACCTGGGACAGGATTCAGTTGCACAAGCACTGTTTTCTAATACTGTTTGAGTTGCTTGAAATACCTATTACTGTGATTCAGGGCTGACAGACATAGTACGGGACCTGTGAAAAATCCGCACACTTTGGGAGAGGGAGCTGGAAACCAAGATGGTCCTAGGGTATCTAAGGCATAGAAAAGCTTAGATACTTGTTTAAACAATAGTATTGATCCTTTCCTTATGGGTCCCTTCCAACTTGAGATATTCTATATTTCTATGATTCACAGTGGGTCAGTTAAATTCCACTGACTTCAATTGACTATGGGTGTAAGTCAAAGTTGTCACGTTTAATGCTGTTTGAAATGCCACCGAGTCCTCAGAAAGCTGTAGAAATCCCACAGTTCCTGCTCATGTCTGCCATCCGTGTTTCCAATACCTGAGAATGTCTCAAATGACAATGGTCAACTCTGTGGAGGAACTCAGTTGAGTCCAAGATCTCTCTTGTTCTATAGAAACCTATATATATACACATGCATTTACATTTCTTAAACCAGACTTGAACCTCATTCTGGGGACTTCAATCTTCTTTTTTTTTTTAATCTGTAGATTTTATTTTTTTTCTGCTTTAATCCATCTTTCAACTTCATGATGTACATTAAATACCACAATGGGGAGAGAGTAGATATTTATATATATTTATATATTATATATTATATATTATATATTATAGACAACACATTATCTAGGTGAAGTGACTTGCTACATGAAGACATTAATTAGCATGAAAAATTAGTGAAGTACAATTTAAATCATACTAATACTTTTGTTTAATTACCCAGATACTCATCCCTGTAGATACTGCACTTAAAAAAAAAATTAATTTACTAATTAAAAATCACATATTTTAAGTGAAGTTGAATTCTTAAAAGTTTAATGACTTAATTTTTCTCACATTTTACTTTGTGAGAATCAAACAGAGGCAAAGTTTAGAAATGAGCCAGCTATGTGTGACATTTACAACAGAGCTATTGAATTTTCTTCTGAATCTACTTTTTATATTTTGTTAATTGCTTTGGAAACACTTTGTGTTCAAAGTAAACAATCAATGAGATCCTCTTTTAATCTGAAGATAACAGCAGTTTCCTTCCTCCTGAAAATGAGTTTAAACTGTGAAGTTGTAAAGGACACAGGATGGCAGTTTTTAATGCTTTTGAGTACTGTCACTTTAGGTGCCTATCAATTCTGTGCTACATTCTTTAGGAATAAATGGGAAAGAGTGGGGCATAGCACATCTGTGGTTGCAGCTGAAATTTTTTAAAACTGAAATATGACAACTTTGGAAGCCTATTGTAATTCTTACATGGTAATTATCAAACAGAAATTGAATTCGTTCTAACCACCCTTTGTTGGCTTATAAGAACACATGTAGAGACAAGAAATCTGAATATGTTTACACTAGGGTAAAACAAGTTGGAACTGAATGATTTGGGTTGTATTTCCACTACCAAATGAATATGTGTCATATGGAGCTTGCCTATCAAGAAGACATACAGGTTGGTCTATAAGCATTCCGTATTATTTGACAATAATTGCTGAACTGATCAGCTGAACTTTGCAACCAGAAATTTTAGGCTTGCATGATAGTAGCACTGAAAAATCTGAATCTCACATTTTAATATTGTTCCCAGCTCTACCACACAGACTCCAGCTTTGCAAGCTACAGCTAGCAGAGAGAGGTAAATAACTGTGTTATAATACTAGCGTCCTAGCTTGATTTTTCATTAGAAGCAGAGACTGGTAAGCTTTTTGCAAGCTTTTTTGTATTCTACTGTTAACAGTCTACTCCATAGTCCATCATTTTTTTTAAAAGAGTTGATTGTGTTACTGCATATATCCACAGTGTACACGTCTCAGCCACCCTATGCAATCTTGGTTTTCTCATTCCAGATTGAATGTAGTAGAACTATAAAACATCCCAGAAAGCTGGTAAGGATGATCAGGAATACAGTGGCTTCTGAGTAAGAAAAGATTAAACTGGGAAGGGTTTTTCAGCCTGGCGCAGAGACAACTGCAAAACATTTTATAGATTTTTAAAAATCGTAAATGTCATGAAGTTGAAAAATGAGGCATGTCTTTTTACTGTACTTCCTAACTAAAGGACTCAAAAGCATTAGATAAAATCTATCAGAATAAACAAAAAGAACAAACTGCGTAAAGGAACTGCGGAACTTATTGCCACAGGGTAGCAAAGAATACTTATATCCAGAAAAAGACTATGCACATTCAAGGAAAAAAATCTATGAATGGCTATGAAACAAACATTTAGAGGCAATTTCTAGTTCAGAATATCCTTGAAAGACTTAAGCGTGGAGATAGGAGCTACTGTTTGGCTATGTGCTTGGTCTATTTTTTTATGCTTTATTAAACAGTTCCAATAGTAAGGTGATTTTGTGACCAAAAATCTGCCTGCATTAGTCAAGGAACTGTTCTATAACTCTGTTGCCAGAACAAAGAGGTCTCTCTCTGTTACTGTGATGTGGAAATACAAGACTGGTAAGGAACTCAGATAATGTTATTTGGTTGAAAAATTTTTCAGAGCCTGTTACCAATGCAGTATTTCACCAGTAGCTTATCAGTGGAATATAGTTTATTCCCTGTAAGACTCTCTACCATTATGCACAAATGGAAGTGAGTTCATTATATGCAGCATATTTTTATTATTTTGTATAGTTTAAGATAAATAGATAAGTAATATAAAATATTTTATTTTCAATAGATAAATATCTTTCTTAAATACTATGCAAACAGAAGTATATCTGAAACAAGAGAAATTTAAAAGTATCATAGCATGTAGGATAGAATCTGCAGTAACACTTCCCTTTTTTTTGGGGGGGGACACGACCTGAGTTCTTGATCCTTTATCAAGTTTTGTGTAGAAAAAAGAGAGGCTTTGCAAGACTGAAAAATCTCTCTCTTCTCTGGATGTAATGACTATCTCTAACCTGCCCATGACTCTAGGCCTACCTATATAAGTAGTAACAGTAATTTCACACCCTTCTAACTCACTTCTCGTTGAAGTTGCAGAACATAGTGGTAAACAGGATAAAACTAGGACCTTACGCTAAATTGCCCAAAAGGCGACAGACGCCACAACATGTTGCACTGTGATGACTGACTGGTGTGGCAAGGTTTTGGCAGCAGGAGGGCTGCAGAGGTGGCCTCTGCGAGAAGAGGTTGGGTGCTTCTCCCTGGCCCCCACAACCAGTTCCAGCCAGCTCCAGAAAGGACCCAAAGATGAGCCCACCAGCGACGCTGGTGGCATCTCTGAGATAACATATTTAAGAAAGGGTAAAAAAAGCTGTGCAGCAGCTGTGTGAGAGAGGAGTGAGAAGATGTGAGAGCACCAGCCCCGCAGACCCCCAGGTCAGTGCAGAAGGAGGGGAGGAGATGCTCCAGGCGCCGGAGCAGAGATTCCCCTGCAGCCCGTGGTGATGAAGACCACGGTGAGGCAGGCTGTCCCCCTGCAGCCCAGGGAGGTCCACGGGGGAGCAGATCTCCACCTGCAGCCTGGGGAAGACCCCACGCCGGAGCAGGGGGACAAGCCCTGAAAGAAGCCGCAGCCCATCGAGCGCCCACGCAGGAGCAGGCTCTTGGCAGGAACTGCAGCCCGTGGAGAGGAGCCCACGCTGGAGCAGCTAGTTTTCATTTATTTTTTGTTCCTTGTTTTTTTCTTTGTTTTACCCCCTGTAATAATACCCAAGCTATCTCTAAAACTAGAAAAATGCTAGTACAGCACCTTTATCTTGTTTTGCAGGCTCAGGAGTGTTTGCCAGCATCTTACTGTATCTTATACAACAAAACTGGCATTTCAGGAATTAAAGATCCTTCTTTCAAACTCTATATTCTCCTTTCCACCACCTTGGTGATGATGCTTTACACAGTATAATCTTTCATCTCTTGTCCTTTATATCACACTCTACTGCAGCTATATAGAAAATGTCTGAGTCAGGATTTTTTACTGACTTCAGTAGGAGCTGAATATACTCCGTGTATTATTCTAAACAGAAGCAGATGATAAAGAATAATTCAGTGAAAATAATAATGGTGAATTTTTGAAACGTGATCACCACAAAATTAAAATTGAAATGTCACTAGTCATGCATTATTTTAAAAGTGATTTTTATGCATTGTTATCATGCTATTCTTTTTATATCATTCTGACAGTGAGGAAAATGTCATGTTATTTCTAACATCAAACAAAAACTGAATGCACAGGTAATGTCATTCACAACACATCTTTGTTTTCTACATTCAAGAGAATTTTGTGAAGACATACAAAAGTGATAAATGTATATCAATACCTTTATGTGTTTAGGCGTGTGTGTATTAACAGATGTACAATATAAAAATTTATAATATTTGCATTTAAATAGGTAATAAGGGAGATGGAATTTTCTATGTGTCACATTCATAATATAATCAAGGACAGAGGTTTTTTTCTGGACTCATTCGTAAAAGAACAATCACTACCTGTAATTAAGTTGAATGTGAATTACCATGATTTTTCTGTAGCTCCATTTTTTTTTACATACGTCTTCAATGCTTAATATTAAGATCAATATTAGTGATGGTAGGACCTGTACTTAATTTTTTTATGTGAAAGCCATACAAAGAGCATTGTTTACTATTCGTAAACATCACTGAGTCCTTCTAATAGCTTTTTCTACTTAAGTCTTTGTAATATAGCTTTTTTCTTTCTTCATTTGAACTGTAGTAGCAAAGTACCTTGTTCTTACTCCTTAGAAACAAATTCCGATCTATAGCTAACTGGTACCTATTATGTACTGTTACCTATTAAGCAGGTTATTATGAAATTACCTGTGTTCCCACTGCACTATAATATCATTTACAGGCTTGCTGATTTCTCAAGACATAGCGATCTCATCCAGAAATGATGGAGGGGGCTCATGGTATGATTTCCCATTAGTAATCAAAATTATTGATGTTTACTGTATTATAGTATGACACAGGTAATAAATATATTCAGTCCAAGATACCTTTTGGGCATGAAAATGTTACCTCATGAAAGAATCAATCTAATATTTGTTTCAAATGCAAATATTAAGATGCTAACCCATATTTTACTCCATTAACTATGTTAAACACTTTTTTTTTCAACAAAATGTAATTTTAAACATATGTGTATTTGAGCGCATAAAAGCTCTGCTGTGTTTGAGTAACCCAACAGATGAAAAATGAGTTTGCTAATCACAGCTGCCCTTGTTATAAGAGTAATGTAAAGCAATGATTCACAGAATAAGGGTAGCCGGGGATCTCTGAATACGAGATGGAGATTATGTAGAAGGAATGAAAATCTTTCATATCCTATCATATACTTACTGTTTTCAGCTTGAGGCACCCAAACACAGTATTAAAATGACACGTCTTATGTAGAACATTTCTGATTGAAACTTTGCAAATATTTCAAACAGCAACACTGTAAGTTGTTTGGACCTGTAGACACAGAATAACATCATTTCTAATTGAAATCAGAGGACACTGAGAGACTGGATAAACAGTGGTCTATAATGGTAATTTTGCATAGGGTAATCTTAAAATGTAATGATGCACAGGTAGCCGGATGTTGCTTTTCCTTTTCGTTTAAAGAAATCACATAAAAACCTCCCTTAGATAGTCAGGTGTTTCAGTGATTAAAAATTAAATTTCAAATCAGAGCACGTAATTGCAAAATCAGTCTTTCACAACAAAAAATGTTGGAGTTACCATTGCAGTGCACAGCTGAAAGAGCTTCAGAGGAAGTCAAAGGAATCTGCATCTGCCAACATGAGCTCTCCTGCAGTGACCGGTCCGCCCCAGGTTGTTCCAGGGATGTTGTATTTCAATAGATGCTTCTTGAAAAGACAGAAGTGTGATAGGATCACTCTCACATCAGGCACTAGGGATAAACAGACTCTGGTGACAAACAGCATGTTTCGCAAACCTTGTGTTTTCCTTGGATGACTTTCCACCAAGTTCTCATGCAATAAGGCTCTTGATCTGTAGTAGTATGAGAGGTCAAGGTAACTTGCAGCGAGGACTACATGCCCAAGCATGTAACAGATACATTTAACTTCCATGGTACCAGTTGTTTCAGCTCAACTCTGACATATTTCTGAGTCAACTAAAGTTGTTTTAATCTGTTGACACTCATTACTGCCCAGTACAATTAGAACTAGTGGGAAACTCCATTTTGGAAGTATTCTAAAAAGCAATCAAACAAGCCAACAAAGAAGCCACTATCCTGACATCTCTGCCTGTCTATGTCAGTGAACATTGATCTTTCACAATTTTTTTGTAACATCTGCAGCTACCACGGGAGGACATGATTCACAAGATGACCAAAATTCCTCAGTTTTTCATGGTATTTCCTACAGAAATAAAACCTGGTATTTTTGTTTGTTTGTTTTAGAGTTATAATTGCATTGCAAAACCTTTCTACCAACAAAACTTTATAGGGCATTAGAAATATATATGTTTCATGATTAAGAAAGAATCACTTATTTCAAGACAAACGAGTAAAATATTCAAATGTTCACCAAGGCTTCCATTGGAGTTTTGTTGCTCTGTATCTTTTGTGGTATATAGATTGAGGTAAGCGGTCTGTTTTCTACCTACTGGAGAGTTACTTTCTAGAAATCTTTTGAATGGTGAAAGCATCTGGTGAAGAAGGGCAGTAATATAGCCTATGCACTTTCATGCAGATTTAGCTCTTATTCTTTCTCACCCTATTGTTATTAAGTAATCCTTTCAGTGATTGAAAAAATAAAAACCCACAACACAACAAACAGCTTTTTCATCTCCAAAAGACCATTCCTAGGAATGACAGACAATGGGAGAAATTATATGTACTAATTTATAGAATGAGGACTCATCGAGTGACCTTAAAACCCTCAATCCTACAAAGGCATTCACACTATTTAGTAAATGTTTATAGTGCCTTTTATGAGATGAGGAATTCATCCATTATGCCCACTAGAGATAATTGCAAACCTCCCAGTGACTTTAATGAGATACGAATAAAGTCCCCAGTGAGACTTTTCACAGGTATGTACATCTTTACAGGTCTTTATACTTC
Organism: Haliaeetus leucocephalus; assembly: GCF_000737465.1. Lineage (NCBI taxonomy): Eukaryota > Metazoa > Chordata > Aves > Accipitriformes > Accipitridae > Haliaeetus > Haliaeetus leucocephalus. The sequence goes on along the minus strand of NW_010972820.1, from coordinate 9,332,335 downwards.
ATCTTTTTCCTTAACGTTTTCAACTAAATATTTAAGTGCTTTGTTTTGCTACTAATAGATATCTCTAGCTGAATTTATATTTTTGGGTAAATGGGCATTAAATATGAACATAAAGAATATGATAGTCTAACCTGGAAGAAGAGAAAATTTTCACAGAATTTGCCTCAGCTGTGATAGTAACACTTCTGTAGGAATGCTGAAAATATTCATCCCACTGGACATAATTTGAGATCTCATTGTATATCTATAATTGGAATTTTCAGAACATTTGCTATAAAGCATCTTACAAAATTTCTCCTCCTCTAATCCTGCCACCCATCACCTCATGTGCTTTTTTCCCATTCTTTCCTCAGTTGTCCATAAAGATTATGACAGTAGCTCTAATTTTTTGGAATCCAATTCTTGTCTGGGTCCATTAAAGCTTAATACATTCTAGCAATAGAAAATCAAGCAAAAACCTAATTTGCATAAAACATGAAGTGGCATAAAAGAGACTTATTCTGGTAGGGATTCAGGCATGTATTATTAACTTTTGCAACCTCAATTCTTATGGTGTGATAGAAAACACTTTACCAGTTCACACATGAAAGGCAAGAGAAATCACAGTCTCGGAAACAGCAAATAATTTTCTTATTTCTAAGCACTACAGAAGCCAGGTCTGTTTTCAGATATGCAGACACTATGTGTGTCTTGTAAAATTAGTGACTGTGCATGCATATGTAAGTACCACAAAGTTTTTTGAGTCAAGGTTTGGTTTCATTTAATGTCTTTTTATATATTGAGTAACCAAAGACAATTTACAGAGCAAGAAATTAAATATTAGAGATGCAGGAAGTCCTAGGTATATGAGCATATTTTGAAATACTCTACAATTTAGCCTTAATGTGTCATAACTCTTACAGTTGGATTTGAATCCCAAATTCACTCCCACAGTGAAAAAAAAAATAATAAAATAATCTAGTGGTTTTACCTGGACTACTACATAGAGAAATCAGTGAATGAGAACATGGTCCCTGCAGTATCAACATAACTGTGTCCAGCAGTTAGAGGACTGAAAATTGAAACAAAAAATGTAAAGGCATGTAAAACACATAAGCTCATTTTATCTGAGGTCAGAAATGGGGTCTGAATGGAGTTGCAGAGAAAATGCATATTAATAATGCAATATATGAAACAAAAAGAAACCAAGAAGGCCCAGAATATTTAGCCTTGCAAATATGACAAGTTTCTTTTTATTTATTCAGAAGTGCAGGAGAGGCTACTTGTTGGTGAGGAAGAGAAACATGCATTGTTCAGCTATCAGGAGGACCCATCCAAGAAGATCCTACTGTGTGCAACTCTTACACTGCCAAGGTGGAAATGATGTGTGAAAGTAAAATTTTGTTTGAAAAATTGTAATTCTATAATACTTTGGCTAAATAAAGAAGTCTTGGTAATACTGAAAATTTTAAGATTAATTCCAAAATTACCCAGGTATCATAAAATTAATGACCAAAAGTAGGTGGGTTTTTTTATTATTATTATTTCTTCATACACCAATTTTGTAAATTAATGTGGGAAAAATGACAAAGATATACAGTGCACAAATACTAAGAAGTCTTAAAGAATCTGGCCCAGATTGTCTTGCTCAGTAGTGTCTTTTGGCAAGCACAGTTCTGTCTTACAACTGCCAGGGCCTTGTAACAAAAAGTTTCACCAATCTGAATGCAAAGCAGAGGGCCTCCAGCTCCGGCTGCCCTCCACTTCCAGTACTAGGCTTAAAAAGGGCTGGTCCAGTCTCCACAATTCACTATTCTTTATGGCCTGTCATGGAGCCCCTGTGGTGCTTCAATCTATTTGGCCAACTTACCAAAACACAGAAGGTACATATGGCTATTGCTGCCACCTCTTGGACCTGCAGACACACTGGGAACACAAGATCTACAGGATAGCTCATAATATACAAGGTAGCGTTTTTTCTCTTACTGTAGAGGCAGTAGTTTTTTAGTTTCCTTGCTAAAGAAGATATAGGATCTCAGTGGTTTGCAGTTAGATTGTTTTCTTCAGTTTGGTAGCTTTCAGGCAGTCATTTTCTATCATTTCTACAGCTAAAATGGTTCTATGGATTCAAATTATGAAACACAGACTTTTCTTATAGGACATTTCTTAACAGAATGTTGCATTTCCTTTCCTGTTCTAGATGTCTCCAAGATGTTTCTTCTTGTCTCTGAACGCATCTCAGTCAAGTGACAGCCTGCGACAAAACTGTATGGCGATGAAGCCCAGGGTACTTTGCAGCTCCCTTCTGCTCTCAGGCACACTTCACACAGAGGCAAGGTGCAGGGTTGTCAGTGTACTTCTCGTTCTGGTGCTGATATATCCTGGAAATTCTCCTAGTTCTATCACTGTAGACACAGCCTTTGTCTAACAGTATTTTTAATTGACAAGGCAAAATTGAAGACAAAAATGTCAAAGAACATGGATGAAAATTCAAAACTATTTCTGCAATGGAATTTTTGTATGTTTGCTGTGTTTTGTCTGTACTTATGACTGTCAGAATTTTCTTTAACCTTTTTCATATACAGTCAGGACCTAATAAGCTGGGAGAAAGGAGAAAAGTCGGCAGTGTCTGACAGAAATTCCTCCATGTAACACATACACCAAGATGAACGCTATCTGCATACCAGCTCACACAAAACCATTTTTTTGCTGTCTTTTGTAATTAATGAGGCAGTCTATTAAAAAAGTGGAGGAGAAATTTATGGGATGCTCAGAATTTTCGAGACTCTGGACCACTATGTTTCAAAGCAGGGTCTGTATAGGAGGCATACTGATCTTTTTAGAAACAGGTTAACAACGTTATGTACAAATGTTGAGGGGCTTGGTTTTTACATTGCGTGTTTCCTCATTGTGTCAATTGCTACTAGCAGAAGTTAAAGAGTTATTCCTGAGTTATTTCTGTTTATACCCTTCCAAACGTTATTTTGGTTCAGTGTGCTTTTGCTCAGCTGATTTATGCATATTAATATTGCCAGAATTGATCTCATCTTCGTTCATTGTGTATAGAAGATTGTTAGGAATGTTCAGGAGATAAAACATACTTGAAATAAAGGTGACTCTATGTTTTATAGGTCCCTTGAATCAGATGTGGCAACCTTAGAAGAATGAATAAGCCGGTGCAGAAATGAAATCAGAAACTGGTCAAAATCCCACTGACTTTATTCATAGCAATGAGGAAGGAGAAAGGGTAGTTAAAAGTTGGCACCCAGGATACAAGATTCAGATGCAGAATTGCAAGAATAGCATCTGCCATTTCTGTCTTAGATTTGCAATGGGATTTTGTTATATCCAGGCATGTTTTGGAAAGGTCAAATAGCAGCTGTGGGCAGAAAGATGCTTTTTCATGTACTTCTGAGTAGAAGTTTATGGTATTTCTTTTCTGAACCCAAACATATTATCATCCTGTATGTTGTTACTACTTTGGCTTTTCAATCTCCACTCCACAGGGGCTGTACACTGGTTCTACTCAGAAGCTTAAGCTAAGAGGAAATACAACTATCCATCTGTTAAGATGTGAATGTTGTTGAAGACAAGGGACACCAATAAACTACAGGAACATGTGCAGGGGTACCGAGGAAACTGTTCCCATGAATTTTTGAGGAAGGTAATTTAAACTACTAAACTCTCTTGTGGACACTGTTCACTCGGCTAAGTAGATTCCAAGCTCCTTTTTCTCAGGATAGTTAATGTAAGACATTCCAGAAGACAATGCAATCTGAATGCACAGTATTTGTAGATTTTCAGTTTATATTAAATTTCCCATGCAAAGTAGCTTCACAACAACCATAATTCCCAATAAAATGAATTGGAGGTGCTGCTTTTAGTATAATGGATGATGCAGGCACGGAGGGAACTATGCAAGCTGTGAGACTGAAAAGCTGGACACTTTATAGGATTGAACAAATAAAAGAGGACATGATAGAAGGAGAAAACTTGACAAGTGATTCAAAGAAGGTAATTTATCCTTCATCTAAGTCCTAAATCCAGTGGCCACACAGAAACACTGAATGATGACACACCTCATAATGATAAAATTGGGTATATTTTTACAGAAACATAATTAACCTCTCATGCCCCTGGGTAATATTGGTATAAGGAATTTAGGAAGGAAGAAGCAGACATTACGAATGTATGTAGATAGCATACACATTTATCATCAGGTTATAGAGAATGTTCTAAAAACTGAAGGGATGCTCAGATTGTATGGAGGTAAGCCACCCATTACTGGCTGGGGACAGAATAAAATCATTCTTTACAGTTTTTTACTGTGCTTGAGCTCAGCTCATGGGTGAGGTCCCACACTCACTGGGCTCAATGGCAAAAATAAGCATTCATTGACTTCAGCAGCTGAGTTTTCACTTGGTGCATTTAATAAAACAGAATGGATTTAGACTTCACAAATCTCTTTCTACTCTTGTCTCTTGAGGGAGCACAGTCAGTGCTGCCTGAATTCAGGAAGCCATTGATTAGATCAAATCAGTGTAAATGGGGAGAGGAAGAAAGAAAAGGAGCACAAGTATAATCTGGGGAGCTGGGAAGTTGATGCTATTTTTAAATCTTATTAAAAAACTCTAAGGCATATGTAAATTTGAGATAACACACCTCCCTGGTCACAATGCCTCGAAGGCATTTACTTCAGTAATTCATATCTAATTCCATAATTATTAAGCTGGATAGTGTATTTTCAATATTTAATACTACAAATGCTTAGGTGTTTTCAAAGTAATCTTTAATTTTGACCATCAAAAGTAAAGCCTTGATTAAAATCTCTTTGTGTGTTTCCTATTCTCTTTAGCGATAACTGGATCAGGTTTTCTTTTTTCCTTTTAGTGTTTCGGTACTTTTGGCCACCTGTCAGCCGATCAAAATTAAAAACAGAGACTGATTAAATGACTCTCTATGGTGCTGTTCAGGCAGCTTCATTAGTGCTTCAGTTTATGGGCACTCAGTGAGCCACACTGCTGTAACTTCTGACAGTTTATGGATGCCGATTTGGAGGCACAGGATGTGGGGTACACAATTTTGCACAGTTGCAAAGTTTTGATTGCATGAATTATACATGAAGTCCATTACTGTTGATGCTCACTGGTGGTAATGGCACTCTGGAAGTGTAAAACAGCTTTTTCTTTGAAACAAGCAAAACCCAACCAACCAAGTACTAAAAGCCACATAAAGGAGGAAAATACAGAACAACAATAAAAAAAAAAAAAACCCAAACATAGCTTTCTTTATTTGTCTATCTAATCACTTGATAGTATGAAAAACAGCTGAGAGGTTTCCAGCTCATTTTGATGGTTTTCAGGTACGTTGAGAACTAAGGTGGCAGGAAGGGGAAAGGTGATAGACGGAGAAAGAAACCTTTGAGGTTATGGCTGTAGATTATTGCACATATAAAGGATTTCTCCAGCATGAACACAGCAAGCATCTCTGAAAGCTCTCAATGTCACTTTGCCAAAGATGTCTCCTCTCTTCACTAGTTGTCTGTCTGCTCTGTCACATGTAACACTTTATTAAAGCTTTGGGGCTTTGCTTTTTGTTTTGTTTTTTTTTTTTCCTTTCCCTCTCTCTGTCTGTCTGCCTTTTCAGATGACAGGAAAGAAAT